>NC_067140.1:24388603-24751103 GCF_903995435.1 Acomys russatus
TAGGCATTTTGTCAGTAGCAGCCAGCGGGAGAGGGCCTGGTGCAGAGCTGGTGTTTGGTAGCTGTTTGTTGAGTGAATGTGTGTACCGTGAGCCAGAGATACGACTGAGAATACGGTGAAGTGATCCAGTACCAGGAATGGGCTGGCAGTGGGAAGCAAGCGGTTCCTGTGATCCCCCTTGAGATGTGGCACCTTCAGTAAGCCGCAAGTTCTCACCAAACCTCAGCTCTGCTGTTTAGAAAACCATAGCTGTTCCCACTCCCAGGATTGCTTCCAGCCAGCCACACAAGAAGGTGACACACCTTTGCATAAGAGCTGCCACCGTTTTCCTGCCACTTCACCCTCCCTTTTCCCCTTTCCTTTCTTTCTCACCATCAAGTCCGAGGCGTTCAGAGAATCTGAGAAACCTGGACCCGTCTGTGTCAGGATGTGTTAAGAAGTCCAGTGCTAGAGCCAGGATTCGGGCTCCAGTCATGGCCTGGAGCAAGCGCGTGTTGCTAGGATCCTTGATTTCCCTCTTTGCACGAGGGGACTGTCAGAGTCCTGTGGCTTTTGTGAGCTGTGGCATCGACGACGCTACTAACTGTAAACCTTGGTCGCTATCAGCATGCCACAAGAGCTAAGTGACCAACCGGTGAGACCACGTGCTTCCAGGCTTTTCGGCGACAGGACACTCATTCCATTTACAAGATATCTAGGGTCCTTCCTCAGCTGTAGACTGTTCATCCTGCTGTGTCACGGAGCTCATAGGGCTGCTGCCTCAGGCCCTGCAGACTGTTAAGGGCAGGGACCAGGAGGTAACGAGGGGCACAGGTAATAATAGATGGTGCGTGTTCTTCACAGCGCTCCCTCCGCTCGTCCCTTGTGCCTGGTCCTCTCCTTTTGTTGGCTGCTCACTGCGGGGCTAGCTGTGATTGACAGAAGATCCCCAGCAGGTTCACAGCTGTGTGAGGACTGTGCGAAGAATGGTCGTGTGGCCTGTGACACAAACACACGAGTGGCGGTGGCTCGGGTGCTTTCCATCTGTGCTGTTGGCATCTTCTTTCTCACTGTGCTTGTTAGTCTCCTTTTATTACTCTTGTCACAGCTGCCTCTGTCTCTGCCAACTACATAGGTCAGGGACAGCAAAGGCCGGTGTGGCACCTCACTGAATGCACAGGAGGGTGCCCATGAGTCACCAACGGCTCACCAACAGGTCACAGTGCTAGTGAGGGGAGTAGTCCCCTTCTGTCAGCCACATACCAGGGTCAGAGAGGTTTTTTATTTATTTATTTATTTATTTATTTTTACAGAATCTCCCTTTATAGCCCAGTCTGGCATGAAACTCACTATGAAGTGCTCATGCAGGTAAAGTTCAGGCTTACCTGGAATTTACAATCCTCCTGCCTCAACTTCCTGAGTGCTGGGATTACAGGTGTGCACTGTCTCTCAGTGATGGAGGCTTTAAACCACACGTAATTGTTAATTTTCATGTTATGTGTATGAGTCATTTTGCAGCCATTATTGTTGTGTTGTTCTTCTTCTTCCTCTTCTTCTTCATCTCCTCCTCCTCCTCCTTCTGCAATTCATTTCATTTATTTTCTCCTCCTTCTTTTCCCACTGTAGACCAGGCTAGCCTCGACTCAGAGATCTGCCAGCCTCTACCTCCCAAGTGCTGGGACTAAAAGCTTGACGCATCATGCTTAGCTCTGCAGCCAGTGCTCTTACCCAGCAAGCCACTCTCCATCTCTTGGCTCTGGGAGGATATATATGGGCATACATGTGTGTTGTCATGTGTGTGTGTGTGTGTGTGTGTGTGTGTGTGTGTGTGTGTGTCTGTGAGATGAGGGGGAGTCTGTGAGGTGGAGGCCTGATGTTGACATTTGGTGTCACCTCTGTCTCAAGCCAGGGTTATTATCACTTGAACCCAGAGCTCTCTGACTTGACTTGTCTAGCTAGCTTGCTAGGGAGATCCTGTCTCTTCCTCATTTATGCTGGTATTGCCGATTGGCCAACATGTGTGGAGCTGTGGACCAGAACTTCCTGTTCCCAAGATGGAACCCGCTGAACCATTTCCTCAGCTTGAGGGCTTTGTTCTGGACATCACCTTGGGCAGTCTTATGAGACAAAGGCTGAGAGCTACAGGTAGGTCAAAGCTGTGTCTGGCAAAGCGTTAGGTGCAGTTTCTCTTGGAAGCCAGCAGAGGGCAGAGCTGGCTGCTCGCTCATCCTGCTGACAGCTAAAGAGGCTTTCCAGGTTCTAGGCATTTTATCCTTTGTGTGTGTGTCTCTCTAGCTGGTCCGTGAGATCCAAACAAAGATATGGTTTGAGAAGTTCTTTATAAGTATCTGAATTCTGCTTGTTCTGTATTTCCATATTAAGGATGAAAAGAAATGGCTGAGGTCCTGGGAGCATGTGTGCTATTCTTTGGACTAAGTGGTACTCTAATTGGGGTGGCCTTTTAGGTCACATGGAACAGGAGCCCTGACTTCCAGGTCAGAGCTTGTGTAACCAGTACCCCAATATGTATTTCTTTTTTTGTCTATGGATGCTAGCTGCATGCCAGGTACCTGCAGTCAAGCAATCTTGACAGAAATCCCCACCCTGAGGGGTGGCTTGGACCATCATTTCTCTAGGATTTTCAAGATACTTAGTTCCTGGAAGCAAGGAACTGATGAGAACTTGTGTGAAGGAGACACACAAGTGACCATCTGCGTGCCTGCCTGGTGGCTGGCCTGTGAGTGGCCATAGCTCTCTGCAGCATCCACGATGACACCAGGGGCGGACCTAACTGAGGCAGAGAGGAAATGAAGAAAAGACAAAGACAGACAGACAGACAGACAGACAGACAGATGGCTGGGATCAGGTGATCTGGGCTCTTTGATAAAGAAACCGCGGCATCCTGAATGCTCAACGTGAATTTTATATGCAGTTGAACATAGAGACAGGGTTATAGCCGGAGGAGGAGGCAGGATTTACAGTGTGCAGCTCAATCAAGGAGGTGGGTTTAGCTACTCTTGGTAGGAGCAGGCCCTGTAAGGGAGCAGCCTCCAGGCATGGGGTGAATGGAGAAAGTTACGATGGACCTTTTCTGCACACACTGTCAACAGCCACACTTGGACCAGAGGAAGGGTTTCCACACTTCTGAGCCTCACCCCAGGGGGAAGGCTTTGCCATTCCTCTATGGATTTGTGGCTCTGGGGTCTTTGCTGTGGCCACGTCAACAGTACACATTCACTCAGAATGTCATTCACTCGGAGTTTTTTCCACTCCCTCCTCGCTCACTGCATGGCCGTGTATGCTCTCAGAGGGGAAAGGGTCTGCAGAAGATGTCAGGGCAGAGCAAATCGTGTGAGCCAACACAAGGTCAGCACTCAAACTGGACCTTGAGTTGTTCCAGGGGCCAGCAGAGAGGGTGGGTGTTCCCTCTATGGATGCAGGAACCCAAGCCCTGAAAAGGGTCGCCCAGCCTCAAGCATGTTGGAGCAGAACACGCCAGTCTTGCTGCACTTTGTGCCTTCCCGCCATGTAGCCTGAAGAGCAAACACCTCCCTACTGGGCTGTCTGTCCCACGCTTCTCTGCCCTTCCCCATCTACTGTCACTATTAGACTATTAGATGTGACGGTTCCCTTCATGCCCCTCACCAGTAGGGTTCACCGCCAAGAATATCCAATCTGGCGTCTCTCTCACCCACATCTCGTTTATCTCCAGCTACCCTGCCCACTGCCTCTGACTCCTCCAGCCTGTAAGTTTGGCAGCCTCCTCATCTGCCTCCATGCCCCCTTCCCACCCAACCAGTGCCTCCTGAACAGCAGCCAAAAGATCCCTTGGAGACACACCTCTGCTGCCCGCCGCCTTGCCTTATCCTTGGAACAAAAGACAAACTCCAAGAAGACATAGAACACTGGGCTGGGCCCTGCCTTTCTGCAGGGATGCAGAGCTCTGAGCCATCTGTCTCATGATCTTTGCCCCAAATCTTCCCTTTGCCTGGGAACACCTTCCTTGGTCTTGATTGGCAGGCTTTCTCATGCTTTTGTTCTCTGAGCATCACTTCTTCTCACCATGCCCACCTCTCCTCCAAGGAGACCCCTTGACCTCATTGCTTGCTTGCTTCTGAGTCATTCATGAGGCACCACCAAACCAAGGTCAGGTCTTGTTTGTTCAGTTTACTTTTCTGGGAAATCACAGGTTTGGGCACAAAGTAGATGCTCAAGAAATCTTTGACGGAAGGGTAGATGCACTTTCTGTAAGAATTCAGCCGACTTGGACAATGTGGGAGGGAACTGGTTCTCCTGTGAGCTCTTTCTTCTTCTCTCCTCTCTTTTCTTCTTCTTCTTCTTCTTCTTCTTCTTCTTCTTCTTCTTCTTTCTTCTTCTTCTTCTTCTTCTTCTTCTTCTTCTTCTTCTTCTTCTTCTTCTTCTTCTTCTTCTTCTTCTTCTTCTTCTTCTTCTTCTTCCTCTCTCTCTGTCCCCCTTCTCTCCACCCCCCCTCTGTGTGTGTGTGTAACTGTTTTCAGCTGCCTGGGATAACACCATTGACCTTCAGGGCTACCTTGAGTTGGGGGAAACAGCTTTAGTTTTTCTAACCCAGGATACCATTGGTGTTCACTTAATGGGCATCCATTAGATTCTGAGTGGGGCCAGGTAGGCTGCCAGGTGAGAGCCTCAGTAAGTGAGAGGGGACACCCAGGCTTTCTTCAGATTCAAGTTCAGCCTGACACCTCTATGCACATCTTAAAAGAAAAATGAAACTTTACTAAAATAACTGGCACGCTACAAGGTTCACCCAAGTAACGTATAGAGTTCCGTGGATTTTCAGTGCTTATACAGAGTCTGGAAACCGTCTCCACAGGTCAGTTTTAGAGCCTCCTGAGTGTCTAGGGTTACCTCTGAGAAACCACACACCCATTTGGCGATAACCCTTGTTCTGCCCCCTTATCTGTCCCCCTCCCCCAAAGCTTTGCTCTTATTTTACAGAGGCTTCTTTTCAGTGGGGTTTGAGGAGACCTAGCATTTCACAGCTGGCTTCTCTCACAGGCACTGGCACACACGAGCGGGTCCTTGCATTTCACTGTTCTGTTTGGAGACAGGATTTCACTGTGTAGCCCAGGGGGGCTCCAGATTCATGCAATTCCTCCCTCTCAGCCTTTGGAGTGTGGGTATTATAGGTAGGAGCCATCATGTGACATTTATCATTGAGGGACCATCATGAAGCGTGGTCTCTGCTCAGTCTTGACGGGGCTTCCAGTCCACTGTGTCCAAGGAATTTACGGAGGGGAGTGTTACTTTCACACCCGCCCCTGGGCTATGGAAGATGGAGCTCCTTGGACAGGGATGCGCTCATCGTCCAGGAATCCACATCCTCACAGCGCCTGGTCCAGCCAGGGTCTGATGATGACCTACTCTGAGGGTCAAGGCTCTTCTGCCTGATGTGTGCCCAGCAGCCAGCAGGGGTGGATTTGCTAAGCTGTGTTGAATGCTTAAACTTTTTATTTTGGAACCTGAGTCATCACCTACCTCAAGGGTAATGTCACCTCATCATTCTCCAACCCAGCTAAGTGGCACAGTGTGGTCCCTGACCCTACTCTTACCCTTCACTGGACTTCCTTTCCTAGTTTTTCCCACTACAGGGGAGAGGAGTTGCCAGCTTGCTTCCAAGCACCTCCCAGAGAAGTGAGAATGCTCATTAGCACCTTAGGGAAGAGGAAGGAAAAGGGGAACCTCTGTAGTGTCGTTCTTGTCCTGGGTCCTTAAAGGTGTTTAATGGAAACTTCCTGGAAAGCACCTATGCCCTCTCCATGGGCAGAGGACTCCAGGAATGGGTACAGGGGAAGAGAGGGGTACCCCACGGGCCTTGGATGTACATTTGGTACTGATTTCTTTCCAAGGTGCATAGGTGAAGGTGGGGAAGACCACCAGCTGCCAGGAGCTGTCTGGATCTGCCTGCAGAGTGCCTTCAAGGGAGGCACCGCCCTCGCCTCAGGGCTCCTCCTCTCCTGTGGGCGGGGTGGGGGTGGGGAGTAGAGGGTGGGGTCGGAAGGAGGAGGGCACGTGGGTGCCTTCTGTCCTAGAGCACCCGGTATTGTGGTGGGCGGATCATAACCCAAGATCCAGCCCCTGTGTCCCCCAGGCAGTCCAGGTATTTGAGAACCCTCCCCATCACCACTCATTCTCACTCTCAGCTCCGTGACGTCATGCTCCTCGCGTGGCATGATGGGAGAATCCTAATGTTTTCCAACAGATGCTCCCAAGAACAGCTTTCAGATTAAAGCAATTGCAAGAGCAAAGATTCTCCTTTTTCCCTTTTTTTTTTCCAGGGGGGTGGGGGGTGGGGTGGGGGGAGGGAGCACCCCAGACATTCCTGGACATCTCCCCCAGCCCCAAGCACGCCACAAACACTGACAAGAAAAAGTTTTTATTTCCTGGTTCAACTTTTTTTTTCCCCCTGGAATATAAACTGAAGAATGGGAATAAATACGAATAAATAACAAAGCGAGGCCGCGCACGCCAGGATGCGCCCGGCTGCAGCCTGCACGGCTTTTGTCTCCCCACCCTGAAGCCAGCCCGGCGTCCTCCTCCGTTCCTTCCCTTTCCTGGTCCCTTTTGCTTTTCCTTTTAAAACAAGATGCCCCCTCCAGCCCCTTCGGCGGTGACCTTGGCTGCCTAGGATGCTCTGATTCCACATCTCCCTTCAACTTGCCCCTACGTCGCCTTTCCCATGGCCGCATCCGAGGACGGCAGCGGCTGCCTTGTGTCGCGGGGCCGCTCGCAGAGTGACCCCAGCTTCCTCAGCGACTCCTCGGCCACCTCCACGGACGCCGGGGAAAACCCAGGTATCGGGCGGGGGCGGCCGGGCGGGGTGGGGGAGACACGAGGCAGGTGGCATGGGGACCTCGTCCCCACAAGCCACAGCTCCCCCACCTTCACTGGGGGGGAAGGGGCGGCGGCCAGGACTCAGGCACCACCAGGGCCCGTGGTTCCTGCCCCCATCATGCAGGGCTGGGGTGCCTCGGAGCCCTTTGTCCGGAGAGGAAGGGCTTTGATGGCAGAGCTGTGTGCTCTGCAGTGTGCCCTATTCACGGGCTGCTGGGCATTGCCCACTCAATAGGGGATGCCCTGGGAGGCAGCTCACTGACCAGGGGAAGGGTCCACGGGTCACGTCCGCCCAGGATTGGTGCCTACTCTGCCCTCTGTCCAGGCCCTCCTATGGTCTCGTGGTCCCCACGGAAGGGTCACGCCGGCACTGCACTCCTGCGGTCACCGCGCCCAGGGCTGTCTGTCACTGGCTACCAGGACTCCAGCCAGGCCTTGCGCACCTGGGCGCGCCCACCTCCTAGGACATGTGTGCTGGACAGAGCCGCTGTGGTGGAAATGAAGGGTGTGCTCCCTGCAGAGCTGGCTTTCTTTCCACTCTGTGGGCTTGTCCACCTCTCCACACTCAAGGCAACGTGGATTGTGCAGGTGATAAACAGGTCACAGAGGTGTCCAGGCAGCTTGATTGATGACTTTCCTGGGACCAAGAAAGGCCTAATGAAGCAGGAGGGGGTGGGCTGTGTGCGCCCTGTCACCATGGAGACGCAGGAAGCAAAGTGATCATTAAAACCTTTCTCCACCAGAAGGCAATTTTCACTTCTGGGGGAGAAGTCAGAGCTTCTGAAATGGATCTTAAAAAAAAAAAAAAAAAAAGAATCAAAGCTGGTGTGTGGTGTCAAGTGGAGGGGCTCAGTTCTGTGTCTTCAGGGGGTGCAATCCCTCCTAGTTGCTGTTTGATAGCACCTTGCCTTGTCTTCCATTGTAGACCTCTCTCTAAATGCAAAGACCCCTGAATGGCGAATTAATGGTGTTAAATGGTGGCATTAAGGTTGAGATAATCCCAGGGGCTGGGAAAATTGCCTTTGTGGGGAGGGATTCTACAGGAGCTATGGGAACTGCGCAGAATCCTCCTCCCCCCTTTAAAAAAAAAAGTAGCTCCGTGGGTACTAGGAGCTGGTATGGACATTTTAAACCATGTACCAACCCAAGTCTTGTTAAGATGTCTTTGTTAGGACTGTCACTTGCTCACTTAAAGAGCCAGGAGAGGGAGTCCCCGACTCTGCCCGTCTAGGAGGGCAAGTTGATTTCTGTGGCGTTTCCAGGGCAGACCACAGTAAGCAAACCCTTAAGTCACTGTAAGTTTCCCTTCGTCACCTGAAATGTCCGTGGTGGGTGGCTTTCCTAGCTCTCAGAGATGCTGTGCAGGACGAATGGCCCCTTACCAGATAATCTTTCCCACTCCCTTTGTCTCCCTGGCTGTAAAAAGAGACAAACTTGAAGTGGGTATTATGAAGGATTTAGCTTTTTGGCTGTCTGCGAGCTGATGCGTCCGTGGGTGGCAGGGGCGGGTTTGACAGGTGGGTTGCTGCCTGTTCAAGAAGAGGAGGAGAGGAGGTCTCCGGTGCCCGGCATGAAGTTAAACTACAGAAGGGGACATGTGCCAGAGCAGCCGAGGGGTTAGAATGGTCAAAACGGAACCAAGTGAGAAGCTATGGGGAGTGAAAAGTCTAAAATGTGCCTACAGTCCATGAATGGTAGGACCGTTGACGGCACTGAGCATCTGTGGATTGTGTACCACACTGGAGCTCTGGCCAAAGAGTTGGACTCTTTAGGGTGGGAGACACCCACAAGCCTGAAACAGGAAGGATGGGTGTGGAAGGAGCTTGCATACTCCTGTTGGTGGGGGACTAGATGAATGACGATGTGCTGCCTGATTGTCCGGGGCGTTGCCATTTAGAGTTGTGTTTTAAGTGTCTCAATAGGGCCTGCTGTCCATCCAGCCTGGTACTATCACAAGACTTGGGGCTCCCAGAGTCTGAGGCTCCTGTCAGTTCCTACCACAGCCCCTCATCTGACCCTCCATGAGGGTCCTCTCTAGCTGCTGCGTTCACTGGTGGACCCAGCTACTAGCTGCACAACGGCCCAGTTCAAGCACGCAGAACGGCCTCCTTCCACCTACAGTCCTGTTTTTATAAAACAGTAGTCCTAAATTGCTTTTACCCTCCAAGGCATTTTTAATTCAACAACATTCTCTTGGTTAAAACTCAAACATATGCCTGGGAACATAAAACTCAAGGGTGGTTCGGTGCCTCTTTCTCTCCGTGGACGTCGTCCTCTAGTGTCCCTGCTCTGATCTTCCTTCCGTCTTCCCTCCCTGTTATGAGTCCACGTGGGTGGACGCAGCCACTGGGGCGTGTGCCATGCGGGGAAGTCTCGAGTGTATGATTCATTACTTTGGCCGTGTGGCTTGCCATACCACGGTGCCTGTCTCTGTTGAGAGAAGTCTTGCCTTCGGGAGAGCATCTAGTCTCTCTCCTCTTAGAGAGAAAGAGGACTGATGACAAACTCACATGCAATCTTATCAAAATCGAGTGTCAAGAGACCCGTGAGTTTTTTGGGCTTCCTTACAGAGCACGGTTGAGTGGCTACTTACAGGAATGTGGGTGACTTCAAAACTGTGACACTGCCTGAGAGTCTAAGCCGGGCCTGGTAGCGTGAGGGGAGTTCCTCACCAGCCTTCTATGGTCTCATGTAATCTAGCATTGCCCAAGACCACAAGGTCACATGAATCTAGGGCAGAATTACATGCGAATAGCAGGGAGATGAAGGAAGACGAGGTTGTGATCTCAGGTGGGGGTTCAACAGCCCTCTTACCTTTCTTCTGTAAAAGAGGTCCCACAGTCAACATGCCCGAACTCAGGGGCCTTTTGCACATAATCTCAGTATATGGGATGGAGATGACAGCTGCTGAACCCGGAAGACGGCACTTTCCGGTAGCCGCCTGCCTTTGGGCAGTCGTGCAGTGACAGTCTAAGGAGTGAGCCTTGTAGTTTAACTATGTGCTGTGTCCAGTGTCTACCCACTGTGAGCAACACAGTGGTGATAGCCTGAGCACGGACTGACTTGTGCTCACATGTCAGGCGGATGCCAGCTCGTGGAATGTCTGGCCCACAGGAGTCCACATCTGTTGCCTTAATGATGCTGCACCTCTCGCTCTGTATATCAATTTACACTCCTTACGGGAGCTGCTTGCACAAACTGTGACAATACCCAGTGCCCCAAATCTTTACCAGCACCCCAGGTCCCCAGGTCATGAATGCGTTTTCCTTAGCACAAAGGGTGACAAACGGAGTCTTGTGAAAACTCACGGTTCCTCGGTTGCGATGAGCGAGTCTTTGTGGCTTCCTTGTATACAGAGTTTCTTAGCACCCCCCCATCTACGGCACAGACCTGGCTGTAGGGCGGAAGTCATTTTCCTAAGTTGGTCCTCCCGCTCCAGCTGTGGCTCCATCTGCACTTTGCAGGGTTCTCTTTGTAAATTGCACTCTGCACCGAAAGCGCGGTAAGGGCTTCTTCCAGAGTGAAACCTGTAACAAGCCATGGAGTGTTCCCACAAGCTTCTCTCCTCCCAAGGAGCTCAGAGCCCCCACCCAGGGATTTGGCTTTCTGTCCTTGGGCTGTCAGATTCCTGGCTACCCCCTGCCCTGTCTTGCCTTGGCGTTTCCCTCCCTGGCTTTCTCCCGTCTGGAATTTTTCCTCTTCCTGATGTGCTTGGGTTTTCCCATTTTCTGCCTTGCCTTCCTCCTCTCACACTTCATCTCCTTGGCCTCCAGATATCAGGGCCACAGACCAGCCAGCAGCCACATTTAGTGCCTTTTGAAGAGATTCCACAGGGCCTTAGATGGACTCCCATCCAGATTGTGTCTTGGCGAGGCCAGAACCTCTGACGCGTGTCTCCTGAGCTCAGTGATCTTGTCGCTGACGGTTAAGATCTCCACGCAGCAGGCATTACAGGGTACTGAGCGACCCCTGACCTTTATCCTTTATCAACTGATGTGATTTGGGAATGCACCGGGAGGAGCATACAGGCAGTTGCTTTCCTCAAGGATTGGTCACCTTTTGCCTTGTGGCTCAAAGAAGATGGGATGCATTCGAAGTCAGTCTCCTCCAGAGCTGCAGACTGACGTAGTGACACGCCCCTGCAGACCCCGAGACAGGGCGCTTGCTTCCTCAGGAGCCCGTTCCTCCTACAGCTCGGCAGAAGCCCCAGCTGGCCATCTTGCTCTCCTTATCACACTTGCGTCATAGGACGGTGGGTCTTGACGCCTTCTTCTCCCACAGCTCTGTGTCCAGCTGCCTCTGGCCTCCTGAAACTCTTCACTTGCTCTGTGTCCTCCCTGTCTGGGCCTAGTCTCCCTTCCCACCCCTGGGACAGCATCAGTGTTGACTTTTGTCTCCCCTTTTCTCTCATTTACTCTGCAGAGGAGCAAATCTTGTGAAGTGCCAGTTGGTTGTAGGAGCTCCTTCATCTCCAGCCTCAGTGTGGGTCCTCTGGCTGCGGGTAGCGAGGGTCGTAGAGCAGTACTGCCTGCCTGGATCTTGGCTCTTTCTATTAGCTTTCCTCGAGTGTTCTCCTCCACTGGAGTCCTGAGTTCTGGGAATCTCCCTCTGGCCCCTTGCAGAGCATCTACATGTTTTAATTAGCACTAGAACTACGCAGTAATTACCTTGTCAGTTTCTTTAGGGTTATTAAAAATAAAAACTACATGCTTTACAAAAACAGAGTTTAAAAACTTGCAGTGTTTTCGGCTGATTGTGGAGGTGTGGTGTGTCCACACAGAATGTGATTGGACACTTCTGGAATTCCCGTTTCCTGCCTCCCACACAGAAGCCAATGGCCGGGAACAGTGCAGGCTAGTATAGGCACATTGGATGCCAATACCTCAGAGCGTGGCTCCCTTTCTGTCTAGTGCCTTCTTGACCACAGAGCCCTGTCTTCTTCGATCGCTATCCATTTGATGGACATCCTGTGGTCTGACCATCACTGTAGCCACAGCGTGCCATCTTGAATCCAAATGAAAGATAGTGAGTTACAACGACAATTGCATTTCCTCACATGTGTCAGTCACTTTTCAAATGGTGGCCATGTGGCACTATGGTCTCCATGATGGGAACTGAGGGTCTAGAGTTTTCTAGTCTGCGAACAGCTTTCCTGAACAGTGCTGCTCTGGCCCGGAAGGAAGGGCCTACACAGTTTCTCTCTGGACTCCCAGAGTTGGTTGGAAGATGGCCAGTACATCTTAGTGGTCTTAGGCCCTCGTGCTGGAGGGTTCTTAGCCCTTTGGCCTGACCGGCAAAGCAGCACCGGCAATTTAGACCTTGTCTTAAAATTAAAATTAAAAAACTGGTTCAATTCCCAGCACCCACATGGCAGCTCACAACTGTCTGTAACTCCAAAATCTGACACCTGTAGACATACAATGCACATAAAATAAAAACAAATAAATTAAAAAAAAAAAAGAAAGAAAGAAGGCTAGAGAAACAACTTAATGGTAGAATGCTTATCAGGTATTCCTAAGGCCTCAGGCTCCACCCTCAGTACTGAGAGACAGTGTATGATGTGTGGACAAGGACGAGAGGATTCTGCTAACCCGCAGGGAGAACATTTGGAGACATGGCTATGAGGCTCCCCTCCATCCCATTATTTCCTGGAATGATCCCCATCTGTCATTAACATTCTCCCCAGAGAAGCTGTGAACAGTGAGGAGGAAGGTAGGGAGCCTGAGATGGACAGTGCGTAGTCCGTTCCCGTCCCCTGGTACCTGGCTCAGTCAGGGGACAATGCACCTCACGGCCAAGGGCTTATCTCAGTTAATGATGACAAGATGATTGGGGAGGATCCAGATTCCTTTCTGGATTCTGGTTCTCCATTTGTCAAAGCCATGTGACAAATGGATAGCACCCCCCCCCCAACCCCAGACATTTACTTCAGTGGCTTTGCCACCTGCTGGGACATTCCTCTGCCCCTGCTTCCCACCGTGGGAACTACACTTGCTTTCTTCTGCATCCCAGCCCACAGCCAGGGCCCTCCTTATTTTCTGTCCTAATGGCTATGGGCTGGCGTGCTAGTCATCTGTGAATGGGTTTGGATATGTCCTTGTGGGTGTTTTGTTGTGATGAACTTGTCTCCCCTTCAAGGGGAGGGCCTGCTGTGGAGATGCAAGGAAGACATCAGGGTGGACTGAAGCCTTAAGCACAGGAGCAGGTGAGGGTGTGCAGGCTGGGACACCCTGGGATGGATCGTCCTGCCCCTGGGTGTAGAGATGGAAATACCACAAAAATAAAGCCAGCTAGCACCTAACCAAGTGTGTGAGAGACTTTGAGACCCATTATTCCTAATTTTCGAAAAGTTTTTCATCCCAATCCCTACATCTCATTTTATTTAGTGTTGCAACTGCAGTGTCTATAGAGCTCCAGAGTTAGGAAGGATGCCTGGTAGACAGCCTGTCTCAGAAGCTGTCTTTGTAGTCCAGGTTTCTACAGATGTGATTTTTAATATTAGCAAATTAACCAGTTAGGGCTTGCCTTACCATGGTGGTTTAAATAAATTAGATTGGGGGCTTCCCTGAGGCCCCTGGGCAGGAGAATGGCTCTGTGACATTCCTACTGTGTCCTGATTACAACATAACTCCTTCACCTTCAGACATCAATGCACTTTCTGGGCGGATGGAGGGGTCAGCGAAAGGCATAAGGTGTCAAATGCTGGCCGTGACTTGGCTTTTTTGGAGCCCTGCCAGTGATATCCATTCTTGTACAACAACTAGGCCAGAAAGTGCATTAAACGGACCCTCATGAATGATGAAAAGGATGCTGGGAAGTGTAGTTTGTTTTGTTTTGAGTTTGGTAGTAGAATAGTATAGTGGTGCTCCTAACAGGAGCAGCTGCAGGGCCAAGGGTGTGGCTCAGGGCTAGAGCACTCTCTCAGCACTTACGTGGTCCTAGGTTTGATTCTCAGCACTGCACAGAAAAATAGAAACAGAGGAACAGGTACATAGTCACTGGGACTGACTGTGGGGCATGTGTCTACTCAGCTATGGTCCCTGCCACATCAAACCAAAATCAGCACATCATGTGACCAAGCCAAACTCTATTGGTTACTGGCCTAGGGTTTGGGGCTCACATGAGAGACTGACACCATTCTTGTGTTTTATGTTGTTTTATTCCTAAGAAATAAGATTAGACCTGACATTATGACCCAGGTCTGGATATTATGCACATTGGGAAGAAGACAGAGGAGACCACTGTCTCTTCTCTGGCAGAGTCCAGTCTGAGTGACCGGTAGCTGAAGGAAAATGAGCTTGTTGTCATTTCTTGCTGTACAAGGGACAATCACACTTCCTCCCATTGTCCCTCGAAGAGCCAGGGGCTAACCCATCTGTGGCCACATGCCACTATGTGGCAACTGCAAGCAGTGGTCTCTTACATACATGGCCGTGGTCTCATAAGATTATGTTCCCGAGGTCACTGAAGCCCATTAGCTTGTGCAGATGTGTGCACATTGAAAAGGCAATGCAGCCATTCCTTAGAATGTGATCCTTTGTTAAAGGCTTAAAGCAATTGTGTCAAGGGTCTGAATCCGTGAGCTTGATTCCCCATCGACCCTGCCTTACCCGGCCTGTCCCATTGAATATCAGTGTCTGTCTGTCTGTCTGTCTCTCTCTCTCCTGTGTGAATGTGTAAGTCAGAGGTCAACTTCAGATATCCTTCCTCAGGATAGCATCCACCATGTTTTGGTTTGGCTTTTAAGAAATAAGGTCTTAAGTGACCCGGTGCTCAATAGTAGTCTGGTTGGCCAATAAGCACCAGGGATCCTCCTGTCTCCCCACCCCCAGGGCGGGGGTTACAAGTGTGCACCACCTTGTCTGGTTCTGGGGATAGAACTCAGGTCCTTGTGATTGCAAGGCAAGCGCTTTACATACGATGCCATCTTCCAGTTGCTGTGCCTCCCCGGGCAGCCAGCTCCATCAGATGGAGGTGGCTGCACAGAGTACACCAGCTGCAGTCCTTTGAGAACAAGGGTGCCTGCCTTTTCCATTTCCCACTCCATTTAACTAGAATGGCCACCGGGATGAGCTTTCTACTTACCAAGAGTCAAGATAGTTGATGGCGGAGACTCGGTCTCCCCTGTGCAGAGTTGTGGAAGGTCCCGGCTCCTGTCGCTTTGGCTCATGTTCCTGTTTGCTAACACATACTGTTTGGATATGTAGCTTGGCAACTCCACACCTAACAGGCACATCAGTTGACGCTGACAGTCGTTAAGTGGCAGGTGTATAATGACTCTACTGAGCAATGAGGAGAGGGTAGGAGCTGAGTGTGTGCCACTTGATAAATATACTATTGCATTATTATGCAAGTGTTCTGAACAGAGCACTGTTTACAAATTATCCAAACACTTGCCTGTCCCACTACTTTTACTAATGCACCACATTGCTGTTAGTGCTATTTATTATTATTATTATTATTATTATTATTATTATTATTATTATTATTATTATTATTATTTCTTTTTCCTTTTTCTTTGTGTTCTTTCTTGAACATTTGTATCCACATGCAGATAAAAAGCATCCTGAGGATTAAAGTCACAAGAGAGGCCAGTAATATCTTCTGGCTATTCTTTGGACAGGAGCCCCAACTCAGGTGGTGCTGATGGTTACATGAGCTGCTGATCTTCCCTTGGTTTTTCTGTGGTGTGCTTGCAGCCTCAGGACTGCTCTGAGGCTCTGCCTGCACTGCCTGTGGCCTTTATTATTCTCTTATGCTTCCCGTCTGGACGGGATATATTTCTCTGTGGAGAGGACTCAGAACTGAATCTGTAGCTTCTGTACCTGTGGGTTCAACCAACATGGCTCAAAAGTATCAGATCCAAGTCACCATAGTGACCATGTGTAACCTTTCCTTTCCTACCATTGGGGTAGAACCCAGGGCCTCATGCATGTCTGGCAAGCACTGCACAGACAGTGATGTCCCCAGCTTTTATAGATTGTTTTTGGGGTGTGTGTTATGTATGTTTGTGTATTGAGGGGCCAGAGGTCAACATGGGCTGTCTTTCTGAAATGCTTCTCTCTCTATGTTTTTGAGCAGGGGGGTCACTCACTGAGCCAAGCACTTACAGATTGCTTGCTGGACTGCAGGCATATGGCTGTGCTCAGACAGCTAAGTTTTGTGGGTGGATCTGAACTCGGATCTTCATCAATGTGATGTGCATATGTGTGCGTGCGTGAGTGCATGTGTGCGTGTGTGTGTCTGTGTCTGTGTCTTTGTGTGTGTGCACATGTGTGGCGGTCAGAGGGAAACTCGGTGTTGGCTCTCTTCCACCTTTGGGGACATGGAGAGCCAATTTAGGTGGTCAGGCTTGGGTCCTCATCTGCTAAGCCATCTTTTTTGACCCTTTCACAAACTTTTAAAGTTGTCAGTATTCTCCCAGCAACAACTAACATAGTGCCTCCAGTGTATTTGGCCCCATACGTCATCTAGAGGTAACTCAAAGTAGTCAGGAAGACAGATGGGCCCTAGGACAGGCCAACACCTTTTGATGTCAGCGACGTAGACACCGATGGATTGTGGTTCTAGATCAGTCCCCATAGATACCCTGGGAGGACTGGGTAATGTTAACATCAGATATATTTTAATGAAAAAAGAAGATAGTGTTAAAGTATTGCCAATACCCTAGTGTCAGATAATTGGAATACAGAAGGATTCTGAAGGTCTTGCCTGGGGCATCCAGGTGATGAGGCACCGGCATGGTGCGGATTTTGTCATCAGCTATCACATGGGTCCTTTGATAGTCATTTCTCTATCCGCTGATGTTTACACACTGCAATGTGCCTGGAGAGTGGGGGAGGGGTGATATGAAGAAGGATGCCCAGCCCTGAGCTTCTCTGTCTGTCTGGAGTATTCATAGGCAAAACGATGAGCTATGTATGTGGTGATGGTAGACACTCTAGCCTGCCCTTTTTGGTGTTGTTTCTGGCCATCCTCTGCAGTGTTACAGGCTTGCAGATGTACCCTAGTACCCCAGTGGGCCTGCAGCAGCACACTTCCAATCCTGGGGTGTCTGCAAGCCAGCTGGATGGGTGATCTATGTGAGCTCAGCTGCGGCTGTTCTCCGTGTCTCTCTTACACATCTCAGGTCTGTGGCGTAGGCCAGCTATGTCTGCCTTGGGTAGGGTTGACATAAACGAACACACAGGGCCTCTCAGGGTCAGCTACAGCATTTGCTCCTGCAGATTCTACTGGAGTTGGCACAGGCCACAGGAGTGGCACAGGCCAGTACTCCTTTGATGGTCACAGGGACATGCTGTTAGGTCTGGTTAGTGCTGCTAGCAGGGCCCCATTGTGCCTTTTGGAATCAGGTTCATCTCGGGCCTTTTTGCCATCTCTGATTAGGAACATCTTGATGTCAGGTGGTCAGCTGACCAGGTCCTAAAGGACATAGCAGGATTCTGGGGTCAGAATGTTTGGGTTTTCCTATCAGGCCCCTGTGGTCACAGTGTGACTTTGTTGGGGCCATCTGTCATCTCTGGGTCTTGGTTTCCCCACGTGCACGGTGAGGGTTGCTTACAGTAGAGTCAACATAGAAGGGCAGTTTGTTGCCTGGAACCAAGGAGTAGGCCAGCCCCCATGGGTCATCTGTAATCCTCTCTTGTCTCTAAGGAGAGCTCCCCCAGCATGCCTGCAGTGTCTTCTGTGTACCTTGCTGGGTGACAGAGGAAAGCTGTCACCTACTGCATACCCAAAGCTTCCAGATGCCCCAGTCTCTCCTGGATGCTGGGATGGCTCAGTGCTGCCAAAGAAAACCTAAGCCACCTGCAAGGAATTTTCAGCTCTACTTTGCACAGCCTAGAGCAGTGTGGGTGCACAGGGGACCCCCTCCTTCACGGCATTTCCTAGGAAAACCAGAACACCAAGGTCAGAAGATGATTCACAGGACAGCTGGGGCTCTAGGCTGAAACTGGCCTCATTAACTGCGAGTCCCTTGGGTTCTGAGGTTGGTGCCGGGTTCTGGAAGGAGTGTGCGCGCAGGGTCTCTTGCACTCCGTGCTGGCCCACTTTCCTGGAGTCCTTACAACACCTGATCTGTTTTCATAGGTACTTGAAACTTTGGGGGTGAATTTCTGCTTTCTTTCCTCAGTCTCTAAGGGGGAGGGGAATGGTTGGGGATGTTTACTGACACATCACAGGGCCATGTAAGCATGCTGCCCTGTGCGTCAGTTGGCTGGCCTGGAACGCTCTCTGGTGGGTGGGAGGGCCCAGTGTCCTCTTTGCCAACCTTGCGAAGCTAATGTGAGCAGTCTGGCCCCTTGGATAATTATTCCGAGTGGTGTGGATTATTCTGATTTGATTGCCTATAATGTTTTCCTGAGTCTCTCCTATTTTCTGGCACATTCTGACATCCTTTAAGGGTTTGTGGTGCTCTAAGCTCTGTCCTCAGCCTTGCAACTACCTTGTCCTTGCTCAATCGTCTGTGCCCTCACTGAATATGCAGGGGCATTTGTCTGGTGGTCCCTTCTTATCCCTGTTCACAGGTGACAAAGAAAAACCAAAGGGGGTGGGGTGGGGTGGGGAGTGTAGGAAAAGACAATTTGAAAGGTTAAGCCACCAACCTCATAGTGACTTGAGGTCAAACGGTGTTACCCCGTTGGAAATTCCTGGTGCTAGCAAAACTGGCAGCGGTGCTCAGAGCAGGGCTCGACACTCACATGCATTGCTAAAACAGGCCTGTGCATTTCTAGACAATTAGTCTCTGTGTGGCTTTAAAAGGTGAGCGTATCCCAGTTTATTCCAGCAGGGTGGCACACACATAGCAGTTGCTGTCCTGCGGGGATATGTGCACTTTCTTCTGACCGTTTGTCTTCCCCTCTCTGATGCTCTCCCTGTTATGGGCTTGGGCTGGGCGGCCTCATCTCACCCAGTGACCCTCTGACAGGAGGAAGAGGGCTTGTTTCCCTCAGCATCTATGAGCTCTGCTAACATCTCCTGGGTGACATTTGAGGTGCTAGCGCTTCTTCCTCGAGATAGGACTCTGTAGCTCTTTTCAGCATTGAGAGTCTGGGAGGGAGAGAGAGGCAAATACTGCCTGGCTCACTGCAGGTGTGGTCCCTGTCTTTCTCCCTCCCTCCCAGCACACTGTGAACCAATTACAGTACCCAGAATGCTGCAGGCACGGGGCATGTGCAGTGAGAAAGCCCATAGCCCCACCTTCATGCAGTGAGTAGTCTAGTGGGGGTCGGCTTGGGTGGGCTTGGCACAGGTGCCTGGCTGTACCATCAAGCTGGGGGAGGGCTGCCTTTCTGGCAGACAAGGAAGCACAGGGCCAGCAAGGGGCCAGCAGAGGTCAGTGGGGGTCAGCAGGGGTCAGCATGCTCTGCAAGCTGGAGAAGGTTCTGGGATTGGGGAGATCACTTGAACAAGAGCACAAGGGAGGCTGTAAGAGGAGAGAGAAAGAGAAACAAGTTGGGCCAAGAGAAGACCACTTACAAAAGCCCTGTGCAGGGAGGGGGTTTAGGGAGTCCAAGCAACTGGAACATCAAGTTGGAGAGTGTAGAAGGGGGGGTGCACAGTGTGGTGGGGAGAGAGAAGCCAGGACCTCAAGCCCAGGTGTCTAGTCTATAACTGTGACTCAGGATGGCATTGCTGTGCTCCACACACTCAGTAACTTCTGTTTACAACCATCTCCTGCTATTTTACCCTTTGCTGCTGCCGATGTGCCCAGCGCACTCCTTCACGTTGGTTCTGTGCCTGCGGATAGTCTCTCTCACTTTCTGGGTTTGTTCTTTCTTGTTTAGTCTCACGGTCTGCCATTCTATGAGGAGGGTAGGGTGCCAGAGTTTGGAATTTATGAAGGTGGTGTGAGGGGCCGAGGAGAGTTTTAAGTTCCCCCACCTGGCTGCATGCAGGCTTACATATCTTGGATATCCCAGGGACAGGTGGTAAACTGAGACACAACTGACCCCCTGGTTTGACCCTGCACTGGGAACTGTATGTCAATCCCCACATCAGGGGCTAGCCGTGGCTCATGTCACCTGGTCCCTGAGGGCTCTCCAGGAATCCCTGCCCAATAACCTGGGTACAGCTCTGCCCTTTAGTGTCCAGATCCCACTCACTGGTCCCATCTGGGAACCCATGTCCTGGGCATCGTAGCTGCCTTGGGAGCCTCTAACTCATCCTGATTAGTGGGGCTTTGTTTGTTTTGTGTTTTCTTTTGTTAAGCGTCATTTAACTCTTAGATGGTTTTAGTTTTATAGAAATAGTGTAAAGACAGAAGAGAACCCCCTTGTATCTCATGCTGTGTCCCAATGCCTGGTTTCGCTTTTGTCTTGCCTCCTCCACCCCACCATCTCAGCCACCTCAGTGGCTACAAGCAGAGGCCCACACTGCACTCAGAGGCCTTTCAGTTCTTGCAGACCTTTCTCCCACTGCAGGCTTCCCTCCAAATGCCACCGGGCATTCAATTGTTTCCTTGAGGGGACCCTTCTCTCTGTGCCTCGGCATGACCCTTCAGTTGTGATGGGACACTTAGAATGAACTTCAACCCAGAACTTGAGTTTTAGTTTCTCAATCTGCTCCCTGTCTGTGGAGACCCAGGCTGTGTGTGGCAGGCTTCTCTTGGTGTCCTTTGTGAGTCTTGCCTAGTTTGCAGCCGTGCTCCCTCACTCTAGGCATGCGGCACCAGCCAGCTCTGTGGAGGCTCCAGATGACTCGAGGCTGGTTCCTTTGGAGAGTCTGGGATTGGCTGCCGGTTTGGGAGGTGTGATTGTAAGACGGGCTCATGGAGAGATGAGGAGCTCAGAGACGTCAGCCATGATGGTGGTGTTGGTCCTTGTCCTGTGTGATGTGCTGTCTGCAGGACACTTGCCGGAACTGGAATATGCCAGTTAATTCTGCTCTGGCTTGAGCTCCACTTTCTACTCAGAGCCCTTTCCTGAAGCTTCTGTTACTGATAAGAACTCTGGGTGGTGGAGGTACTGATCCCTTCTCCTCCCAAGGGTCCTGCACACTCCCTCTGTGAACATGCTCTGACCTGTGGAATTTGGGAGATATTCTAGCAACATGTCTGACATGTTGATGCTGGACAAAGGTGTCTGTCTGCAGCATGGCGCTGCAGCCTGCTCAGCCTCTGGTGAGGGTTGTCTGCTGCACTCCAGTGTGGCCAGGATGCACCGTGGTTGCCATGACAGTGATGGCAATGCATGACACATGTGTGCCAGAGAAAGTTTGCTTTCTAACAGAGGTGCTCCCTGGATGGTCTATGAAGCCAGTAACAGGCTAATGCTTTGTGAGGGCTGTGCCCTCAGGACATGGTCATCCCCCTGGGTTCCTTGTTTCTTAACTCTGCTCATAGAGATCTCATGCTCAAGTTTCTAACTCATGAATTCTTACAGGGTTCTGTCAAATAATAGTTTGATCGTTTATCCTCTATATTTCATCTATCCTTCTATCTGTATGTACTTATCTACCACCTATCTTCTATTTACCGATCTACTATCTCTCTCTGTCTCTCTGCCAATCATCCATTTATCATCTATCACCTATCTATGTATTATCTATCATCTATCTATCCATCCATTGTCTATCAATCAACCAATCAATCATCTATCTTTCCATCATCTATCCATTATCATCTATCTATCTATCTATCTATCTATCTATCTATCTATCTATCTATCTATCTATCATCTATCTGTCTACAAAGTATCACCTATAAGTCCATTGTCTGCTGAGCAACCCATCCTTTTACAATTCCTGTTTTTAGCATCCCCACCCAGTTAGCAGGGGCAGGGAAAGTCTTTACCTCTTGAGGCTTTAACTTAGAGGTTTGAAACTCAGGGGAGCACTTCAAAACACTGTCCTCTA
Organism: Acomys russatus; assembly: GCF_903995435.1. Taxonomy (NCBI): domain Eukaryota; kingdom Metazoa; phylum Chordata; class Mammalia; order Rodentia; family Muridae; genus Acomys; species Acomys russatus. Next base: position 24,410,309 of record NC_067140.1, read on the forward strand.
GAGATAGTGTTTCCTTCCTATTCCCTCTGCCTGTCCCCTTGCCAGGCACAAGGCCCTTGGGAGCTCCGAGCTGTGCACACTCCCTGGCAGGGTGATCTCGGTGCCCAGGGGAAGAATGGGGCCAGTCATGCTGAGGAGTGAGGCTCCCTCAGCTGCAGCTCTTCTCGTCCTTGCTTTTGGCTCTCACGCAAAGACATCTTTGTGCTCCTCATGGGCAAGGCTTGCTGTTGAGCAGGCCAGGGACACAGCAGAATAGCAAGCAATGGAGGGAACTGAAAAGTAGGCATTTCACAGAAAGTGAGCTTCCAAGAGCTGGCATGTGAATGGAGCTTTTGCTTGGGAGCAGGGCTCCGAGCAGCCACGTGCAGGGGCCTGGCCGGAGCTGTGGGAGAAAGCGGCCCTGTTCTTAGTCTTCATCTCCTTGGCAAAAGCAACATGGATACAAAGACACGCAAAGTGGGCAAGAGCATCACTTCATTTCCCTTGGCTTCTCACAGGCTCTGAGACCTGCTGATAGATGACTGTGTTCTGGAAGATTCTCCACAGCTCTTCTTCAAATGTGGAGCCAGGAGACTGTGGCAAGAAATCTTGGGGAAACTGATATGAAGAAGAACTGCAGCTAGCTGCAGGGCATTATATGTATATGTGTGTATGTATGTGTGCATATATATATGTGTGCATGTATATATGTACATGTCTGTGCATGTATGTGTATGCATGTATGTATGTGTGTATTTATATATGCATTCTGATTTATCTTTTGAGACAGGGTCTTGCTACATCGTTATGGCTGACCCTAGACTGGCAACCTTCCTATCTAGGTCTCCCAAGTACAGGCATTCCACACTGTGCTCGGCCACCTGCAAGGCGTCTCTTCTCAGAATACCCAGCGTTTCCTGAGCTTTTCCTACAAAGTCATTGCAATCATGTAGAAGCCACAGTCATTGTGACAGCTTTGGCCAGTGACAGGGTGTGTGTGTGTGTGTGTGTGTGTGTGTGACACATCCAGAGCTGGAGGAGGTCCTTCTCACTCCCATCCCTCAGTGTCTTTGTGTGAGACAGCATGCCCCTTCCTGTCTCTGTGGTGTGAGATGCACTGTCTCACTCTGCTGTGTGATTGGCTCTTGAGTGGCAGGCTCAGGACTTGGAGGGTTCCTCCCAGAGCATCCAAGAGAACCTTTGGAAAGCACCATTGAGCTGGGATGGGGGCCTAGCGGAGCCACCACTCTCTGCTTCCTAGGTATGCATGTGTGGATGTGCAGAGGCGGCCTCCTGATTCTAGCTCCTGCAGCCTTGGTTTCCCCATCACAAGGGACTGTACCTTGAACTGTGACCTAAAATAAACACTTTGTCCTTTAAGTTGGTTTTATCACAGCACCAGGAAAGGAACAAGATGTGGCCCAAAGGAAAGCCAAGCAAGGAAGCACTTGGGGTCTGTTTCTGACACATTATTTGGGCTTCCGAATAAACTGATTGACCAAGCAGATGTGCCCTAGGCTTGTCTTTCTTTAGACTCCCATTCATGGAATTGAGGTTCTGTTCACTTCCTGCTCCTGTTGGTACTTAGAAAAAAAAATGGCTCTTCCCAGATCACAGAGCCAACGGCAGCCTTTGAGATAGAATCCAAATGCCACCTACTTGCCTATGCCTCACCACCCTACTGCAAGCACATACTCAGTCCCAGGGAGACCTATGGCTCCCACCTTTCTCACAAATTTTGGGGTGCCCCCTCCAGCTGAAACTTCTGAAAGACATTCCATGATATTCGTAGAGGAATGTGGATGCTGATGGGAGCCGGCGCCTGTGGAGGTGCCAGTGCAGCCGGAGGAAGGAACTCTCTGACTGTGGGTGACACAGCTATAGCTCTGGTCACCCAGGCTTATAGAAATGAGCTTCTTGTTTGACACCTGGATTGTGTGTCATGGAGGGTTCTGTAAGTCAGCGAAGAAAAAAATTCTTGGGAGCTGCTAATGATGCATTTAATTTTTATAACAAAGCACCCGTTGCCACAAGTTATTGCTCCCTGTGGCTTTAGAATGTGGTTTCTGGGTGGTCATTGTGTGGAGGCTAATGGATGGATGGTGTGGTCAATTATTCTGAACACACAGACAGGCCTTTACAGAAGCAGAGATGTCATAGGCTCACTGATACTTTGCCATATCATTATCATTTTGAATTTTCACAGCTTATTTTCTTCACGCTAACTACTCATACAGATGCTGTGACTGAAAAAAATGTCTACTCTTGATCTCTTTGCTGGGTTTATATACGAATGTTCTTTTGGGTTACAGAGCTATGCACCCCAGGGCTCCCGTGGTTTCTTGCTATGACCTGTGAGATACACAAGGTGATCCCTGAGTGTTGGAAGCTCAATGTGAGAATGCAGCACAGGCCGCGTTTGGATGCTCTCACGGCCAGAAGCAGTGTTCACCTTCATTCTTGGACTGCGTGCTGTGTTGACAACTTTGGGTTGACCTCGGTGCAAATCCCTCCCTCCCTTGCTCAGAGTTTTTGCTATTTGTAAATTTTTGGTAATGTTGATTTTTTTTAATGTGTGTGGGGGGTATAAGTGTGTGTGTGTGTGTGTGTACGGAGGGTGTTCGATCCCTCAGAGCTGGAGCTACAGGCAATGGTGAGCAAGCCAATGTGGGTGCTGTGAACCAAGCTCACGGCCTTTGGAAGAGTGGCAAGCGTTCTTAATTCGCCGAGCTGTTTCTCCAGCCCTTTGATTGCTTTTGCCTTTTTTCTTTTCTATCCCCCTCTCCCTTTCCTTTCACCCTCTCCCCCATTCCCCCCAACCTTCCTTCCCTTTCTTCCTTTTTTTTTTTCTTAAAGATAGTTTTTCATTATGCAGTCCTGCCTGGCCAGAAACTCATTTGTAGCCCAGGCTAGCCTTAAGCCATACAGTCCTCTTGCCTCCCTCCCCTGCCCCCGCCTCTGTCTGTCCCCAGTGCAGGGATTAGAGGTATGAGCTATGATACCCACTGCAGTAAAGCAGAGTAATAACAGCGTTCATCTAGTTGGATGACAGTGGAGATAAAATTACAATTGGAAGGGAGACACTTAACATATGGTTCCCAGCCCAGGCTAACTGTTACTGTGCCCAAGGTCAGCAGTGTTGGCCAATGACACCCCAGCACTCAAGGAAGTGGCAAGTGCTGGCCCAGGGGCCCCTTCATTACTTGTCCTGGGTTGCATTTGCTGCTTCCGTGTTTCAATGGCAGAGCTGAGTATTTTCGAAGAGAAGTTTGACACATCAGTCCTCTGACCCTTTACAGAGGAAAATCACAGCCCACTGTCTGCAAGACGCCCTCCTGGTCCACACACTTGCGATGCCCTCTCTTGCTTTGCTTACCCCCAGTCTCACTGTAGAGGCCTCATTGCAGAAGAATGCTGCCCAGTAGGATGTTCTGTGATGACAGCCATGTTCTAGGCCAGCTCTGGGCTGCAGACCTTTTAAACAGGCTCGTGTACCTGCAGAGTGCAACTTTAGGAAGCTACCTTAGTTTGTAGCCCAACTGCCAGCCATGGCTCGTGGTCACCACCCTGGACAGTACAGCGCTCAGCACACTGTAGGTGTAGGGCTGTGTGCCTTCGTTATTCTAGAGTTCTTGGTGTGCCACGGTGGAGGGTGGTGCTATGTCTGGCTGAAATGGAGAGGGGAAATCCCGCCCCCCCCCCCATTTAATCTTTTTATTGCACACACACATTTCAGACACGGGGCCTTGAGCTCCCTGTATAGTTGAGGATATGCTCTGGAATTTCTAACCTTCCTGCCTCAACTTCCCAACTACTGAGATTACAGATGGTCCTGTGCACCACTGTGGACCAAGCTTAGGACATCATGTGTGCTAGGCAGGCATGCCACCAACCTAGTTAAATCCTCATCCCTAAACATACATGTAAAGAAAAATTCAACTTGTGCTTTTGTGTGTGAAATATATGTGAAAACATGAAAAGGCATGAAGAAAAAGTCCAGGTGGCCAGTCTGAAGAGGGAGGGTTCTAGCCATGGGAAGATTCTGACTGGCAAGCTTGGTGGCACTTCATTTATCTGCACACTGCAGAGGAGGGAGTGACAGGGTCCCCTGGGTTGGATCCATACTGACTCCACAGAATTGGAAGTGCACAGAGCAGTTGCCTTCCAGTGAGTGGCTGCAGGGTGCTCAACGCTTCAGGATTTTCGGGCTGTTCAACAGTTAAGTTTAGAGCTGAGGTCCCCCTGAAGGAACCTGAGACAATCTAAGTTCTGGTGAAAGAGGAGTTAGGCAACGGTTCTTCAGCAGTCATCACTGCCTCCTCCCTCCAGTCTTTTGTCAGTTTGATAGTGAAAACTTACCTGTGTTCGTATCTTTGATTTTTTAAAAAATAAAATATTTTCCCAAGAGGCCACTGCTTATTGTGCCTCCTGTTTCTGTGTGTATGTGTGTTTGTGTGTCTGTGCCTGTGTCTCTGTGTATGTATGTGTGTGTCTCTGTGTATGTGTATGTGTGTGTCTGTGTATGTGTGTGTCTCTCTCTGTGTATGTGTATGTGTGTATCTCTGTGTATGTGTGTGTCTCTGTGTATGTGTGTGTGTGTGTGCACAATGCGTGTGTGAGAGGGTACATATGTGCATGTGCATGTAGAAGCCAGAGGTCAATCTCAGGAATCTTGTTCAGTCCCTCATCGTCTTAAGACAGGGTCTCTTACTAACCCTAAAAGCTCGCTGACTTAGCTAGTGTAGCTTCCAGAAAACCTCTGGTAGCCTTTGTTTTCCGTCTCCCCTGCAGGCAGGTCACTACACCGAGCTTTATATGTGGGTGGAATGGTCCCAAACACGGGTCCTCACGCTTGCACAGCAAACACTGACTGAACTGTCTTCCCAGCCCAGTGGCCTTTCCAAGGAGGCTCCTTAGTACGCTCTGCAGGGTTAGTTCACTCTTCACAAGCACCAGCTGGACCAGGAGTTCCAGTCCCGGTATAGGAGGAAGCTGAGCACCCCCAGTCCTCAGTAGATGGGAAGCTGAGCACCCCCGTTCCTCCGTAGATGCAGGCATAGATTAGATCTGAACCAGACACTTGTATCCGTTACTTCTCTCTCCACTGTGACAAGACACCAACTTCTACAGCTTCTAGGAGGAGTTCTGGTTTGATTGTTGGCTCAGGGGCTACAGCCCCTTACTACAGGGAAGACATGGAGTTTCAGAGCGGCTTGGTCCATTGCAATAAGAGCATTGGCAGTGGACAGGAAGCAGGCTAGGTTGTAACCTTCAAACTGCACCCCTAAAGACCTTAGAGGTAGGCCCTACAACCCCTGCCCCCCAAACAGTGTCACCAGCTGCGGGGCAGGGGGGGGGAGGTGTTCAGACACAAGAGCCTGTGGGGACTCTCACATTCAAGCCCTAACATTTGCTCTGGTCAGTGACAGTGGGGGGTGGGGTGCAGTGGAGAAAGAGTGCTCCAACTGCTGCCTGGGGCGTGGGTAGGGGTGGGCTGGGCTGGGCAATGGTCTGTGACCTCGGAACCACAGTGAACTCAGCTCCTAGATGCTGAGGTGAGCCAGACACTTGCCTCGTGGGAAGGCAGTGAAGATTAATGGTGACGTGAGTATGGACCTGGCGTGACTCCTTGCGCTCGGTCGGTGGCTGATAAATGGTAAGCTGTTGTCTGGCCCATCAGCAGTGATTATTAACAGGAAGAGGGAGAGCAAGCAGAGATGATACATAGTGTGGGGAACATAGTGGCTGCCCGAGAGCTAGCTGTTACCTGTCTTGTTAGTGGGCGGGTGTATGTCTCCACGTTCTGTAACATTGTAGAACTGAAAACCGTTTCTTCCCAGCGGCCAAAGCCATGGCTTCACAAGTAGACTTCAAGGCTGGCCAGCGGCATTTTAGAATGATCCAGGCAGAGGTATCATAGACTTCAAAAATCTACTCCATGGCTGGGGAGATGGCTCCACTGGTGAAATGCTTGCTGCACAGACCTGAGGACCCGAGTTAATAATAAACAAACAAACAAATAAAATTAAAGAATAATAAAAGCCACCTGTGGTGGCAGGCGATGCTAATCCCAGCTCTGGGGAGGCAGAGACAGGAAGATTTCTGGAGCTTGCTGGTCAGCCAGCTTAGGCAACTTGGAGAGCCCCGAGTCAGTGGGACCCTATGCCAATAAAGCAAGGGAGACAGCACCTGAGGAACCATACTTGAGGTTGTGCTCTGGGTACATGTGTGTTTCTCTCTCTCTCCTCTCTCTCTCTCTCTCTCCTCCTCTCTCTCTCTCTCTCTCTCTCTCTTTCCCTCTCTCCCTCCCCCTCCCTCCCTCCCCCTCCCTCCCTCCCCCCACCTCTCTCAGCTCTGACTTCAAGCTCCCTTGGGGCACTGTTTTCCTCCCTCCAGCTTGTCACACTTGTCCCATGTCAGAGCAGGACTCGAGGCCTGTGGGGCTGGAGTGACATTTCACTGCAGTGCCTGACCTGCTCAGTCATGGTGACAGTTCCAGATGAATTCCTTTCCTTGTGGCCCACTCTGGCCTTTTTAAAGATATCACCCCATGAACATGTCCTTCAGGGATCCTTGCTCTAGCCTATCTGTGCTTCCTCTTTCCCTGGGGCTGGGACATTGTTCCAAGTTCATGGCTGATTAAAAAAAATACTGTGGATTAAATTCTCCATGGACACTCACACCCATGAAGGACACTGCTCTCCTAGGAATCACTTTTAATCAGCAAGCGGCAGTGACATCATTATGGGCTGGAGTGGAGGCTCCCTGGGAAAAGATTTGCTGCACAGCCTTGAGGCCCTGAGTTCAATCCCAGCATACATGTAAAAGTCAGCACTGGGAACACTGACAACAGCACCAGCTGGCCTTATTGCTCTCAAGCTGCAGGTTTGGTGAGAAATCCTGTTTCAAAACAGTAGGGTGGAAAAGTAATGGAGGGAAACACCTGACATCAACCTTTGGCCTCCACATGCACATAAACTGCACACACATGAATTTGTGTACACATACACACACACACACACACACACACACACACACACACACGCCATTGACTGTCCCACTGGACCCAAGTTGAACAGATTTAAAATGATCCTTAAACATAGGCATGCCACAGAAAAACACATCATACCACATGCTGAGTGGCTATTGTTTTGTCAGGACCAGCCCCTTGGTATTCTTATCCTGGATGGAGAAGCTGCTAGAAGGCAGGTCACTTATGGGTCAAGGAGAGTAGCTACTATGTTTATCTGGGCTGTGCCATCCTCCAGGCACGGGGCGCTCCCATTCTTTTCCTCCATGTATTCTCTGTACACTCCCTGATCCCAGTATTATTATCTGCTTTGAACATAAAGAAACAGAGACCTTGGGAAGAGCCTAAAGCCACAAACCCCTGTAGCAAAGTAGCCAAGTTCAGAGCCCTAGGCTGAATCCACATGGTCCTTTCTAGTTCCTCAGAGTCTTAGCCTTAGTGCTATGTTTTTTTTCTGCCTGGGCTTCCTGATATCAGCTTTCACTCTACGGACCAGGTGGGGATCTCTGCTCTTTCGCACACTGAAGGCGCTTCTTCAATGCTCCCCAAACTGCCACTGAATTTAGATGCTGAGAAGTGCAAGGTTGGGTAGATGGACCCAGCCAAAGCCTTGTGAGGCCAGAGAAAGTACCTAGCGTACTCTACAGCCAACTAATTTACACAGTGAGGCCCTAAAGATGATGATGGGCAGAGCAGTGGAAGGAGGATGGACCTGTGTGTGGTCAATGGGTAGGTAGATGTATTGATGGAATAGATAGGTAGGCAGTGGGTGACTAGGCAGAGAAATAGCTAGGTGGTCCATATATATATATATAAATGATATATGTGGGGGGTCCTATGGGTGGATAGATGGGTGATAAGGTAAATATATAGGTTGTTCTATAGCTAAGTAGATGGCTATATAGATTGGTGGTCTTGTGGATGGATAGGTGGATATATAGATTGGTGGTCTTGTGGATGGATAGGTGGCTATATAGATTGATGGTCTTGTGGATGGATAGGTGGATATATAGATTGGTGGTCTTGTGGATGGATAGGTGGATATATAGATTGGTGGTCTTGTGGATGGATAGGTGGATATATAGATTGGTGGTCTTGTGGATGGATAGGTGGATATATAGATTGGTGGTCTTGTGGATGGATAGGTGGATATATAGATTGGTGGTCTTGTGGATGGATAGGTGGCTATATAGATTGATGGTCTTGTGGATGGATAGGTGGATATATAGATTGGTGGTCTTGTGGATGGATAGGTGGATATATAGATTGGTGGTCTTGTGGATGGATAGGTGGCTATATAGATTGGTGGTCTGATAGATGAATAACGATATATAACTGGGTATCCATCTGTGGATGGATGGGTGGGGGTTGATTGTAGGGAGTAGCAGATGGATAGGTAGATACATAGGTGAATACGTTTCTCTGGATGGCTAGGTGGATTAGCAGATAGGTGGTCAATAGTCAGCTAGTGGATGCATAGGTAGACACATTGATGGATGGGTAGATGGATGGTATAGAGGTATATGTGAGTGGTGAGGGGATAGATAATAGAGGCATAGATGAGTGTGTGGAATTATACAAATGACAAGGAAGGGTTATGGACCACCACCAGGCTACTGGAAGGAAGATGATGAAGGACAGGTGACTGGAAGGACGGATGATTGACGGGCAATCAGCACACTGTCTGGAGTGAGGGCGTTGCCCACGGAGTCCCCGGTTTTGTTGGCATCAGCTCTGGGAAGCAGGAGCTCCTGACAGAAATGCTTTACATGTTCAGCCATCTTTGCTTTGCCTCAGAAGCCCCACAGTGGCGTGCTGTCACAGGAATTCTAAGAGATAAGTCAGGGCCCAGTGATGTCTGGCAATTAACTCTCTCGACGTGAGCACTGCCCCCCCCAGCCTGGGTCTCTTCTGGGTGGCCTATGAAGTGTCCACAAGGCTACCTTTAGGTGCAGGTTCCTGTCTCAGCTCCAGAACTAAGTGGCGGTGTGGCTTTGCACACTGCCTCCCTCTGGCCTGATTCTCCATCATGATTCCGGAGGACAGAAGGGGGTGATGTATTTGTTTTCTTTCTTCTTCTATGGTCCCCATGAGAATGAGAAAGCGAAGTGTGTGGACACTGCAGTCTGCAGGAGGCCCGTCACAGGCTGAGCAAGCTTAGGAAAGAGCCTGAGCCTTGGCGTGTGGGAATTCTTAGCACCTGCTGTAGACTCAGGGCACAACAGCCTTAGATTCTATGACTGTCCTCGCTGTACTGATGTCAAGGAGCTTGCTGTCTCTTTCATGGTTAGGGCATACACACAGCTAAGGGTGAGATGGTGAGGAATGATTTCCCTAAGGAGCCTGTCTGGGTGTGAGCTGGGCTTGGAGTGGGGGGTGGAGAACACAGATGCTGGGAAGGGCAGATAGACAGACTTCACCATTTCCCATTGGTTATATTATTCTGGAGAGCCTAGTATAATTTTTTTTTTTAATGATTTATTTATTATTATGTATTCAGTGCTCTGCCTGCATGTACGCCTGCAAGGCAGAAGAGGGCGCCATATCACATTACAAATGGTTGTGAGCCACCACGTGGTTGCTGGGAATTGAACTCAGGACCTTTGGAAGAGCAGGCGGCGCGCTTAACCACTGAGCCATCGCTCCAGGCCCGAGCCTAGTATAATTTAAACATATATTTGCATATGTGCTAGGTCTCTATTTATATGCATTTGTAAATATGCATATCTATATAAGTATATAGATATTATATATAGTTATAGAAAGACTTCCAAGACTTTCAGAGTGCCCTCTCAGCTTGGACAGAGTGCTCCATGGCCCATCTGTCTGTGATCCAGGAGACATAGGCATTCAGGGCCACCCGTGATGGAGTTTCCAGGAGCATTTAAGGTCTGAGTTTCCATTGAAATCTGCCTGACTCTTTAATAATGTCAGCTTTCAGTTCACATTCTTCAAAACCTGACGCCCGCCAGTGCGTTTCTTGACTCAATGCTGTAGATGGCGTAGACAAGAACAGAAATGACAAGTAAGTGACAGGATTCAGCAGCAAATACAAACTGCCAAGGCGACCATGTCCAGCCAGGGGCAGGGAAGGCAGCCCTGGGAGCACATGGCATGTCTCTAGAGAAATCACTGTGTGTCACTGCTGCCTGCCTCTCTGAGGAAGGTGGCACAGACTGGTGTGGGGAGCTGTGAGGAGGATGCCAGCAAACACATTATCGTTGTAAAACCTTCTTCAGCGTGTCTTTGGAAATCAAGTGCTCGGTTCTATAAACTTACCAAAGTGGAGCAGCAGGGTAAGGTCTCCTGACCCAGTTTGTAAGGGTCTCTCTTTCTTCACGCATGCGCACATGTGTGTGTGTGTGTGTGTGTGTGTGTGTGTGTGTGTGTGTGTGTTTAGTTATATAATATAATAGCACTGCATAACATAGTTATATATACACATGCTTACAGAGAGACAGAATATGCAAATGTGTTTAAATTAGTCTAGATCCTTCAGAAAAAATGATATCAACAGGAAATAGGAAAATCTCTCTCTCTCTCTCTCTCTCTCTCTCTCTCTCTCTCTCTCTGTCTCCATGATCACTCATCCCCTAAGGAATGGCTATATATACCTAGTATGTATCTACCTGTGATGGCTTGGTTTTTACAGCTGACATCATCTAGGAAGGGAAGCTCCATGAGGGAGGACATGGTACTGGTTGTATTGGGCATGTCTGTGGGGCGTTGTCATGGTTGGTGGAAAGACCCATCCTCTGCGGATGGCACCATTCCCTGAGCAGGCAATCCTGGTTACCTTACAGTGGAGTGAGGTGTATCCTGCCTTGCATCTCGTCACTTTTACACCGTGGCTGTCTGCTCCTCGCTGCGGACGTGCTGTTAGCAGCTGCTTCAAGGCTTACCTGACAAAGATGGACTGTGACCTGGAGCTGAGCTGAATCCAATGTTGATTTAAGTTGCTTTGTCATAGCATTTTATAACAGCAGCGGGAGAAGAAATGAAGACGGTATCTGCCATTTCTCTCCTATCTGTATCTGTTACCTACCATCAATCCAGCTTCTACCTATTTATCTATCTATCCACCCATCCATCTATTAGCTACCTATCAGTCACCCATCTATCTAGATTTATTTAGGCAACTGGCTCATGCAGTTTTGGAGGCCAAGAAATCCCAGCGGTGCCACAAACTGAGCACTGGGTTGATGGTGAGAGTTCAAGTTTAAAACTGAAGGCTGAGACCAGGAAATCTGAAAATTCAAATTTTAGCTCTTGTGAGAAGACTGCTGTCTTCTCATTGGTGGTAGCTAAGGCGTCCTGATGGGGAGGGCTGCCTACTTTACTAGGTCTATGGATTCTAATTTTCATGTCATCCAGAGACACCCTCAGGGCATTGGACAGGCATTTGGTATCACAAGTGGTATTTTCACCTGAAGCCCAGCTGACAGGAAATTAGCTGTCCTGTGAACAGGTGTACGTGCCTGTGCGCACACACAGTCCACGGCTGTAGTTCTGAAGAGCTCTTGGGCCTCAAGGCAGAGATTGATTTTGACCTGGCAGTCTCCAGTGTCTCTGTACTTATTAGTAAATTAACAGCTGTAATTGAGTATCAGAATCCAGATGATGGAGAACCAAATGCTTGGGCGTGCCCGCACCACTCGCTTCCTCTTCTTCTGGCTTCCTAGACCTTTGGGGAAAAATTGGAGTATTTGGATATTTTCTTGCAGGTGTTTTATATTCCAGTTTCTTTTAGATTTTAAATTCTGATTAGAAAGAATATTGTATGAAAAGGAACCAAGAAAGAAATAGCTTCAGACTTCCCACTTCCTCATCTTTTGGATAGCTGTGGCTGTGCTTTCCTATTTACTAGAAAGGTGTTTTTTGTATGTGTGTGTGTGTACGTATATATATATGTATATACGTACACACACACACACACACACACACACACACACACACACTGTATTATGCTCCCTAAGCCAATATCCCTCATTAGAAGTCAAATGCAATGACTTGCTTTTGCCACCAGTTCCTTGTCTGTCCTCTTTGCATGGCAAACAAGCTTTCTGCTTGTATTCTTGATAAATTGGCATTTTACTTCATGAGAAACACCTTTTTGTGACCATCCCAGCTAGCTGTTTTTTTTTTTAAATTGGCACATATTGGTTATTGTGGTTATAAAAAACTAAGATTTTTTTACTATGGCAGCTCTGTGCTTAAGTAATATATTTTGGTCACGTTTTGCCTTTTGTTATGCCCTCTCGCTCTGGCTCATCATCTTCATCTTCCCAGTTAGTCTGTCTTCTACTTTGACTTCTTAGTTTTGTTGGTGGTCCACTGAGTTTCATGAAAGTTATAGCATGGAAAAAGTGGCTGCAAAGGGGCCATTATTTACAGAAGCGCAGGCAACTGACCTTCAGCTACACCACTGAAGAAAACGTCCCTCTCTCCCTAGCAACCATTAACTCCCAGGTATCTCCCCAGGGGAGGGAGGACAGGTCTTCTGCAGATGATGTAGCTGCATGGGGGTGGGGGGATGGCGGAGTGGGGTGGTGGTGGGGGGGGTGGTGGTGGTGGTGGTAGGGGGATGCGGGTGGTGGTGGGGAGGGGCGTGGAGTGTCAGCAATGAGTACCATAGTCTTTGGGCTGAGTTCAGAGAAGCAGGATCCTAAGTCAGGAGGAATGAAGGTAGGAAGCAGGTCGCTCTGCTGATGACACTGCGGGGTTTTGCATAGAAAAAGAACTTCTGGTTCAATCAAATAGTCTTAAGGAGTTTATTTCTTCTCTGGAGAGTTAGGGATCAGGGTCAAGTAAGAAAGTGTGCCACAGAGCAGTGAAGGAAGCATCCTCTGGGTGTGGGGTGAGTTCTGTTTCCTGCCCTTGTTTGTGGTGTCTCTTATCTTCAGGCGGGAATCAGGTTTATACCTGATTTTGTCTCCGTTTTAGACATGCTCTGTCTGTACAGCAGTCAGGGAACCAGGACCTCCACTTTGTTATTATTTTAGCAGCTTGGCTAAGGTGATATGCTTATTTTGTCTTCTGTCTTGCTGTTTGGGGGTAATTCTGTACAGAACTGTGCCCTCGCTGTATGAGGACAGCGCCTACTTCCCTCTTCACAGGGCGATTAGCTCTAAACCTGAAAAGCAAGCATTGTGTGTTAAAATGCATCTAAATAAAATCCCAGCGGGAGAATTAATTTCTCTTGGCAGTGCCTGAGAACTCCGATGCATGCCTGATGGGGCAGCGAGGAGGGTTCTTGGTGTGGAGTGTTCCAGAAAAGCACAGAGAAGCACCTGACAGAATCCTCTGACAGCAGCATCCAGTCTGGGCATTGAAAGCCATCTTTCTGTATATTCTGTGACAGTGGCAGTCAGCATGGATCCAGTCCCATGGAGCATCATTCTATGAGCCCTTGCATCCATTTTCTGGCTGTGGTCTAGGAATGACCTGAGTCAGGGGTTGGGCTCATTTTCTTTTTTCTTTTTCTTTTTTTAATTTTTTATTATTAATTTATTCTTGTTACATCTCAATGGTTATCCCATCCCTGTGTCCTCCCATTCTTCCCTCCCTTCCCTTCCCTTTTCCCCTTATTCCCCTCCCCTATGACTATTCCTGAGGGGGATTATCTCCCCCTGTATATGCTCATAGGGTATCAAGTCTCTTCTCAGTAACCTGCTGTCCTTCCTCTGAGTGCCACCAGGTCTCCCCCTCCAGGGGACATGGTCAAATGTGAGGCACCAGAGTAGGTGAGAAAGTCATATCCCACTCTCCACTCAAGTGTGGAGACTGTTCTGACCATTGGCTAGATCTGGGTAGGGGTTTAAAGTTTACCACCTGTATTGTCCTTGGCTGGTGCCTTAGTTTGAGCGGGACCCCTGGGCCCAAATCTGCCTATCATAATGTTCTACTTATAGGTTTTTAGGACCCTCTGGATCCTTCTACTTTGCCATTCTCCCATGCTTCTCTCATCTAGAGTCCCAATAGGATGTCCTCCCCTCTGTCCCAGTTTCCTGGTAAGTGAAGGCTCGTTTTCAAGCATCAGCATGCCTGGAAATAAATTTGCACAGAAATTCTTCCATCCACTGCCCAAGTGTGTGTGTGTGTGTGTGTGTGTGTGTGTAGAGATGAAGACAGATATGTTTATGTACAGGTGTGTGTGTGTGTGTGTGTGTGTGTGTGTGTGTATACAGAGGGAGACAGATATGTTTATGTACAGGTGCATGTGTATGTGTGTATATATGGAGAGACAGATATGCTTATGAACAGGTGCGTGTGTGTGTGTGTGTGTGTGTGTGTGTGTGTGCGCGCGTGCATGTTGAAAGGGAGACAGATATGTTTATGTACTGGTGCATGTGTGCATGTACTTGTGCATGTGTATGTGTGGAGAGAGACAGAGAGAGACATATGTATGTTCAGGTGCGTGTGTGCATGTATCTGTATGTGTTTGTGTGTATGTATGTGTGGTCTGAAGTCAACATCAGATCTCTTACTGAACCTGGAGTTCACTGATTCAGCTAGATTGACTGGCCAGCAAGCTTCAGGGATCCCCTGTCTCCACCTCCCCTGTGCTGGGGTGCCACATTTAGCTCTGGGTGGTTTCTGGGAATCTTAGGGCCTCATACTTGCCTGCCAAGAACATAACCAACCAAACCATCTCCTCAGCCCCTAGGATTGCTTTTTTGTACCGCTAGGGATAAAATCCAGCGCCTTGTATATGCTAAACAAAGTGGCTTTGGTCTAATGCCTCAGTTCCAGCATGCAAATATATATTGAACAATTGTTAAATGCTAGTGAGGGCGGGCCCATAGACTCAGCACCGGCAAGAGAGGATGAGGCAGGAGGGAAGCTTCTGTGTGTCTGGAGAAACATGCTGTGCTGGCTGGTCTTATGTCAACTTGACACAAGCTAGAGTCATTGGAGAGGAGGGAGCCTTCATGAGGTCACGCTGTAGGCAGCCCTGCAGGGCAGTTTCTTAATTAATGGTTGATGGCACAGGGCCAAGCCTATTATGAGTGGTGCCTTCCGTGGGCTGGTGGTGGTCCTGGGTACAGTTGGTAGCGGTCCTGGGTGCAGCAGGCTAGTGGTGGTCCTGGGTGCAGGCTGAGTGAGCCATGAAGAACCATCTAGTAAGCAGCACTCCTCCATGGCCTCTGCATCAGCTCCCCATCCAGGTTGCTTCTGGCCATGAGTTCCCGTCCTGACTTCCTTTGATGACAAACTGTGCTGTGGAAGCTTACGCCAAATAAACCCTTTCCTCCCCAAACTGCTTTTCGGTCATGGTGTTCATTGCAGCAGTAGAAACCCTAACTAAGACAAGCGTTACATGTGGGAATGAAAACAGTCTTGACTCAGCTTGTGGCATGAAGGAAATGAATAGTGATGTCGGCACAGTTCAACCCAACATGTCTGCTCTGTGTCCCTCCAACCTCCTGCAGAGAATTCTAAGCTCTAACTGATGGGGTTGGGCAGTGGTCTGGGTTCTCTGCAGGGACTCTGGGGTCTGATGGTCTGGGTTCTCTGCAGGAACCAACCTCCACAAGTGTACCATAGCCTGCACATATCCACACACCTGCACACACAATAGAAACTGTGTGCCATGGCCTGCACAGACCTGCACACACAATAGAAACCGTGTGCCATGGTTCCGCTGACAACTTGCAGGGTCAGTTCTCCATGTGTGATGGGAACAGGAAGCACTGATTTTACGTCATTGTGTTTTGATAGAAACAGCACTTCTCAGAAATTAGCACAATGCCTCCTACATATGAATATGCATTGTATATACACGTATGCATACGTATCTGTCATCTGTCTGTCTACGCTCATTCACAAGCATATACACATGCATGCATGCACACATGCACAGATGCGTGCGCATACACACACACACACACACACACACACACACACACACACACCTGACAGGAGCCTCATTCTGCTTCCCATGTATCTCAGGTTGAGAGTGCTGATGCTGAATGGGAGAGTTTTCTCTCTTTTTAAATTTCATTTATTAATTTATTCAGATTACAACTCAATTGTTATCCCATCACTTGTATCCTCCCGTTCCTCCCTCCCTCCCGCTTTCACCCTATTCCCCTCCCCTAGGTCTATGACCGAGGGGGACCTCCTCCCCCACTATATGGTCATAGGCTATCAAGTCTCAACTTGGTAGCCTGCTTATTCTTTCTTTGAGTGCCACCAGGCCTCCCCTCCAACGGGAAGTGGTCAAATATGGAACACCAGAGTTCATGTCAGAGTCAGTCCCTGCTCTCCACATAACTGTGGAGAATGTCCTGTCCATTGGGTAGATCAGAGTAGGGGTTCGGTGTTTACTATTGTATTGTCCTTGGTTAGTGCAATAGTTTGAGCAGACCACCCCTGGACCTTGATCTACCCATCACAATGTTCTTCTTGTATGTTTCTAGGACCCTCTGGGTCCTTCTATTTCCCTATCTCCCGTATTTGTCTTACCTAGAGTATGGGAGAGTTTTCTAAAACTCAGGTTGGTCCTAAGTATTACAGTGCATCACAGAAGTAACACGAAGAAAGCGGCATTTCTCTTATTTGTTTTTATCTATGTGCATGAGTGTTTGCTTGTGTGTCTGTCTGTATAGCAGCACATGCACACATTGTTTATAGAAGCTAGAGAGGGACACCAAGTCCCCTGGGAATGTAGTTACAGTTAGTTCTGAGCCACTATGTGGGTGGTGGGAGCTGAACCCAGGCCCTCTGCAAGAGCAACGCGTTCTCTTAACTACTGAGCCATCTCTCTAGCCCCTAAAATGGTATTTTCTAAAAGTAGCCTGTGGTGGCTTTTAAAACAGGGTTAGTTGATTTGCCACCGAATGGAAAGTGCTGCCAATCTTTGAATTAGTTCCTTTCCCTCAGCCAGACAAGCTCCTCTCCACGGGACTTGCCGAAGGCTCATCAGCTTCCTCAGACAGAAGCAAGTGGGCTGGTTCCCTGGTCCTTCCTGTTGGCTTCGTGAATCAGGCTGGCACTTTTGTTATGCAGTGAGCAGTGTGTTCACCTTCCTGGTCTAGGCTAGAGCGAGGAGGAGTGATATCTCAGAACGGGTCTCCCTGCCGGATTCTGACAGCTGAATAGTCATCAGTTGGTTCTGAGTGGCACTGAGTCTTGGGGGGAAATAGTCCAGAACATGTGGGTTCTGCCACTGAAGAATGGATGGGTTTGGTGACGTGACAGCCAGGTGGGCATTGTCCCCTTCACTCTTCCACCTCTTTCCTTCTGATCTCTCTTAAGACTTTCCCCTCTGGGCTGACTTTCTGAAGGCCATCGTTGGGCTCCATATTTCCTAGAAGAAAGAAATAGTGTTAAGATGTAGTTTGTTCTTCCTGTCGCTGACGCTGTTGCCTACATTGGGGACCCTTTCCCCGCACTGGGTAGCCCTGTCTAGCCTCAGTAGAAGAGGAGGTGTCTAGTCTTACTGCAACTTGGTATGCCATGGAGGGTTGATATCCATCAAGGCTGGCACATTTACGAAGAGAAACAGAAGAAAGATTGGGGGCAGGGGAGAGAAGAGGTGGAGGGAGGGGCTGGGAGGAGAAACTACTGTCAGGATGTAAAATAAATAAAAACTAAAAACAAAACAAAACCAAAAAATTTGCCAATACAGTAAGTTCATTATATTTCTCTGATAGTATCAATGTAAAGTTGTATGTGTGGATTAAATTAAAATTTTAAATTCAAGTAACAATAATGTCAAACAGTTCTAGCCCTGTTCCCATAGACCCAACTCCCTAGCCTGGTTTTTGGAGTTCAGTAAGGATTAAAGTCTCAGCTCCAGGTCCCAGTGACACCATTGATGGCCCTTGTGACCCCTGAGGCACACTTGCCTGCTCCTGGCTCAGTGCTATCAGCACAAACCAGAGATTTATATTTCTTTCCTTGTTCCACCCCAATGTTGAAGCATTGTATGTGATTCTGTTTTGTGTGAATGGTTAGTGTTGGAGCATGCCCAGGAGTTAATTGTGGAGGAGGTAGGCTGGGTGCCATCCCTGAAGAAAGGTCTCGTCTCATAGCCAAGATCCCTTCAGCGGCACATAGCTTTAGTTGTCATCAACAAACCTGCCAGTCTGGTTTTCCCATCAAAGCCTCAGACTCCAGGACAGGAGGGTCTAATTGCGTTCTTGCACCATCTCCTCCTTTATCTCACAGCCTGACTCCCTGTGTTGCCCTACTCATGGGCCATCCTGTCCTCATGAGCACCAGACTCTAGCCAGCCAACTCTGGGAAAGTGAAGAATTCTTTACCGTTAGTTAAGAAAAAAAAAAAAAAGTTAACCTCAAGAAAAAGTCCCTTGCTGTCCTGAAGCTTATCACCTTCCTTTAAGTTGCAGGCCTCACATAGGAAATTGGTGCTGTGACCTCTGAAGGCCTTGGCGGTTGTGGGGTGGGGAAGAAAACGCCCACTTAGGAATCTCAGATTGGTCCTCTAGGACCTCCGGCAGTTTCCTAGCCAGCAAGGAGTGGCTTAATCTGGTCATCCCAAGACCATGGGAGGCTGAAGACGGGACTCTGAAGACATGACCTTGTGGGACCAATCTCCCAATAGCTTTTCTTCCTAGAAACACGCTCGTGGCATACTTGGCTTAACATGGGTGGGTCTGTCCTTCCTCAACTTGCCAACATCCGTCACTGGCCCTCCCTTTTGGAGCTAATTAAGGAGGTCATGTTTAGATTAGTGACGTGAAGGGTGGGCTGTGTGGCTGTCATTGAAGGTGGAGAAGGTTGAATGGGAGACAAGCTTGCCTCAGTGTTGTGGCTGATGTTGGTCTCACCCATGGGAGGAGGGTGGTGCCTTGGCAACTGTCCCCACCCAAAGCACATACCAGGGCTTCCATGGGGGAAGCACCTGGTACAGTGATGGAGTTGGCAGGGTGGACTCTGAAGCTGCAGGCGACTCTGATCCCACATCAGCCATCTTGGCTGGTGAGTACAGCGTTTATGCGGTATGCAGTTGCTTATTTGAGTTAACTTCTGGATTTTCCCTCTTTGGCTTTACATACAGACACACAGACACAGACACAGACACACACACACAGACACACAGACACAGACACACACACACAGACACACACACACACACACACACACACGACTAATGAGAGTGAGATTTTTATGACAAGCATATTGGAAAGCAAACAGCAAAACAAACCATCTATGAAGTTGTTCTAAGGAGGTGAGAAGGGTGACAGGTGGGGCAGGACACCTCTGCTCAATACGCGAGGCTGTGAAGAGTCCAGCTTAAGACACAGAAGTGCTGCCTCCTGATCTCTGTGTTTGTTGGGCTACTGTGGCTTGAACCTGCATCCTTGTGTATGCTGGGAAAATGGCCTACCACTGGGTTCTATGCCCAGGAGAGACATGATTTTCTTGAAAGGAAATTTGAAGCATACTTTTGGCTTCTCTCACAGGCCACAGGCTACGCTGGCTGACCACTAGTTGCAAATGGGGCCCCTTGCTTTCCCCTTAAATAGCATTTGTATCTCATGTTGCCCTTTGGAGCCCAATCACAGTTGGGGGTGTGATTCTGATGAGGTATTTGGAGTGCTCCTGAGCCTGTTTATCTCTGCTTGCCTCAAAGACCCTCCTGTCCCTGAGTCTGAAGCACCAGTCCATCAGGGCTACAGTTAGAAGGGCTGACTCCAGCTCAGCCAGGTGCTCAGAGATTATATTGGAGCTGTTTTTATTTTTCCCTCCATTTTTGTAGTCTTATTTGGCAGCGTCTTTTCTGTCAGCTACAAGTGTGACAGATGATCTGGGAGTGTGCCTTTCATCAGAGTTACAGGTGCCCAGAGCATGGTTCATGCGGATCTGTGTCTTTTCAAATGAGATGCCAAGTCCTGGGCCTGGAGGCATTGCTCAGTGGCTAAGAGTGCTTGCTGCTCCTGTGGAGGAGGGGCAAGGTTCCCAGAGCTCAAACTGGGCTGCTCACAGCTGCCTGGAACTCCCTGTCCAGGGGACCAGATACCCTTGTCAGGGCCCTACAGGCACGCAATATGCACTTTCTCTACCCACTCCAGATATACATACATAATTAAAAAATTTAAAAAAATTTAAATTTAAAAACCAAGACCTGGGGAGGCGGCTAAAGTGCCAGAGAACCTGAGTGTGATCCTGTTACCCACATAAAAGCCGGGCATGGTGGGGTGTCATGGATTCCTGCTGGTCAGGAGGCAGTTAGGCAGCTAGATATCTCAGGCCCTGGGGCCAGCTAGCCTATGACCGGTGAGAGACTGTCTCAAAAGGGGAAATGTGAGGCTTCCCCTGAGGAACGACAGTACAGGGTGTCTCTCCCCTGCACATAGGTGCAGCTGCACACACGCCCGTGCACACGCACATACACACACTCACTAAAACCACGTATATAAAAAAAATAAAAACAAACGCCCAGCTCTCACTAGGTTCTTATACACTCTCCTCTCTCTCTGCCCATCTCCTCTGAAGATCAAAAGGTGAATTTGGCAAAGGTGATGAATAATTTACAGGTGTGTGCATATTTTCTTCTTGCAGGTATAGAAATAGATGGAACAGGATCGGGGAAGGATTTCCCTTTGGCAAAGGAGGAGCAAGCACATCAAACCGTAAACCCTGAAGTGGGAGGGTTTGCACAGAATGCTCTGCGCAAGCCCGAGGGAACCCTGCACTGTTTCTAGTCAGGTTCCTCTGAGATGAGGTTCTTAGAAATCTGTGCTTTCACTGCAAACCACAGCAAAAAAGGAAGGGAGGAACAAAGAAAGAAAGAAGGAAAGAAAGAAAGAAAGAAAGAAAGAAAGAAAGAAAGAAAGAGCCTCTCTATAGTGGCAGAGCCACCAATTAAACAATCAGAGGGAATTCCAAAGCAAATTCTATGTGATTGTGCCTGTGTTTTCCTCTAAAATTAGGGCAGTCCATGCTGCATGGACTGTTGTGCCAAGCTTTACACAAAGGGCTGCCAGTTCAAATGCCCTGGACTCCAGAGGAGAAATATGAAAAGCTCGCCCCTGTCTTTTGTGGTGTGTGCTGACTGTCCCTGTGGGAGGACGGGACTGAGTTTTAAAAAGCCACGGGAGTGTAGATTTTTCTCCTTAAAGTCAGAAGCCATGCTTTGAAACAGTACCGCACTCAGTGCGAGCAAACCAACCAGATGCAAAGCCTGTGCATCACATCCATGAATTAAAACAGGGCAACAGTGAGCACGCAGTGCGTGGGTGTGTGTGTGGGGGGGGAAGAGGGAGGATCGGGGGTGGAAGGGAGAGGGGGTGGGGAAGTGGTGAGGTGGGAGTCGGGGGTGAGTCCAGCCTCTGTGGTGGAAAGGGGGCACATTTCCTTGGGTTGGTTGCTCCGACCTCCTAATTCCCCTTGGGCCTTTGCTCTAGAGAAAAATCATATCCAGGCGCAGCAGGAGGCATCCTTGTCCATGCTAGAAAACTTGGAAATGATGGGAGAGAGCCACACCTGAGCCTTAGGTCCTTGTTTTTCTGGTGGTGACAGGGGTTGGGGTGGTAGTGGGTGGGGTGTGGATGCTGGTGGGTGGCAGTGGGTGCTGGTGGGGTTGAAAAGGCTCTGAGGCTTGCTGCCAGCACAAAAGCTCCAGTTCTGATGCACTTTAAAAAAAAAAAAGAGATTTATTTATTATTATGTATACATACATAGTTCTGCCTGCATGTAACACCTGCACACCAGAAGAGGCACCAGATCTCATTATATATGGTCGTGAGCCACCATGTGGTTGCTGGAAATTGAACTCAGGACCTTCAGAAGAGCAGCCAGTGCTCTTAACCTCTGAGCCATCTCACCAGCACCTCTGATGCACTCTTGCCACCCTTCCTCTCTCCCTCCTTCCTCTCTCCCTCCTTCCTCTCTCCCTCCTTCCTTTTTCCCTCTTTCCTTCTCTCCCTCCCTTCTTCTTTCTTTCTTTCTTAATAGGCAGTTGTTTGTTTTATTTTTTGTTTCTTTGAATACAAAGAGAACTAAGTCATCATAAGCACCAGTGACAAAATGTTTATCCTTGATAATTATGTAGAAGGATACCCAAGTGTGTGTGTGTGTATATAAACATATATATATATATACATATATATTCTCTCTCTCTCTCTCTCATCTCTTACTCTCTCTCTCTCTCTCCCTCATCTCTCTCTCTCTCGTCTTCGTGTGTGATGTGTTGTGTGTGTGTGTGTGTGTGTGTGTGTGTTGAAATTGTTTAAAAGAAATGAACCCACTTAGACTGCACTCCCTAGTGTGGTAAAAATTTTCATATCAGGAGCTCAAGGATGCCGTCTTCTGCATCCCTGGCCACAGGTCTGCGCTCCCAGTGCCTGTTAGTTAATATGAAATATAAATTGGGGATATTTAAAATCAAAAGGCTTCTCATTACAAGCTGGCCAGAAAAACCTCATGGAAGGACGTTTGACTATCTTTAGCAAAATCACATTCGCAGGTCACCTTTGAACTACGAATGCTGCTCTTAGGACTCTGGCTCAGAGCATTTTGGCAAGCCGTAAGGTAGTGCGCGTGTCGGGGCATTCACATTGCCGCTTTCCATTAGCACAGGAGGTCAGGAATGACTTGCACACTCATGAATACTGGATGCTCGGTTCAACAGCAGCAGGGGCATGCCGTGGAGTTTTCTGTGTCTGTAGAGACAGAGAGGGTGTTACCCGTCATGATGGAATATGGCTGTCTTGGCCACACATGCCCAGTTTGCATTAGCTTTCCATCCGTCCATCTGCCTGCCTGTCTGCCTATCTGCTGACCTATCAACATATCCTTCATGCGTCCACAATCTATTTTCTACCTATTTAATCTATAAGTCTGTCCGTTCACGTAACTGATCATCTAGTTACTATCTATTAATCCAGCCATCTATGTAAATAGAAATCTGTAATTTCCTCTAATTTTTTTGTATGGAAGTCAACATCACTTTAGGGAATGCATTCTAAATGAGCTCATTTTCTTTGAAGAAAATTCAACACATAGAATAATGTATCGCTTACTACTCTCTGTTCATCCACCTACTGTTTAGTATGTATTCAATCCACACAGCTGATTATTACAAGCTTTCTTTACAATTAATAAATGCAGAGAGACATATGCAGGACAATTTTTTCCAACCCTGAAGAAATCTCAGGTCCAGGCGATCATGATCAGTGAATGTCAATGTCACTCTATGATGTCATAGGACTTCATAACGTCTGCTCAGTGTCACTCTGTGACATCACTGAAGGGCTTTACAGTGGATGGGTCAGGCAAGAAAAACCTGCACCTGATCTCGATTTTCACTCTCCAGATGTGGACGAGCCTGATGCTGACTCACACGTGTCACCCCATAGAGATTCTTGCCTGAAAGCTTGGATATAAACTTGATATGTTACCTTCCACTGATGCCATTAGGAGGCAGGAGCTAGGCAGGTATGAGCAGGATGGGCACCGCTCAGATGAGCAGTGAAAGTACCAGAACATGTGCAAGCTTCCAAGAGGCTCAAGGTCAGTCATCATAGGCAGCTTCTTTATGGAGACCTATCACCACAGATTTCATACTGGTAGAGCCATGTGGCATAGGTTTGTGTGCTTGTGTGTGTGTGTGAACGCGTGTGCTTGTGCGTGTGTGTGTGCATGTGTCTGTGTGTGCTTGTGCGTGTGTGTCTGTGTGTGTGTGTGAGTGTTCTTTTACCAAACACCTTGGTTTAGTGCTTGTCCACACTTAAGTGTGTGATCTCTTTTCTTGTTGGGTAAAACATTGTTGTGTGACTATTTTTGGTCTGTTCTCTTGTTGGGAGACATTTGTTTCCAGTTTATGGCCAATGTCAAAAAAGTTTGGCTGATGGCAATTCTTATGTACACCTTTGGTAGGTAGATGGTTTTACCTCTTGGGCAAACTGCAGAAGCCAATTTGCCAGGATGTAAGATGGACCTACATTTACCACGCTAAGGAGCTTAAGCAGTTCCTCAGGGCATGGGTTGGTTCCTCCTGCTCCAAGTCCTTTCTAGAAGTGGGTGTTGAAGTCCATTTTAATTATGCTGTTTGGGTATGTGTGAAAATGACACCTCACTGTGACTTTCTAAAAATTATTTTCGTATCTAGGTTTATAGAGATGTAATCATAGACCTTAAAATTGATGCATCATGGAGTGGGTGGGGCCTCCCCGAGGATTGGACCCTCCAGCATTCCATCATGGAGTGGGGGTGGGGCCTCCCTGAGGATTGGACCCTCCAGCATTCCATCATGGAGTGGGTGGGGCCTCCCTGAGGATTTAGGTACTGGTAACGGAATTTTTATATCTTTGTAAATTCTGCACATTTTTATTACTTTTATTATTGACTCCTCCTCCTCTTCCTCCTTTCTTCTTCTTCTGAACAGGGTCTCTGTATGTAGTTCTGTCTATCTGGGAACTCACTATGTAGACCAGCCTAGCCTTGAACTCACATCTGCCTCCTGAACACTGGGGATAAAAGCAAGAGCTACCACACCAGCTTTGTCATTGATTCCCCCCCCCCCCAAGACAGGGGTTCTCTGTGTAGCCTGGCTGTTCTGGACTCGATTTGTAGACCAGGTTGGCCTCGTACTCACAGAGAGCCACCTGCATCTGCCTTTGGAGTGCTGGGATTACAGGTGTGTTCCACAGTGCCCTGTTGTGTGTCATTGATTTGTTTCATTCGTTTTTGTACAGAAGCCAGAGTTTTAATACAATTTCAATTTCTTTAAATATATGCTATTTTTTCTTTTAAAAATTTTAATGAAAATATAACTGCATAACTTTCCAACCCCTTCCACACGTTCCTCCCACTGTGTTGTCTGCTGTTGCTGGGTAAAGTGCCCCATATTTTCCATCGTATGGGGTAATAATCTGCTGCTCAGCTATTTCACTCTGTTTTCTTTGGGATCCTCTGCCTACTTTTCTAATCATGACTAAAAGTGGGCTGCTGAAGTCTCAGGCTATTATTTTTAGGCTCTTAATTTTCTTTTAATTCTATCAATTTGGTACCTTTTTATTAAAAAAAGGCTTAAACATTTAAAAATAATTAGTTATTTTACTTTATTTTGGGAGTGGTAATGGCCAGAGGACACATGTGGAGGTAAGAGGGCAGCTTGCAAGAGCCACTTCTGTCTCTGTGAGGCAGGAGGAGGAGGAGGAAGAGGAGGAGGAGGAGGAAGAAGAAATGGGGGGGAGAAATTGAACTCATGTCATGATGTTTGGAGGCAAGTGTCATTACCCATCTGGCCCCAGATGTTTCTTTTTCTACCTTGAGGCTCTAATTTTTTCCTTAAGTTTTTATATTTATTTTCATCTTATGTGTATGAATGTTTTGTCTGCATGTATGTCTGTGTACTGCGTGTATGCCTGGTGCACACAGTAGTCAGATCTTCTATGACTGAAAGTTACAGGTGGTGATGAGCCACCTTGTAGGTTCTGGGAATCAAACCTGGGTACTATGTAAGAGCAACAAGTGCTCGTAACTGCTGAGCTATTTCTCCAGCTTTGACGCTGGTGTCTGATGTGTTCACCTGCGCATGCACGCTCTTATTATTCCTTGTTGATATATTGAACCTTCACCATCATAGAACCTTTCTCTCTTACCTCCTTCTCACCCTGTCTCACCCTGTCTCTCCCTTTCACTCTGTCTGGCACTCTCTTACCCTCTGCCTTTCCCCCGCCTCCCTCTCCCTCTCTCACCCTCTCCCTCTCTCACCCTCTTGCACTGTCTTCAATGGTCTCCTGCAGTTCCTGGCCTGTGTAGCCATTAATGTTCAATGTCATCATGCTAATAACTACACCTGCTGTACCTCTTGCCCCTTTGCTTCTACAGCTCCTTGTTTTCTGGTCTTCCTTGGCTGTTTTTTTAATTGAGCTGTTTGTTTTGTTTTGAGACGCGGTCTCACTGTGTGACCCTGGTTGGCCTAGAACTCAGTATGTAGACCAAACTGGTCTCCTGTGCAGAGAGATCTGCCTCCCTCTGCCTCCTGAGTGCTGGCATTAAAGGTGTGCACCTGTATGCCTGCCACATCAAATGTCTTTTAACGTGGCACTTTATGTCTGTAGTGGCTGTTAGGGTTATTTTCTTAGTGCTTGCTCTGAGGATGACCATATGTACCTGAGTTATCAGAGTAATGAGCAGAAGTCATGCTAAACTAAATCTAAGCAGGTATAGACCCGCTCGCAACTGTTCTTTGTCCCTTCTGTGCTGTTAGACGAGGTACATCTGAGATATTGTGTCACAGGGCGTCACCACAGTGAGTATACCTCAGGAAGCTGAGAGAATGAGGAAGAGAAGGGGGATTTGGAGGAGCTTTGCTTTTGTCTTTGCTTGCTTCTTGCACCCACCTTGGAGCTTCTGTTTCTGGTTCTCTTCGATTGTTCTAAATTCTTGACAGCTGATGCCACTTCCTTTCCCCACATGGTTTTGTCCACACCCATGCCCTCTGCACTGTCTTGTTAAACACTTTACAGTTCTAGGTACAGATGCAGTAATGCGTGTGCGTGAAAGTACTTCCTTCTACAAACTAACTTTACCTTCATTTGGGATTAAAGGCATGTACCACCATGCCTGGACCTCAGCTTTTCTTTACCTGATATGTGCTCTCTATACGAGGCTGGCCTTGAACTCAGATCCGTTTGCCTCTGTCTTCTGGATTAAAGGCATGTTTGTATTCCAGCTGGATCATATAGACCTAGAAGGTCTTTAGATGTGATCTCCTGCCAGAGCAGCCATGTTCTGAATTAACATTCCTCTATACATGTGGGTGGGGCCATTTATGCAGTTGTTTGTTAAGCCAGACAATAGGTTAGGAGAAGTACTCCCTCCACAGTCTGTTATAGGCGCAGAATTCCCTTGATGGAACTCCTGGACACTTGCTTTTAGACTAAAGCATGCTGCCCTAGTTGGGGTTCTATTGCTGTGATAAAACTCCATGACCAGAAGCATCTGGAGAGGAAAGAGGTTCTTCCATCTCACAGATCTTGGGTCATACTTATCATTGAGGGAGTCAGGGAAGGACCTCAAGGCAGAAACAGAAGCAGTCAAGGAGTGCTGCTACTGGCTTGCTTTCTGTGGCCTGCTCAGCTCTGTCTTACAGTGCCCAGGGCTATCTACCCAGGGGAGACATGGTCTACAGTGAGTTGGACCCTCACCCATCAATCATCAATGAAATACACCATAGGCTAGCCCACAGGCCAATCTGGTGGAGGATATTTTCTCAACTGAGGTTACCTTATGAGTCTAGCTTGCGTCAAGTTGATATAAAACTAGCTAGCACAAATGTTCCTAGCTTTTCTAAGAAAACCTTTTAAGGCTGCCTTATGTTCTATTCAACTGAAAATGCCTGTAATTCACTTTTTGTTTTTAAAGACAGGATCTCATTATGTAGCACTTGGAACTTGCTATGTAGAACAGGCTGGCCCCAAACTCACAGAGACCCACCTGCTCTTATTTCCAAGTTTTAGGATTAAAGGTGTGCATCACCCCACTAGGCTTTTGGACTCTTTTGGAAAATAATTTTCTGACTTTAAGGTTAATGTTGACAATTTCTCTCCTTTTCAGCATTTTGAAAGTGGCATCCATTGTTCTTTGATTCCCATTGTTTTAGAAGAGAAGTTGCCATTTCTCTTGTTAAACTATCTTTTCTTTTTGCTAGTTCAAGATTTCTTTCTTTATTTTGTCTGTTAATATTTTGATTTCAATAAGTCTGGGTGTGAGTTTCCTATTTGGAGATTGCTCACCTTCTTAGACATGTGGCTTCAGTTATTTAAACCTTGGTGTGGTTTTTTTTCCCCCCTTCGTGGAGAGATTTTTAGATCTTATTTCCTTTGGATTTTTTTTGTTCTTTTCACTCCTCTCATTCAGGGACTCTTATACATACATGGATCCACTTTATGGGACACATCTTTGCTTTTCTTCATCCCTCCTCTTTGTAAATTTCTCTCTGGTTGTCATAATGAAAAACTATGTCAAAACAGTTACTCTTCTGTCAGCCCAGATCTGACTCTTAGTGATGTTTTCTCTTCAATTCAGTCCTATGAACCACACTGCTCTACACTAGACTTTATTCTGGATTCTTAGAGACAGTTCCTGTCTTGTCAAAATTTGCTATTTGGTTGGACATTGTCTTCTATTTCTTCTTTAAGAAAATACATCTATGGTCAGGCATGTCCAGGACAGCCAAGGTTACACAGAGAAACCCTGTCTTGAAAAAGAAAGAAAGAAAGAAAAGAAAGAAAGAAAAGAAAGAAAGAAAGAAAGAAAGAAAGAAAATACATCTGTTATGGTGGCTGTGAAGTTTTTGCTGAGTCTGATAACCAAGTTAGCCCTTTTTCTGGGTATTTTCTGTCATCTGTTTTTAGCCTTGTGTTGGTAACAATGTCCCATGTTTCATTCATCCTGGATTCCCCACCTCAAAACTGGACATTTTAGATAATATAGCATAGCGGCTGCAGACACTGGTTGCCCTGCTGTGGTCTTGCCACCAAGCACTTGTTTGTGTATTTGTGATATGCCTTGGCTGTTTTAGGATTCATTCCTTGTCCCAACAGTCAGGGTTGGAGATGTGGCCACTGGATTGTGCACAGTCACCTGAGACTGGGTCATCTTGTTTCTCTGTGTCATCCCGGCTGTCCTGGACTTGCTTTGTAGACCAGGCTGGCCTCAAACTCACAGAGATCCTCCTGCCTCTGCCTCCCTGAGTGTCACTGCACCTGGCTAACCCATCTCTCTTGACTTCCCCATTCTGTCTCCTCCTGTAACCTTTATGGGAAGCTGTCTGTCTCTGTTGACATTATATCAAATGCAGCCTCCACCAGTTGCCTGATGACTACTCTAGTTTTTGGCAGTGTCCAGGAGCATACAGTCCTCTGTATTGCATCCCTACTAAATTGAAGCCCCCTTGCAGGCCACTTTTTTGAGGCCAGTCCTTGAAGTTTGGCCAGAAGTGCTCTCATAAGCTGTCTCTGCCTTTGATTCTCCATAATAAACCAGCTGGCTCACAATGGGGCTTGTTACTGTTTTGGAGCTGTCAACATCTTACAGCTGTCCCCATTTTTGCTGGTTATCTGGTCTACTACTAAGGCAATCTCATCAGGGTTTCATTTGTGATGTTGTGTTTTTCATAGTACCATTTCCATTTGGGTATTTCTTACCATTCCTGTCTCAACTTTTCTCAGTTGATACATATTTTCAACCTTTCACACACCATTTTTTAAAAAATGGTTTTAAAAATGTTCCTACCTCCTCGTTGTTGCAGTAGCAAGGCGGTTGTGTATGTGTGAGAGTGTGGTTTCCTCTTTTGACTAGAAACAAGATTGCCTTGCTTCTTCGAGAGCCCTGTTTCATCCCTCATGCTCAATAGTTTGTATCACATGACAATGTGGATGCCCTCACTTTGCAGCCATCAGAGTTGGAGCGCTCTGTCCATGCTGTCAAGTTTGAACTTTGTAGTTCTAATGAATTCTGCTCACTGCCATTTGAAGTACCCCCGCTCCCCGAGATGGAAGAGTCACTGTTCCTCTTGTCAACAGTCAAGCCCTCGGAGATCACTCTGAGTGTTGTATAAGAAGTGGATGACCTTGCACACTCCTGAAGCTCGTTGCATCCAGGCTGGTGTGGGGGTGTCCTAAGGAGATGCCTTAGCTCCATGTCTCATAGAAGAGGTCTTCTCTAAGCTCTTTGGGCTTTGAAGGACAGTGGCCTTATAGGCAGCGAAGAGGCAAGACTCTTATAGAGGCCTTCCCAGGTCTACCCCATGCCCCATCCTTCAGAAACTGCTTGGGCTTTCTAGCATGTGTTTCTTTTGAGTCTCATCCATCCTTGGCCCCCCACTTTTAGAGGGCATCTGCCTCTTACCTGGCGGGAAGCTTCCCTCTTGCTCTACTTCCTGTTTCCTTGCTTTTCTCCTTGAAGAGCAACCAGTTGTACGTTGGGCGGGGCCTTCCCTGTATTCCAACCTGTCCTTGCCATCAGCATTGCACAAAGGGGTCAGCAGTCGCCTTTAATCGCAGCACTCGGGAGGATGAGGCAGGTGGATCGCTGTGAGTTTGAGGCCAGCCTGGTTTACAAAGCGAGTCCAGGACAGCCCAGGCTACACAGAGAAACCCTGTCTTGAAAAACAAAAAACAAACAAAAAGTCAGCAGTCTTCTCCTTTCACCTGAACAAGCCAGTGCCCTTGTCTTGCCAGGAGGACAAGGACAGTCAGCTTAATAATGTCCTCTGCCACCGCTCATTGTCCACCCTGGATTTCAGGCAGATGCCAGCCATGTGCTGTGGTTGTGTGACTGAGAAATTTCCACCAGCAGCTCATGCGTTTGAACACTTGGTCACGAGTAGGCACTGCTGTGTGGGATAGGGGGCGGTTGTAGAACTTTTAGGGTCTTTAGCCTCGCTGGAGGAAGAACATCTTTGAGCGTTTATAACCTCATCCCACTTTTTGTTTTCTCTTTTTTGCTTCCTGTTTGTAGAAGAAAATGTGATCAGCCAGCCTTCTGTTCTGGCTGCCTGAGGCCACACTTCACTCTCCCCAACATTATGGACTCTCCTTCCAAAACCCTAAGCCCAAATAAACTTCATCCCCTGAGGGTTGTTTGGATCTTATCACAGTGGGAAAGGAACTAAGATCCCAGTAAGCCCTGAACACCCACAGTGAGCTTGCATTCTCCTGGAACAACGCTGAGGTTATCAACTAAACAGTTAACACAGGGCTCCACAATAGCTCCTGCCCCTGCTGTGGCAAGAAGGAAGAAGTTAAATCAGGGAATTACTGGAGAGGCTCCGCTGGTCCTCACCCCTATGCTGTGCTGAAGTGCAGCTGGAAAGTGTGGCATGTTGTACGGTTTTGTGACACGGTCTCTCCACACTAGTCTACATCGCCTGAGTCTTCAGACCCAGAGAGAAGGGAAAACTGGGCTGCAAGCTTCACCAACAAGGGTGTTTGGCCCCATCCTCTGTGACATGTTGGAAGTTGGCCTTCTTGGGCTTCTGTAGGGCCACCTGAGTGTTATCTCCCACATGCCTGTGGCTTTGGCAACTCTGATGTCAGTTTGGCCATGTAGTGACAGACGTGCCTCTCAGTGGGAGTTCCAGGAAGCTGACTCAGGTGGAAATTTGATCTGTATGCATGAATGGCTCCAGCAGGAAGTGGAGCCTCTTCCTGTCCTCTGTGTGACAAATAGTGGCCATATAGTTTCTCTTGATTCCCACAGAGCTGCAGAGGGGACAGTTCAGAGACATCAGCCTGGTGCTTGAGAGACTCTGATGCCCACTAGTTAGTACCCCGCCTCCCCCACTCTCTCCCTTCCCTCCCTCCCTCTCTCCCTCCCTCCCTCCCTCCCTGCCTCCCTCCCTCCCTCCCCTTCTTTTTTCGAGTATGCAATCATTCTATCATCCTAGCATCTACTGAGTGCCAAGTGCCATGCAGGGCAGTGGATTGTGGTGATGATTAAAAAACCACCCCAGGAGCCAGGCATGGCGGTGCATGCCTTTAATCCCAGCACTCAGAGGCAGAGGCCGACAGATCACTGTGAGTTCAAGGCCAGCCTGTTCTACAAAGTGAGTTCAGGACAGCCAGGGCTACACAGAAAGACCCTGTCTCAAAAAACCAAACCAAACCAAACCATCCCAGGCCAGGCAGTGATGTCACACATCTATAATCCCAGCACTTGGGAGGCAGAGTCAGGGTGTCTAATTGTTTTCCACGAATAGGTAACTTTTACCCTGAGCCTCTCCAGGGAGCAGCGTTCTTCAGACATGAAGGGAAACAGGTGGCATAAGAGAGAGTGCACCATACTCCTCAGTAGTGTGGAGGCCCCACAGAGGGGTCTGTAGCTGTGGAGAGACACTAAGATTTGTCCTAACAAGGAAGGGGGTAAATGTGGAAGTGGTAGAGGCAGGATTTGGTCTGGATCTTTGAGGTAACCCTCTTCTGGAGAAGGAGGCAGAGGGAACTTCTCTGCTGTCATCCGGGTGGGAGTGGGAGGGCAACGGAGGCTGGGGATGGGAAGCGGCCGCAAGAGCTAAAGTAAGCTGGAGCCATACAAGAGGCCCAAATTCCCTGACTTGGCAGAGAAAGTGCATGTGTGTGCATGCATGTGTGTGCATGTGTGCATGCATGTGTGCATGTATGTGCATGTGTGCATGTGTGTACGTGTGGGGAGAGTACTTGTGTTCATTAGCTTTCTAGGAGTCCATGGCAAATGACCTCCGATATGGTTGCTTTGATGTGGGAGATGTATGCTCTCCCACAGAGCTGAAGTTGACAATTCTGTAGTCAAAGTGTGAGTAGGGACACACACACACACACACACACACACACACACACACACACACTCTCTGAAGATTCCTGGGAGGGGTCTTTCTACCTCTTGCACCTTCTGATGGTTCCTGCTGTTCTCAGCCTGTACCACAGCATCCCAGGCTCTACCTCTGTGCCCCACACCTTCCGTGTGTGTGTGTGTGTGTGTGTGTGTGTGTGTGTGTGTGTGTGTCTTTTGTGTCCCACTACTTCTGTGAGGACAGAGTCACTAGACTTGGGTTCCACCATAGCTCAGGATGGCCTCATTCTAGCTTAACTAATGAAATTTGCAAAGACCCTATTGCTAAGTGAGGTCCTCTGAAGTTCAGGGTGGACATGGCTCTTCAGGGGACAGTCTTTTGCCCACCATAGGGAGGAAGAGGGATTGCTTAGAATGTGTGACAAAGTACCTGATGGATGCAGCTTCAGGTGAGGTGCTTTTTTGGGGGGTTGGAGTGACAGTCATGGGTGTGAGGGCAATATGTTACGCCATGATGGGCAGGAGGAAAGAGCTCTAACAGAGGGAAAGAGAGATCCTTCAACAGTCTGACTTCAGTAGCACACTTCCTCCAACCAGCTCCCACCTTTCTAGCTCCCCTCCCCTTACAGATAGTCTATTCACACTTTGACTTTGCCGGCGAGGTGACCCACCCATTAGAGCAGAGGCCTCCAGATCCAGTCACCCCACAGAGCCCATTAGACAGCATCTAAGCCCCCACTACAGGAGCCTGTGGGGGGACATTTTATGTTTAGGCCATACCAGATAGCTCCAAAGTCCCATTTGGAGCTGATAGTGGCTTTGGAGGACAGACACCAGCATTAGGACACCAGACCAGAAACACACATGGATGTATATGTGACAGGACTGCCTCTAGTGAGACCCTTAAGTTAATTTTTTTTCATGAGTGAGTTTGGCATCTTTTGATACACTCTGACATAGTGACTGCAGTTCTGATATGCTTCTTGGTGGCTCAGTTTCTAAAGGCCTTGTGCCTTTCATGACATGACACCCACCAAAGTGCTACTGAGATACCTCATCCATGGTCTGTGTAGGCTCTGGGGCCCACTGACTAGGTCTCTCATCACAGTCCTGCCCCTTCTAGCTCTGTGGCCTCGGAGTGGACTCTGGCCTTCTCTGAAGTTTAGTTACTATATTTGTGAAAGATGAAAAGTCTTAGCAGTGGGCTGCAGGCAAAACTGTGGAGGACTTGATTATGCTTATGGGACTCTGCTGGTTCTGTGTGTTTGGGTTTCACTTTTTTTTTTTTTTTTTTTTTGGGGGGGGTGGAGTTTCACATTTTTAAAACTTTCTTAAATCTTGAAGATGTATTTTTTTTTATTTTTATGTGTATGAGTGTTTTGTCTGCGTGTATGTCTGTGCACCACATGCCTGCCTGATGCTCACACAGGCAGAAGAGGGCACTGAGCCCCCTAGAACTCTAAGTTACAGATGGTTGTGAGCCACTATGGAAGTCTTATTGGGACCAAACCAGGATCTTCTTTGCATTACATGTATTGACTTGTTTTCCCCTTTCCTTAAACATAGATTCTCTCTCTCTCTCTCTCTCTCTTGGTTTTTCAAGACAGGGTTTCTCTGTGTAGCCTTGGTTGTCCTGGACTTAATTTGTAGACCAGGCTGGCCTCGAACTCACAGCAATCCACCAGCCTCTGCCTCCCAAGTGCTGGGATTAAAGGCGTGCGCCACCACACCCCGGATCTTCTTAAGAGTGACAAGTTTTCTTAACTTCTGAGCCGTCATTGTAGCTCTAAAGTATTTTATTTTTATTCATTTGTGTGTGTGTGTGTGTGTGTGTGTGTGTGTGTGTGTATGTGTGTACACGTGTGCATGCATGTGTGACTGCAGTGCTTATGGAGGCCAGAAGAGGGCATTGGGCACCCTGGAGCCCAACACCCTCTAAAGGATATAGGATGTAGATGATAAAGAGAAATCCCAGGTTGAAGGGAAATCAAAACCTGTGCCTCTCTACCTTCCCTCGCCTCAGCAGCTCACTTCCCTGGTCCCACCCTTGACCTAGCACCATGCAGAACGTTTCTTCCTCCACATGAACCTGAACAGCCCTTTACTCTGATCACATCCTGCCTCTCAGCTTCCTTGGGACCTTGTCCTCTAGTCCTTTTGGAGGCTCCTCCAGGGATCCTTCCTTTCCTGGCATAGTTCTAGCCACATGATAACCGAGCCTGGATCCCCAAGACCATTGGCTGATGTGCCTTTGACTCTCAGTTCCATGTCCAAGTCCCAACATTCTCCCTGAGCCTAGCACTGGGCTCCTCATTGCAGAGACCACACGGTGTGCTTTGGCGTGTTCAGCTCATGGCGTCCCACCAGGGCTGAGACCAAAGAGCCGTTTGCCAATCCATATGGTAGGATCAGGGAAGCAAAAGCATTCAGTCCATTGCTCAATGCTCACCGTCGACACTTACCATGAGTACCATGCCTCGTCTTCAGACCCAGCAGATGCCCCCATCACTCAACTCCTGCTGAGCCTCTGGGTAAGCCCTCTCCTGTCCACCTCAGGGGACGATTGACCTTCAGGCTCCGTGAGGCTTGAGTACAGGACTCTCCAGGCCCCTCTGCCCGCTCCACCCTCTCTCACGAACAGTGCCCTTCTCTCCTCACTAGTGCAGTGTGCTTACTTTGCACCTGGCTCGCTGGTTTTGTCTTATTTTGTAATCAAGCAAAAGCATCTATTTCAAGTAGTCTAAATTGAAGTTTCATTTCCCAAATTGCAGGCACGGCACAAGCAGTCTCCCAGGGAAACACCCACTTTAGCAGAAATTTACTTAGCTGTGCCCCTGGTGTAGGGGCGTTTGCAGAGCTTTAAAATGTTTGCTGTGATTACTAGCATTGCAGGGACTCCTTCATGTCTGTGGCATTCATGGCATTTGGAATAGATTATACTTTTCTCAGGATAGAGTCCGAGACATAAACTTGAGCAGGTGAATGTTCTGGGGCCTCATAAAACACAAGCAATCGACACTCCAAAGGGTTGTGCTAACGTAGGATGCTTCCCCCTGCACACCGAGGCGCTTGATTTCAGTGTGCCCCATAATGCCTGGGGAAGGGGTGGAGAGCTGAGCAAAGACAGTGACGGTATTTGTGCCTTTCGGAGCTCAAGTGAAACGAGTTTGTCTTGGAGCACAGTGCTGGGTTCATAAGCTATGTGCTCGGGCACTGGAACAAGAAAAAGCAGAGGGTGAGGCCAAGATGTGGCTTGACAGGCAAGTGCTAGTTAGACAGGCTTCCCACGGGCTCCAGGTTGAACTGGGTGGCAATACCCTGTGGGAGGTGGGGCCGGGGCCAGGGTAGGGGAAGTACATGCACCTTCCCCGAAGAAGGAGCACAGGTAGAGATGGATAAAAGCAGGTTTCCTAGTGTCCTGGTTGTGGTGACTGGATTGGACTGGTTTTGAGTGTGCAGGGCTTGTGATGCTCAAAGGTTACAGATATCATCTTCCCAGGGGCACTAGGAATTGTAAATAGGCTATTGAGGTAGCGTGGGGCATTAGGGGGTTACAGGAACACTAAAGGTTGCAGTTAATGCGAGGAGGCTACCGGAGGCCCTGGACATAGTGTGCTTGTCAGCAAGAGTATGGAAGTTCTCGGGGCCCAGAACCCCAAGGACAGTTTGAGTGGTCCGGGTGTGAGTAAGAATGAAGATCCAAAGAGAATCTGGACTCAGGGACTTGGAGCCAGAGGAAGAGAGGCCATAGGTCTGGTACCCGATGCACACCCATGGTGGGAAAATGGGTGGCCAAAGCTGGCTCCTTCTCATTTGTGCTTTGGGTGGCATAGTGGACTAGAATGCTTTCTGTGGCTCGTTCCTCAACCTCACAGAGACACCCTATGTGAAGACACTCTTTGGCATCAAGTGCCATGTCGTCAGTCTTCAGCCAGAGTCGGGGGTGGGGGTCACCCACATGTGCCCTGGGTCTACCCATGCCCAGCCAAACCACCAGAACCCTGGTTTATTGCACAGGAACTAAGAGTGAGATCTAGTAGCCCAAGGGGTCAGTGAGGGGTTCAGGATGGGAAGGGTAGTGGGGTACAAGGCTCAGGAATGCCTCTGTGTGACAGTTACACTGGTGATGCAGAGACAGAGCTAAACAGAGAAACAGTGAGAGGTAGGGAGATCAAGAAAGCTCCAGACTGAAGCAGAGATGGGGAGAGGGAGCAGCAGCTGGCTCGCTGTGCACACAGGGCAGATAAGGGGCCCAGGTGATGGAGGGGAGGCACGTGTAGAAGGCTGGCTGGTGGTCCAGGAGCCTGGGACTCTGGAGGTCCCGCTCTATCACCCACTTTCCACTTGAGTAGTCTGAGTGGACTCTGGCTCCTCGCCCTCTGTCTTCTTAAATAATGGCTTGCTATTGTGGCACAGAAGCACCACAGCCTCACCCTCAAATGACATTTCGTGGCTTCCTGTGACCAGACTGGCAACCCCAACCTGAGGCACAGTGTCTGAGATGCCAGGGCAGTGCTGCTGTGACTGGGTGCTGGGATGTGGATCGCTGGATCTCACCACAGCTGGTGGGCTTTGATAGCCTGTTTCCTGAGAGAGAGAGAGAGAGAGAGAGAGAGAGAGAGAAATGTCTGCCCATAGATCAACCGGAGGGAGGCCAGCTCAGCAGGACTAGAGGCCCCACTCCCTCCACAGCTGCCTCCACAGTGACCCTGGGTCTAGTAGTGACCTCTGTCTTCTGTATCCTTGGTCTAGCTGAGTGCCCTGGCTTCTTCTGAGGCAGGATGAGGCTTAAAGGTGTCATGAGCCAGGCAAGGACTCTCCAAAGGACAGAGGCAATTTGTCAGGGTCATTAGTGACCCTGGGATTAAATTACCCAGAATCCTTAATGGAAAGTGGTTCTGGGCAAACATGCAATAGAAGTACAGTCCCTCCAGGAATTTTCTGTGGGGCCCTGGCTCTGTGTTGGGGCTTCACTCTTGGGGTTCCTCT
The DNA here is from genome assembly GCF_903995435.1 of Acomys russatus. Taxonomy (NCBI): domain Eukaryota; kingdom Metazoa; phylum Chordata; class Mammalia; order Rodentia; family Muridae; genus Acomys; species Acomys russatus. Next base: position 24,447,560 of record NC_067140.1, read on the forward strand.
ATCTCTACTGCCCCTTCCCTCTTCTTCTCTCCCTCCTCCAGTTCATGTCCCCAAGCCTTCCTGCTGAGGTCTTTGTTTATCTCATTTCAGCTGTGGGGAAGGGTACCTGGTGTGAAGGTGGACACTGGGAGGTGAGGAGATGCCCCTCATGATGGGGAAACAGGGTTCAGTGCTCCCATTTGCACTTGGGGAAGGATCTGAGCCATGCTGATGTCACAGAAACCTGGTGACAGAGTTTGGCTAGTTTGCTTCTGGCCCGGGCTGGCTCTTTGTGGTAAAGAAAGGGTGTGGGCACCATTCTCACCTCAGGGGCTCCTCTGCCTTTAGGGGGTGTGGGCAGTGTGCCAAGCACTTTGGCCATCATAACTGAATTAGAATGCAGGGCTCCTGAGAGTGCCCAGCGGGCACAGGTTAGGCGCATTGTTGAAGTCCTGTGATGTGAAGGCGCACCCCAGAGAAGCCTTTGCCATCGAGGCTGAGGATGGACATTCTCACCCTGGGCTCCACTGAGGCTGACCTTCTTGTCCCATGCCTGAACCAATGACCCAGGGACCTGGAGTGAGTGTGGGGTGTCAGGCGAGCCTCACACACTGGCCTCCCCATCACTCTGTGACATGACTGGGGGTCAGCATCTTTGTCCATGGGTTGAGGGTCAGAATCCCCTTGCTGTAGAGTGGATCATGAACACACAGGCTTGGCTCCAGACACAGTCAAGAGATCAGGACTGCAGGCAGGGGTGTGGGAAAGTCACACCCCTAAGAAGTCTCTAAGAAAAACATACTCCCGACGCCCCCCCACCCCCCCACCCCCGCCGCTCTGTTATCCTCGGAACTATCCCAAGTCTGAGGAGCAGCTGCTGGAAGAGCGGGTTTGTATATGAGGCTTAGGGCTTCTGTTCTGGAGAGTTCTGCCTCACTCTAGTGGGCTGCCAGCCCAGGCTGTATTCCTGGAGGTATGGAGCAGAGTGGGGGCTGGCAGGGACCAGGCCCTTGGTCCCCTGAGCTGCTCTTCTGGCCCTGGGCTGCCCTCCTCACCCCAGCTCTGCTCTGCTCACTCATATCTATATTTAAGAATGTTTAAGGTAATAACGGGCTTCAGCCCCCAAAGGCAGACAGAAGCTTCCTTGCAATTGCAGTGTTGCACAGCGCTAGCTAGGCTGGAAGATTTTCAGTGAGTGTGAATGAGCGAGTGAGCAAGCCTGGGGCTCCTTGCCAGCCTCTGCCTCCCAGGGCACCCGGGAACATCCAGGAGCCGCAGGGACGCCGAGTTGCTGGGGAAAATGGAGACTTCCATCCAGAACCACCCCTTGACCTTGGCCATGAGGCAAGTTGAGTCCCCCCTAAGGGTGGGCAGCTATTTCAGGGAGACCTTTGATGGTCAAAGGCTGAACACATCCTTGCTGCAGCTTCTAGAATCAAGGGACTATGTTGGATGGGAGCATGGGGTCTGGGAGGGTGCTGACCTTCTCCCACGGGGCAGATTCTATTTACTTGCCCCCCTGGGTCAGACCAGGGCCAGCCCTGAGCTTGTACCCTAGAGCCCAGAAAGAGCCGGTAGGTCAGCCTTTCTTCCCATGGCATGTCATTGTAACTTATTACTTCTGGGCTAGACACAAAAGCTTCACCTGCATGCCTTTTCATCCTGTACTCCGGGGTGATTTCCAGGAAACAATAGGTTGCTGCTTCCTTGGGTCTGCCTTCGTTTTGTCTCAAGCCATGTTTTGTGAAGATCCGGCATGTAGTAGAACCTCGCTGGTTGGCAGTTTCAGCATTCATGTATGGCTGGAGATAAACCTTTCCCTGTCAGGAGTGATTGTCCCCCTGGGGGTCTCTGTCCCAACATCCCAGCTTGGGGATGTATGAGGGCTACTGTTTGATTCCGTATTCAAAGCATTCAATAGGTTTGGAAGTAAGGTTGGGGGTCTCGAGTCAGGATGGTATATGATTTCAAGTTCATGGCTTCCTAAGGGGCCTGCCGTGCTCCAGGCTGCGTGGATGCTTTGACCCAACAGGAACCGAGTGTTCTGGATCCTGAGCACTTCAGGAGAAGGGAGAGTTCTGCACCCTGACAGACTCACCCGAGCCCCCGCCCCAAACCTGCTTCCTCCTTAGGGGGCCTGGAAAGGTCAGCTCACATGTCTGGCATGCAGTGTGGGTTTTGGGTTTTGTATTGTGGGTGGGGTACAGATCGGTGAAATACATACTAATTTTAAAAAACACAACCTTTAAGAATAATACACACACACACACACACACACACCACACACACCACATATATGTAATATAAACACATGGCTGAGGTTCATTCAGGAGTAATCAAAGCTGGGTTGTCTGGGTGACGTTCAGTTGCCACCTAGGTGTGACTCTTGCAGAAGGAAACATTCCCAGAATGATCTGTGAATTCACTGCTGTTCAGCTTCACAACTTGTACCAGTGAGGTAAAAAAATAAGAGGAAAGCCCTCATGGAAACACGCTGTCTCTTTATGTACTTCATGGTCTTTCCCTGTGCCACACTCATAAGTAAGCAAGTAGTTTGCCGTTCTGTGGACAGGTAATATGTATACATTTTTTTTTATATTACATTTATATTAATTCCTCAACTGCCAAGGTGTGCTGTCCCCAGTCAGTGTTGCAGACCCTCAACGTAGCGTCTAGACACTGGTGTTACATGATGCAACCCCCTTGCTTGTGGGGTAATGGTTTAAATCCTGCATGTTCAGAACCTCATTGTGAGGAGCAGCCTGCTTCCCTTGAGTCACGCACTGTGAACCTGCAGAGTTGCCAGCACGAAGTCCCCAGCCTGAAGACCCAGTCGGATCCTCCTCTGGATGTGGCTGAAGCCAGTTTCTCTTGGGTCGCAAGCTTGATGCTCCGGAGCCCTGGAGCTCTTGTGCTGAGCCCGGTGGAGCTATTTTTAGCTCCCTTCCCTCATGCGTCCTGACATCATTTGACATGTCACAGCTGAGTCTCTTCTGTGCACGGCAGTTACTGTACTCTGTAATCTGTGTTTTGTGGGACAAAAATAGTCCTCACCAAGGCACATTTATTTACCGTGCATTACATTTATTATTTGGGAGGAAGTTAAGATATCAATTAATTTTAAAAGAGCAAAAGAGTGCCGTGGAGAGTGTGAGAACTTGAGTCTGATGCTCAGGACACATACATCAGCTGGATGTGGTAGTGAACCCTTGTAACCCCGACATTGCAGAAGCGCTGACAGACCCCTGGGGCTCCCTAGCCTGCCAGCGGAGCCTAGCTGATGAGTTCAGAGCAGCGAAAGACTGCTCAAGAGAAAGGTGAAAAATGAAGGCTACCTCAAGCCTTCCCACTGAGACACACACATGCACATGAATGCGTGTGCACACACACCACCATATACACAGACACAAAAGTAGAGCCTATTTCTTTTATTTTGTTTCTCTTAGTCTGCCTGGCCCTGACCACCAAGGATAAGGACTGTTAATCCTGCCCTTGGACCAGGGGGCAGGGAGCCGTGCTCTTGAGCTTGGAGTACCTGCGTCATGCAGGGCTCACCTGTCTGGGGTGGAGGTGGGGAGGGTTGAGTCTCCAGACCTGGAGGGGCAGCAAGATGATTTGATTCTCCATCAGTCTTGGATGACAGTGCCGGGGGGTATGGCCTGGTCCCCAGATCTAGGTCACCCTGGATAACTCAGGGATTTAAGGAGTAGAGAGCCTACTTCAGAAATAGATAAAGTGCAAAGGATGTTGTTTCGTTGTATCCTGTTCACATGGTTGAGGGTGAACTTGACTACAAAAGATCTAAACGTGCAAATCAGACATAGTAGTGGGTGCTGAGTACCGGGTGATGGCAGGAAGGAGTCCTTATACTATGAGATGTGATGCTGGTGTTTTGGAGGAGTTGGGTCCAGTTGTGCAGAGTTTGAGGGATATGAGCCAGGCACTTGTCTCTGGGCGACTTGATGGTTGGGTCCATACATGTGTGAATGAATGTGTTGCTGCTGAGCATACACGGTGAAGTTTGAGGTTGCCGTTCGCCGGAGCTGTGGGTGTCACATTGCTCTTGAGCTGCTTCTCTGCCTATCCAGGCATCTGATAAGCACCTAGAAGGCAAGGTAGGCCTTAGTGACTCGGGAAAGCATCCTATGGCAGAGCTCCTGCCAGCAAGCACAAGGCCTGGGCTGCATCAGCATCACAGATGAAAACAGAAAACGGGGACATGGATGATGGCAGAATATAAATGGACACAACAGGCCTGTCTCAGCTAAGCTGCTCTGGGAACATCTGTGTGGATAAGGACACAAACACACATATGTGTTCATTCACTTATTCTCTCTCCCTCCCTCTCTCCCTTCCTCCCTCTCTTCCTCCTGTCCCCCCACTCCCAGGTCCAGGGGCATCTTCACCTTCTAGTCTTTCTTTATGCTTCCATATCCTCCTGTTCCCACCCACTTCCCTCCTCCCAGTCTCTGTACTCTGTGCTCACCCACCTCGTGCCCCTTCCTGGCCATCTAACTGCAATCTGGTCCTGAAGGATGCTGCCTAGGGATGTCCCCAGATCCGCTCAGAGGGAAGGTGGGTCATGTACAAGTTGTTTCCCTTGGGTCTTCCACGCTGCCTGTCTGGCTTTGAGAGTTTTCGGGGTTTGGGGGAGAAGTTGTGTCATTCACTTGTTTGTGGCTTATGGCTGCTCGCCAGCACAGCTGAGGGAGGAGTCGAAACAGAAACCACAGAGCACCCAGTAGAAGGAAACACTCGCTTCCTGCCTGGTGCCAGCATTTGCCCACCCTCACTAATTTTTTTCACACCCAAGTCCACACATGCACGTTCATTCAGAAGACAGGGCAAGTTCACAGGATCCTCATGAAACCGTACAGCATTTCCCCCTGTCTTTATGTTCAAAACTTTCATAAGACATTTTGATAAGGCGTGGGTATGTGCAGGAATGTCACAGGGTTCCGTCCTCCAAGTCTGACCTTATTGACTTGGCACATTTATCACCAAGGAAAAAGATAGAAAAATCAATATAACTTTTTTCTCAGTCTCTCACTTTATTCTCTCTCTATTAAAAATCATTTATTAGTTATTTGGGAATGTGTACGGTGTATCCGGTTCCTCTCAGATCTGCACCACTCCTTCCTCTGTTTCTCTAAACCAATCAGGTTCAGTTTGTGTTGCCCATGTGCTCTTGGCTCTTTGGCCATCCACTGGGGAATCTCATCCGTGTTGCACATGCTTCTCAGCCAGATAGCAAGCACCTTATTCAGTAGAGTGCATGGGAGGCCGAGCCCACAGGAGGTTACTGTTGGCAAATGGCAAGGACTCAGGCTTGCAAAGCTCATGGCCCCAGTCCTGCCCTGGGTTCAGATAGGCAGGAACCAGGCTTCTCAGGGCCACCAGGCACCTGCCAGTCAGTGTGCATGGGGCCGGGTGAGGGGGTGTGAACAGAGCAAGCAAGCTTGCTGCTGCCCTGAGTTTGCATGCTGTGGGGGATAGTCAGAAAGAGCACCCATTATCTTGCCTGCAAGCAGTGAGCATTGTGGGAAATAAAAGGAGAGAATAGGACAGGGCAAGGAGACTTACCTGTGTGGTGGGTGGCAGACAACAGAGCATTCAACACAGTTGGCAGGGTGGGTGGCATCTGATCCGGGACCTGATGGAGTCAGGAAATGAGGGAGGTGGGTTTCTCTTTGCAAACTGGGGATGCTCCAGAGTAAAGACCCCACGTGAGAACCTGCTTGAGAGGAGGAGCCCAGGGCAGCTGAAGCTGCAGGGAGTTCCTGCAGAGAGACAGGAGACAACACGGTTTTTGGCTTTTGGTCTGAATATAGTATTCAGACACTGGTTGAAGAAAGCCCTGGGACCCCCCCAGGATGAGGACAGACGAACAAGAAAGAGGGCTGGCCAGGCCGGCAGCCACGCTGGTGATCCAGGCAGATGAGGGGATGGCCACAGTAAAGGCCCATGTCTAGAAGACAGAGCTGACAGGACTGGCTGCAGGGATGGATGGAGAAGAGGGGGGGTAGATGCAGCTCTCTGGGGCGGGGCACTTAGCTTTGTTCTCAGCTGTGGGAGAAGGGAGCTGGGGGGAGGGGAGGCTGTGGTAGAGCAGTCGGAGATGGAAGCACAGTTGTAACTATGATGGCTTTGAGAAATGTGTGAGACCTCTGCGTGGCGAGGGCAAATCCACAGTGAGATCTGTTTGGTCTCAAGTTGGGACAGCGGTCAGGGTTGAAGGGGCCCTTGCAGGAGACCACAGTTGTACATGTGCTGAGCCTCTGTACTCTTTCCCAGACTTGCTTATTTGTCTGCTGCCTGCATCCAATTTGCTGAATACTTTCTTTTAATCAAAGTCTTAAAAAAAAAAAAAAAAAAAAAGAATTCTTTTTCAAAGGAAATCTCATGTCGGAAGCGGAAATCCAATAGCCCTGTCTTTGATGAAAGGCAGCCGTTAAATGACTATACAGTGACTATAAAGCCATATGTAGTGGGCTGAGGAGACGCTCAGCGGGTAAAACGCTTGCTGCACAAATTTGAAGGCCCGAGTCTGTGATCCTTGCACCCACATAAAAAGCCAGGCGTGGTCACCTGCACCTTTAACCTCCACACTGGGGGAGGGGATAAGGTGGGGGGGGGACCCCGGGGTCTGAATAGCCACCCAACCTAGACAGTCAGTGATCTCCAAGACCCCCAAGGGATTCTGTCTTGAAGACGAGGATGGAGATCAATAAGAAGAAATACAACCACTGGCCTCCACATTCAGGGCATGTGTGCACACACATGCACAAGTGCACACTTATACAACACACACACACATACACACACCAAACCAGTAAACAAAACAACACATGTAGTTCATGCTAGACATGATCTCCCTCCAAGGGTGTTAGGCCAGAGGGCCCTCAGAACTTTGTAAATACAGCAGCAGCAGCAGCAGCAGCAGGTGTCAGGCTGTCACAGGCAGCAGAGTGCCAGATTAAGGCAAGGCTCCCCAACAGTCTCTGACGGCTAGAAGGAACTAAAGAGACACTAGTGTCTATTATCTTAATCAGGGCCACAAATTCCCCAAGTCACATCATGATCATCTTCTCTGTGCCTGACCCTTGAAGAGACCCCAAGTGGAGCAGCTGATCACTGGGGAGCGTAGAACCAGGAGGCTTGGGGTCCGCCTTGGCCTTTGGGGTCTGCCTTGGTCCTCTCCTAGATGTTCTGTTCCCTTTTCTCAACTTTGAGACAAAATACTTTCTAGAAGCAACTGAAGGGAGAATGGCTTTTTGTGGGCTCACAGTGTGAGAGGATGCCGGCCCTCACGGAGACAGAGGCATGGTGGTGGCAGTGTGCTGGGTCTTCTTATATCCCGCCAGACCAGAAAGCAGCACTTTCTGGCTAGGCTCTTGGGGTCAATGTCCAGCAGCCCCCTTTCTACCAGGTAGTCCCTCTCTGCTGGAAGCTCCACAGCTTCCACAGTGACCGTGCCAGATGAGGATGGTGAATTTAAGCATATAGGTCTATAGGGGGCATTTTACTGTCAAACTGTATCTACTGGCAAGCTGGCTTCTCCTTCACAGATTTAAGATGGTGACCCAAGAAAGAGGAAGGGGCAGTGTACCTCAGATGGTTCTAGGGAGTGACACTGGCCCAGCTGGGAAGGCTAGCGGGCCTCCATTCTCTCAGAGCATTCCTATTGGAGTTTGGTCTTTTGAAGTCAAGTAACCTGCTTCTTGAATGAGATTCATTCATTCATTCAGTTTGTTTGTGTAGCTAAAGTCATTGGAGAGGAGGGAGCCTCAGTTAGGAAATGCCTTCATGAGCTTAGGCTGTGGGCAAGCCTGCATGTCACTCTCTTAATTAGTGATTGATGGAGTGGCAGCCCATTGTTGAGTGGGGCAATCCCTGAGCTGGTGGTCCTGGGTTCCTTAAGAAAGCAGGCTGAGCAAGGCACAGGGAGCAAGCCAATAGGCAGCAGCATCCCTCCACGGCCTCTGCATCAGCTCCTGCCTTCTGCTTCCTGCCCTGCTTGAGTTTCTGTCCTGACTTCCTGAGTTTCTATCCTGATGAACAGTGATATGGAGTGTAAGCCAAGTAAAGCATTTCCTCCTCAAGTTGCTTTGGTTATGGTGTTTTATCTCAGCAGTGGAAACCCTGACTAAGACATTGGGTGTTCTCAACTGCTGAGCCATCTCTCCAGCCCCCGGCTTTCTTTGCCCATTAGTTTTCCCACTGGGTGTTTATTTCAGTCTCTTTCTCTGGTTGCTGGTTTTCAAAGCCTGATGTGCAATGCCAGATCTGACCTCTCCCACTGCAGAGCTGTGCAGCACAGGGCTGGGTATTTTCTTAGCCTTGGGCCCCTGGTCACTGTATGACATGTAAACCTTGAGAAACTGCAGCTTGTTTCAGGATTCCTGCCTCGTGCTCCAGTCTATCTCTGACTTGTTTTCTCCCCAGCTGCCTGCTAGACATCATCTCTTGTCCCCTGTTCCATCATCCCTTGTTCACATCATCCCCTGTTCTCACCATCCCCTGTTCCCACCATCCCCTGTTCCCACCATCCCCTGTTCCCACCATCCCCTGTTCCCACCATCCCCTGTTCCCACCATCCCCTGTTCCCACCATCCCCTGTTCCCATCATCCCCTGTTCCCACCATCCCCTGTTCCCACCATCCCCTGTTCCCATCATCCCTTGTTCCCATCATCTCCTGTTTCCCATCATCCCCTGTTCCCACCATCCCCTGTTCCCACCATCCCCTGTTCCCACCATCCCCTGTTCCCACCATCTCCTGTTCCCATCATCCCCTGTTCCCATTGTTCTGGGCATAAACTCCAGACTCAACCACATGCTCTGAGATCTGGTCTCACCTCCATTCCTGGGGAGCACAGACCACACAGCTTGGGATCTGGGCCATCTGAGTTTGAAACCTGGCTGCACTGCCTGTTGGCTCCACCACTGGGCTCTATGCTTTCCTAGTCTATAGAGCAGCGATGACAAAAAGCTCCTTCCACTCACAGTTGTCCTGGAGCTTGGTGAACGTGTGGGTGGTGAGCCCTGCTTGGCACATGGCTGGTGTGGTACAGGCATTTGTTGTTTCTGCACTTGTGCCATACTGACACTCCTTGAACACCTGCTCTTTGAACTTGAAAACTTTTCAAGCTCAAGAGCATCACTCCTGTTGTCCTCACTCTAAGAACACCTTACACTCGTTGCTAGGCCAGCCTGTGGTTCTTTGGGTCTCCCATCAAATGGTACCTCCTGAAAGTGGTCCTCATGGCCACCCTACAGAGCATCTCAACTCCAATGTTCTCCATCATAGCTTTGCTTGGTGGTTTGTGTTTCTCTTGATTAGAGCCTTTCTGACACAAGGGAGGCCGTCCTGCTAATCACCATCTACACCATGTTGTCTGGAGCAGAGGGCCCTCAGGACAATTGGGTAGATAAAGGAGGAGGTCTGAGGTGTGGGGTGTGGGGTGTGAGGTGTAGTCTTACACCCTGCCCTCCTTGTCCTTACATGAATTTGTAAGGTGCCAACTTCTAAGGCATACTTGTCTCTTAGGCCCTATGTCATGTGGCAGACTCCTGCAAGGTGTCCAGTTCTTTGTGACCAGAATCATGTTTCCTGATTGGCTGGGAACAGAATGAAAGTGAAGAGGAGCGAGGGCAGGGTATGGGCTGGCCTGGCTGCCTACGTGTGGCCTCAGCCTGACCATTTACTGACCAAGTAACCCTACAACCATATTTTAGCCCTCAGTAGTTCACTATCCTCATCTGTACAAGTGGAATAAATGATAATAGATCTCCCAGGGATGTAGGGCAGATTGAATGAGTCTGTTACATTAACAGTCCTGGAACCAGCTAGAACTGGAATAGCACTTGGTATATAGTAAGTAGTATCTGAATGTGAGCTGTGGTGAGATTATCAATGGTGGTGATGGTGAAAGTGATGGTTATGCCAATGATGATAGTTATGAGGGATGTAATGTAGTGATGGCAAAAATAATGACTGTAGTGATGGTGGTAGAGCATTTGACCACTCTGCTGCTGATACTGCTACTACTGATGGTAGTGGTAGTGATGACAATGGTAGTCATGGTGATGGTGAGAATGATGGTATAATGATGGCAATGAGGGCAGTGACGGTGACAGTGATAAATAATGATGATGAAGAGGATGGTGATGGTGGCAAAGGAGACGATGATGATGGCATGGGTGTTACGGTTGGCAAGGATGATAGTGATGATGACAATGGAAACGAGAGTAAAGGTGGTGATGATGAAGATTGTGATGTTGATGACGGTGATGACGGTGGTAGTATTAGGATGTCACCATTGGTGGTAGTATTGTGTTATAGTTAACGTATTTGTATGGCCTAGGAAGCCAATAGCTGACACAAAGAGACTGAAATGTAGTTCAAAGCTGCAAGCACTACGCTGGGCAGAATCTAAACTGCAACTAATCTAACAATAAACTAAAATAAACTACTCTAATCCTCATAACCTACATGCATCCCACGCACTTGCCAATCTGATCCTCCCTGGGTGGCTTCTCTCCCCCAACTACCCCCATCAACTGTCAACCCTCCAGGCTCCTCCCACCTCCCGTGGAAGTCCCTCCTTCCACTTCCCTTTCCTTCTGCCCAGCTGATTGGCTAAATAGCATTTTATTGGCAACTGCTACATCCACTCAAGACATTCCTCCACAGTGTTGTTTGAATGATGATGGTATGATAGTGGTGACAGTCGTGATCACGGTTATGGTGACAGAGATAGCAATATTGTTTGAGACGGTGATGGTGAAGGAATTGTGGTTCTTCGTGATAGAGGTCAAAATATGGGATGGGGTGGATTTAATGAAAACTGTGGGGAGTTAAGTAGGAAGCTAGGTCACAGGCCAGCATTGCCAGCGACTGGACAACCTTTGCAAGGGGTGTCAAGTGGATGTGGCCAACTCACAGCCCTGGAATCCATGCTGGCTGATGGCAGATTGCTCTTTCTGAGTGTGGCCTAGAGCCTCCGAGGGTGTCGAGGATGACTTTGGAGCTGTGATTCTCACTCCCTCTGTGGCACAGGATCCATTTTAAGATTTCCAGTCTGTTACACACTGATCCTTTCATGGATGTGGAAAAGAAATGCCGTCAACACATTCCTCTTAGGGGCGCAGGGATGTGCATTTGCACCAACCAAACACTTCGTTGCTATTAGCAACATCTTCCAGGTGGGCATTGATCAGTGGTCATCACAGTCATCTTTGCCATCGTCATCACTGCCACTGTCACCATCATGCTATTGGCTAGCATCATTTTAGCTGTGATTCACCCTGGGCATTGAACCTGCAGAGCTCGGAGTGTCCGTATGGAGGAAAATATTTACTTGTGGCTGACACTACCTTTGATGCCCAATTCTGGCTGTTTTCTCTTGACTAAAGATCAGAGTAAAGCCTCAAGCATGGAGCCATGGAAGGGCACAGAGTCTTGCCAGAATGTAGTAATTGTCACAATGTAATAATTGCATTGACTTGTGTCCATTGCATTTGTGTGTGTGTGTGTGTGTGTGTGTGTGTGTGTGTGTGTGTGTGTGTGTCTACAAAACATTTTTGGGAATTGACTCTAATATTCCTAGTAGAGTCAAAATGTAAAGTTCCTTCCACAGGTAAGTTCCTTTCAGTGTCTAAAATAAGTTCCTTAAAATATAGATTATACAGTTAATGCTTCTGAACGTATTCACAGAGCAAACCCCACAAAGGTGGTGCCAGGAGGATTTTTGACACCTTTGCAGAGTACTCTAGCTGGAGCTCGGGCCAGCTGGTGGCATTGGAATGTGTGTGGAAGTTTGGGGTCACTTGGGGGAATATAAGCTGTTCCACCCCATCCCTGGATAGGGTTAGCTCCCTCATCATAAACCCCTGCAGCGTGAGAACCCACAGAAAGAGACAGAAAAGCCAGTCAGTCAGCTTAGGCGTTGCATCCTGAGAATGCGTGCTTGATTGCTCCTTCCCCTGGCGTTGCTGGGAAAGCTCAGTGCACAGCTTTAATTCAAGCCTGCACTGCTTGCTCGGAACTCTGACCTGTGCCTTGGCACATACAAGCCAGTGACTCACGTACCTTCCCTGCTGTTATTTTCTCTCTGCTCTGTTCTTGACTCAGTTTTCTGTTTCACCCATCACATACATACTCTCATAAAAATGGTAGGCGACCTTTCAATCTTTTTTTTTTTTTCTTCTTCTTCTTCAATGTGGTGTGTAATGAATCAATGGTGAATAGATAAATAATGGCAAAACCTCAAACTGAGATTTTTTTTTTTTCATCTGGTCAGGACAGAGAGGCAAAGAGCATTGTGGGACACCAGTTCTCTTCCCTAGCTCAGGCTGGGTGATGTCACGCTTGTTCCTAGCATTAATTTCTATTCTTTGCCAGTGTTCAGATCTCAGGCCTTTATTTAAGATACAACACAGAACTCTCCAAAGCTCATATTTACATCCTGTGTGGGCCGAGGTGCCTGGCTTCATTCTTGCTATATATACCCCAGCATCTCCTGGGTATTTTTAAATGTGCCTCTTCAGAGCCAGATTCTCTGTCATGTACAGACTTATCACAGCACACCAGTGAGCTGCCACGAGGTTCTCAAAGTCCTGGGGGCAGATGGCACCTAGCCCATGTGTGCTCACAAGTGGGCACCGTTGCTCCTGGAGGCTCTACAGGGCCACCTTGGAGGAAGGACAGGGCTTAGTTCATTGCTGTTGGTGCCCTTTTGCAGGATGTCAGGAGGCTGAATCACCTGCTGCTGCATCCAGACATCTTGAGAGCCACCATCCCTCCATTAGTGCCTTTACCCTCATCCCTGTCAAGTCCTGATCCCCAGGTTCCTGCTGGGGTACAGCTCATTTTTGTTTATGTTGCCACTAATGCCCACCATGCGGAGGGCTGACCCCTGGAAATCTGCAGAGGCATCTCAGTTCTCCTCCTCTGTTAGGCCCTTTAATTGAGTCTCTGATGGGTAACTGGAGCAGCCTTGTGTTCATGTATGTGCTCAAGTGTGTATGCACACACACGTCGATACAGGTATGTGTGCAGGTATGTGTGTGTGTGTGTGCATGTAGAAGTCAGAGGCCAGCAACCTCAGCTGTCATTCCCCGGGCCTTGTGTCTACCTTGTTTTTGAGATCTAAGGATGCTTCTGTCTCCACCTCCCCAGCAGGTGATACCAGACCTGTTTTGTTTTTGTTTTTTGTTTTTAAATGAAGGTTCTAGGACTTGAACTCAGGCCTTCAAGCTCTCAAGGCCAACAGTTTACAACTGGGCTACAACCCGGGCCTGGGTGTGATCTTTTATATCTGAAGTCTTGCTGGGGCTGAGCACTCATGCTGTCCCATGCCTGTGTTTCCATGCTGCTTAAAATTCCTTGCTAGTTTAACCAGGATTTGTAAGAAGAAACAAATGAATAAATGACATCCTTCATATAATAACAAGTGATCTCATTCGCCACAGCACCAATTTCACTTCCCTGCTCCTTCAGCCTGGTGACGGCGTGATCCTCTAGCCTAGCTTTGTGTGTTATATACAGGTCTGTGTGGTATACACTGGTCTGTGTGTTATATACAGGTCTGTGCAGTATATACAGGTCTGTGTGTTATATACAGGTCTGTGTGGTATATACAGGTCTGTGTGGTATATACAGGTCTGTGCGGTATATACAGGTCTGTGTGTTATATACAGGTCTGTGCGGTATATACAGGTCTGTGCGGTATATACAGGTCTGTGCGGTATATACAGGTCTGTGTGTGGTATATACAGGTCTGTGTGGTATATACAGGTCTGTGTGGTATATACAGGTCTGTGTGGTATATACAGGTCTGTGCGGTATATACAGGTCTGTGTGGTATATACAGGTCTGTGTGGTATACACTGGTCTGTGCGGTATATATAGGTCTGTGTGGTATACACTGGTCTGTGCGGTATATATAGGTCTGTGTGTTATAGACAGACATGTATAAGGTCAGGTCCTGTGTTATACACTGGTCTGTGTGGTATATACAGGTCTGTGTGGTATATACTGGTCTGTGTGGTATATACAGGCCCCTGTGTTATATACAAGTCTGTGTGTTAGGGATTCTGACCTCAGTCTGAAATGAGAGGAATGTCTTTGGATTGATGCTAACACTGACTGCTCGTAATGACTCTTGTCAGACAGACATGGTTCTTTTTATGGAGGGAAATTTATCGGAGTCTTTCTTCTTTTATGATGTCTGGGTTTTGTGTCGCAGTTCGAAGGGACTTCCACACTTCAAGAGTATTTTAAAATGTCTTCTTTTAGTCTCTTTAGGCTGTCTTCTTTTTTTAATATTTAAAGCTTTGCTCAATCTGGAATTTGTTTTGGTATGAAGTATAAGGAGTGCGCTCCAACTTCCTTTTTATTTTTCTGGTGCTGGAGATCAAACTTGGGACATGTGCCATGAAGTGCAAACATCAGTCCCTAGTTACTGAAGACTGGCTGGCCTCGACCTCCAGACACCCCTGCCTCAGTTTCCCTAATGCTGGGATGACAGGTGCTTATCACCGTCTTTGACTTCAGTAACTTTCCTTATAGACTCCCAGGAGTTGTTCTGAGGCCATTTACTGACTGACCCCCAATTCTGTCACCCCCTTCGTGAATGGTGACTGTACTCTGCTCCCCTATGATGCTGGGCATGCCTTGTTTCCTCACTGAGATCTGTCTGTTCCTGGAATGTTTGTTTTAATTATCACACCCTAGTTATATGTTTCAATAACTGCAAACCACCTCTTCCCCTTCTCCTGCCTCTTCTTTCCGATGTAAATGGTACCTTATTTACTATATTTCTTTCAAATCTTTGATCACTTTCTGGCATTTTTTTGGTCATGTGGGAATCACTGAATGTTAATGAAAGAAGGATGTGTCCCTTCTAGAGCCTTCTATTTCCTTTTTAGGGAGCACAATGGTTTTGTCAAAGTGGGGCATGTGGGGTAGCTGATAAAGGGAAGAAAGAATTCAACCCCCATCTCCACCTCTCCACCTCACCTGACCCCCATCTCCACCTCTCCACCTCACCTGACCCTCATCTCCACCCCTCTACCATAACTGACCCCCATCTCCACCCCTCCACCTCACCTGACCCCCATCTCCACCCCTCCACCTCACCTGATCCCCATCTCCACCCCTCCACCTCACCTGACCCTCCCTCTCCACCCCCTTCACCTCACCTGACCCTCTCTCTCCACCTCACCTGACCCCCATCTCCACCCCTCCACCCTCACCTGACCCTCCATCTCCACCCCTTCACCTCACCTGACCCTCATCTCCACCCCTCCACCTCACTTGACCCCCCCATCTCTACCCCTCCACCTCACCTGACCCCCATCTCCACTCCTCCACCCTCACCTGACCCCCATCTCCACCCCTCCACCTTCACCCGACTCAGAGCCTTCAACTCATTCCTAGCCTTTCATCTGAAGCCTGGCTGGTGGTCAGGACCTGACCTTATACGTATCTGGTGATGTCACCCTGTGATCTCATCCTGTGACCTCATCCTGTAACTTCAGTGTAACCTCTAGCTCACAACAGCCCCTTCTGCTCTGTTGTGACCAGAGCCAAACTAAGGGATTCAGCCATATTCTCTTTCTGCTCCCATTCTGAGACAGTACAAGCTACTAGAATAAAAAGGTGTGTGTGTGTGTGTGTGTGTGTGTGTGTGTGTGTGTGTGTGTGTGTGTTCTTATGTGTGTACAAGTGTGTGTGTGCATGTGTGTGGCTCCCTCAGGTATCTTCCTCCAGTACCACCCAACTTTTTTGAAAGTGTCTCTCGCTGGCCTGAGGAGGCTAGGCTGACGGGCCGTTGAGCTGGCGAAATCCACCTGGGATCTTAGACTCACATCACCACACCTAGATTTCTGTTCTTGGACTCTGGGGACCGAACTCGGGTCCTCAGCGTGCAAGGCAAACTCCTTATCAACTGAGCCATCACTCCAGCTCTAGCACTTACGGGAGACTCTACCACAGTTTGGGGTGTGGCTCTCATTGACGAAGCAGTTTGGGCCCATCCCAAGAGACAGAAATCCTGCAGGCGCTACCCTGCCGGAACCACTCATCCCACGCTTTAGTGAAAGTGCTTGGGATTGGGTAGCAGTCCGGAAGGTCACACAGCTCAGCTTGGAGCTGAGCTCTAATTCTGCGTCAGTTTATAAATAGCACCCGGCCAACTGCCCAGTGATGATTTGGGTTGTCCCTCACCAGGGCCCTTGAAGCTGAGGTGTGATTTTTTTGTGGGTCCCTGTGACCTCAGAGGAGGAGGGATGTGGAGGACAATGGCAGCTGACATCTTGTCACCCTCTGCCCACCATTCTCTGCACTCGCCATGCACTGCTCAGAGTTGTTTTCATACGGCCTTTTGAGGCAGATGCTCTTTTTTATCCCCATATTATGAGTGAAGCAAGTAGTCCCAGGAATGCATGAGGAGGGGGTGCGGGAATGTGTGACCTGCTGTGAATCCTGTGGGCTACTCCTATTCCACGGGCTACTCCTATCCCATGGGCTACTCCTGTCTTTGGGGGCAGCAACATGAGAGCTGAAATTCAAGCATCTTGTGAAGACTCTCAGCTCCACCACAGGACCATGCAACTTACAGGTCTCCCAGTCTGAACCTTCCATGTGAGATGGAGCCACAGCACTTATTTTATAGGTTATGAGGTTTAAAGGAAAAGATACAGGCTAAATGTTCAGAGCTCCACCCAGCACAGGAGCTTCTCGGAGGGCAGCTATTTCTCTTTACCTGCATGGCATCTCAGAGCCTTGGTATTTTTAAATATATGTGTAAAGCCATCATTCTGCCTCTTGGATGGCTGTGTGCTCTCTGGGCTGTGTTCAAGGCTTTGGCAGGGTTTCGCTCCCATCAGCACTGCTTGCATGGCCCTGGATGGACATGGCTTAGCTTTCCCCTGCCTGAAACAAGATCTTCTGGATTTTGGGAGGACTCAGGAGGATTCTTGTTTCATTCCTGGGATGGTGGTCCTTCCTTCTCTATGGCAGAACCCATCTCACACTGTGGTGGTCCCCTATATGCAATCTTCTCACACTGTGATGTTCCCCTGTGTGCTATCTTCTCACACTGTGGTGCTCCCTTATGTGCTATCTTCTCACACTGTGGTGCTCCCTTATGTGCTATCTTCTCACACTGTGGTGCTCCCCTGTGTGCTATCTTCTCACACTGTGGTGCTCCCCTGTGTGCTATCTTCTCACACTGGATGTAAAAGTCATGGACTAGTTTATTTGGTGGAGAAATTTGAAGGCAGCATAGAATTCAGGCTGCGGCATGGTTGTCACTAGCTGCCTTTGGCCAGGTGTATAGTGGGTGTTGCAAAGATCTGGAAAACATTCTGTCTGAGCAGAAAGGGCTTGCTTGACATTGCAGACAACATGGTTGGGTTGGCTAATGAGGTTAGTGTTGCTACAGAGAAGGCCCATGCCTTGAAGATAGGGCTACAGGGAATGTGCCTGAGACGGAGAGCCCAGTCATGGAGAATCCCAGTGTGTAGAGGGGGACCCACAGAGGTGCTGTTTACCATGATGTCTCCCAGGAGCTACCACAGCTGTGCTTCAAAGGACCCGCCACTTCTTGAGCTGTCGGCCAAACTTGACATCATCCGCGTGGTGCTGGTATTGCAGGGTACAGGAAGTACAGGGTCATGGAGGCTTGCACTCAGGTTTTGTTTTTGTTTGTTTGTTTGTTTGTTTGTTTTCAACAGCTTGGCAGTGTGTGGCAGGGTCAGACAATGCTAAGCGTGAAGCTTGGACAGTGAAACTTAGCTTGCAGTAGAGACCCTAGGATGATGGAGATACCAGGAATGTGGGTCATCTGCTGAAAAAGCTATAGGCAGTGGGTAGAGCCGGCAAAAAAGAGAGGCCACGTGTGATGCAGGTGCAGGGCATGCAGGCGGGGCTGCAGGTGCAGGGCATGCAGGTGGGGTGGTTTGATTTCATTGGTGCCCACATCATGACGTCATGTACACTGGGCATAGAGTTTTAATGTGTTCTTGTCTATGTCTAGAATGCTTTGATCCAATCCTTGCTTTCTATCTCACTGCTGCTCCTTTTTTTGATTGGGAATGTTTACCCTGTATCATAAGAGAGAGAGAGAGAGAGAGAGAGAGAGAGAGAGAGAGAGAGAGAGAGAGAGACAGAGAGAGACAGAGACAGAGACAGAGACAGAGACAGAGAGAGACAGAGACAGACAGAAACAGAGAGAGAGACAGAGAGAGAGAATGGAAATTGCTTTTGGTTTTATGGGGACTCACAGCTAAGAGTTTGCCTTGGAGCTTAGGGAAGACTGGACTTACAGTGCTGGAACCACTAGAATTCTGCCAACTCTGGAACGTGGAATTGACGCATGTCCGTGAGACTTTAGGGTCAGGGCAAATGGATGTTAATGGTTTAGATGAGAAAATTCCCTTGTAGCTTCATGGTTTCAGTACTTACCCCCACCTGGTGGTACTCTTTTGGAAGTTTATGGAACTGTTAAATGGTGGGGGCCTGACAGGTGGGAGTATGTCACCAAAGGCAAACCTCTGAGGGTATAGTGTGGCCCTGGTACGAGACACTTTCCTCTTCTTGGGCCTGTATGACATCGATTGCTTTGCAGCAGGTCCCTTCTGCTGTGTGTGTCACCCCGCCTTCCCTGCCTTGTGGCCCGAGAACCTCTGAAACTGTGAACCAAAATAAGTCCTTCTTGAGTCGCTCTTGTCAGGTATTTTGGTCATAGAGATGAATCAGTTGCTTCCTCCATGTGGCGAAGTGTTGACTATGAGGTCTGAGATGCTGCTGTTCCTTACGCTCACACTTGCCTGCTTCTCGAGATGTCCCTCACAGCAGAGGCAAAAGAAGAGCATCACCTTTGTCCCACCACACAGAGGTGAAGGCGGTAGGTACTCTGTCATGCAGAGATGAGGACCGTAGTTCCCCGCCATCCAGAGGTGAAGGCCATCTGTGACCTCCCCATCTGGAGACACTTCACATCTAAGCTGGGCTCCTTACAGCCTGTCTCCGTACCCAGGCACATACAGAAACGAATTCCATAGATGAAACTAGGGTTGGGGCTGGAGCTGGAGCTCAGTGGGAGAGCACGCACCTGGCACACACGAGGGTCCAGTTCTAATCCCTAGTGCCTCAAGAGAAGATGGGGGTAGGGCCATGAAAAACAAAACTTTTTGCAATTGAACCGTTCATCACATCCATACCATAATTTTTAATGTAAAGTTATTCTGTAAACATGGTCTTATTGCCAGACCATTGGGGGCGGGTGGTTCAGGAATTTCTCATGCCCCCCTTAGACACCCATTTTCCATCACAAATGGGATGACAGGACCTGCCTCATAGAAGTTTGCCTTGCTTTGACTAGAAAGGGTTAACAGAAGTCTGCTCTGTCTGCTTAGCTGTCGCCTTTCTCTAACTTACACTACCATGGAGAGGGAAGCCACTGTGGAGACTAGAGATGGCCTTTTGACCTAACTCATAGGGGAACACAGCTCCTTCCTTCAAGGGACTGAACGAATGTGGAGTCGACCTGGGGTCCCCCTCCTGCTCCCTCACCTCCTTGAGCTGCTTCTCACAGCACAGCAGACACTGGACATTTGTATGCCAGCCAGTGTCACTGAGAAGGTACAGGGCGACTTAAGGAATACTAAGGAGAGGCCCTCCCCCCCTTCTGCAGCCCACCGCCAGCTGCCTTGGCTCCATCCTGCTGGGCCTCTGGGTCAGTCGCCCCCAGCCCAAGGAAAGCGGAACTGAGGTGTTTGTGGAAAGTCTGGCCAGCACTGGAGCTGATTTCACCTGTGTGTGATTTAGGCAGAGCTTGAAGTCCGCTTCCTCAGAACTTTGAGACTGTTTGGCTCTTTTGAAGAGGCTGGCCCAAGGCGGAAGTCAGAGGATGTGGTAGGAAGTGAATGGATGTGACTGACCTCTGGAATTCAGGGTTCAAGCAGGAGCTTGCCACCCAGGTCACAGGTCATAAAGCTAAGGCACAGGGGGATGCAGTCAACTCCCCAGGTTTGTCCAGGAGCCCCACAGCCCTTCCCAGGGCCTATCCAAGAACACAGGCATGTGTGCTCAGGGAGAACATGGGATCCCAGACTATTTTGTTGATTGCTTCTAGAAGCCTGAGTTCAGAGGCTTCCCAGGACACGTCATGAAATAAGAAGCGGAAAGGAAGCGTGCACTCACTTCTTTGTCCCTGCCCACTACAGGGACCATGGCAGTAACAGAGGGCTCCACTTTGGCCTGTCCCATCTTTTCCTAGCCACGAGGCATTGACAAGTCCCCAGCCCTCCTGAGCTTGAAGTAGCAGCTATTGCTCAGGCATGTGTATCCCTTCCCCTGCCCTCCCCCCCCCAACCCCCCAGTGAGGCTCATCACCTGTAACAACTTGGAGGAGATTAGAAGGAATTTGGGCAGTAAAGAAGAAGCAGAGCATTTCCCATCAAAGGACTTGACCAAAAAATACAAAATCTGCATTATAGGGACTTAGCGTTCATGTGTTCCCACGTGACAGGGTACCAAGCCCTGGCAGAAGCCCTTGTGGTGCTCAGCAAGGTTGCAGCTGGAAGCGCTCTGACTCCAGAGTCTATTTCTAAGAACCAGGCAAGGAGAGGCCCCTGTTTGTAATAAGCATTGGCATTAAGGCTCCTGAGCTATGTCCTTACCACAAGACCCCTAGTGGTAGAGAAGAACAGTGAACTAAATTCCCGTGGAAAAGGAGCAAATGGGCAGCGTGACTTGTGAGCCTAAAACCACCAACAAATAGCAGTTTTCATGTTGTACCTGTGTGGTGAGAAGGGGGCTGGAGAGAGAGAGAGAGAGAGAGAGAGAGAGAGAGAGAGAGAGAGAGAGAGAGAGAGAGAGAGAGAGAGAGAGAAAGTGGGGTGGGGAGAAAGTTGCATCAGCTAGAGCCAGAAAGACTTGGGCCAGGCATGGTGTCCCTCTGTTAGATGTATCCAGAGTGTCAGCTTTTATCTCAGTGTCCCCAGCCTTCTGAATGCTGCCACCCTTTAATACGGTTCCTCATGTTGTGGTGACCTCTAATCATAATTTTTTTTTTTTTTTTTTTGCTACTCCATAACTGACTTTGTTACTGTTATGAAATGTAACATGAATACCTGCTGAGCAGGATATATGATATGTGACCCTCAAAGGCCTGGGGGCATGTGGCTTCCTATACTTTGGGGAGTCACATTGGTTCCCAAACAATATTTATGAGATAAGGAAGTGATTGGGTCCCCCATGAAAACTACACCCCTAATTCTGGGCTTTGAGGGCGGGGAAAGACCAGAGTCACCAGGCTCAGTCACCTGGCCTTTCTGTGAGTGGTCCTTATGGACCTAGTAAGAAACTAAAAGCACAGAGTTCTGTGTGTGCGCGCGCAAACCTGTGCATGTGTGGAGGCCAGAAGATAGTGTCGAGGTCCGGCTCTATCACTCTTTGCCTAATCTCTCACTGAATGGGAAGCTAGGCGAGTGGCTAGCAAATTCCAGAAATCCTTTGTCTATTTCCCATAGTGCTGGCTTTGCAGGCTCATGGGTAAGACCAAGCCTAGATTCTTCCAGAGGTGCTGAGGATTCAAGCTCAGGCCCTCGTGTTTTCCCGGTAAGCACGTACTTGCTGGGCCATGTCCCCAGCCCCTGTGTCTTCTCTTCCTGTCAATGTTACTTGTGGTCATTCCATGCCAGCACTCTCTAGGCTCTTACTCTTCCTCACAGGCTGCCTGTGTGTCTCTCTGGAAAGGTGTAGCTAAGTGTTCTTCTCCTGTGTCTGTTGGTGGACACTGAGGCCATTGCCCAACATATTTCACTACCCTTAGTGAATGTCTTTGTTTTGTTTTGTTGATTTTTTTCCAAGACAGGGTTTCTCTTTGTAGCCTTGGCTGTCCTGGACTCGCTTTGTAGACCAGGCTGGCTTCGAACTCACAGCGATCCACCTGCTTCTGCCTCCCAAATTCTGGGATTAAAGGTGTGCACCACCATGCCCGGCGTTTGAATGTCTTTGTATCTGTGTTTCCCACGTGTCTTTGATTTTAGGGCAGCTTATTTATAAGATGTATTCTGACCATTGCAACTGCTAGGCCGAGTGATTTGCACACTTTCAGACTGGTAAAATAAAACAAAAGTTGATGGCAGGGGTGTCACAGCCACTTGCAATCACTCATTAACAGGACACTTTTCTCAAACCCCTCTCTCAGACATTAGACACTCTAAAGGATTTGAAGACAGAATCCCCCCCTTTTTGTTTGTTTGTTTGTTTGTTTAAATTCAAGCTCATATGCCCAGTCAGGAGTTGAAATGGGATAGGAAGAGGTCAAACTAGTATCAGAAAGGTTATGCTGGGTGACATCTCAGGCCATTCGTTTTCCGGGCTCTCTGCTTTTGTGGTTGCTCACATTCCTATATTCTTTTTATAACATACATTATCATGCCAGATGTGGGAGAACTTCGCCTGTAATAAGTGTTTGTACAGTAAGTTATGATGAACGTAGCCGCTCCTGTGTGGGCTGGCAGCAGGCGGGGTGCCTGGCAGGGCCTCTCATGCCTCACAGTAGCCCAGCAAGGTTGGATGTCAGGGTTTTCAGTTGTGTCTCATAGATGAGAAAACAGGTTCAGAGAGATGAAATCTTTTAGCAGAAGCCGGGAGCCAGACTCCTATCTAAGAGACACTGTGTCCCCTCCTGACTGACCATCCCTTTGAGTGCTAGGGAGCACCTATGGGCCAGGCCCTGCAGACTTTAGTGACTCTGGGGCTTTGCCAGGCAAGCTTCAGAAGTATGGAAAATACTGAGACAGAAATAGATGTTTGCATTGCACAAACCTTAAAAAAAAACTCAGATTTTATTTTTTAGCAACAGTTTTCAATTTACACAAAAATTGTGCAGAAAGCAAGAACTTGTATGCAGCTTCTCTTTCCTTCCAGCTGCTCCTATCACTGATGTCCTGTGTTGTCTACACAGCTTATCCTTCCAGCTGCCCCTGTCACTGATACCGTGTTGTATATGCAGATTTTTCTTCCTTCCAGCTGCTCCCGTTACTGATGCCCTGTGTTGTGTACGCAGCTTCTCCTTCCTTCCAGCTACTCTTGTCACTGATACTCTGTGTTGTATATGCAGATTCTCCTTCCTTCTAGCTGCCCCCATCACTGACGCCCTGTGTTGTGTGGCTTGACTGCCAGCTAAGGAGCCAACAGTGACACGTGGCTGGCTGAAGGCCACAGTGCTCATCAGGGCTCACTCTGAGTGTTGCATGCTGTGTGGACTTTGACTAATGCGCATCATCTTGTAGCTGCCACAGCAGCACTTGCAGCCCTCAGAAGCCTCTGGGTTCCCCCTTTCTGTCCCCTCCCCCTAAGCACCACACTGACACTGTCAGTGCTTTGCTGTTTACAGGAAGTCCCACAGTCCAAGTCCTGCATTGACGCAGACTTCTCAGATTGTCATTTTTGGAGTGACGTGCCATTTCAGGCTCTTCCCTGTCTTTTGGTAGCTCCACAGCTCACTTCTTTTCATGGCTGACTAATACTCCATTGCCTGCATGTACAGTTTGCTTCTTCATCAACCCATGGAAACCCATGTTGGCTTCTTGCAGTTTCGGGGTGCAAGCCTCTTATGTTTTCAGGGAGGTTATGTTGCTTCCTCGATGGCCGCTGCCCTCGTGCCGTCTCTATGTCCCCGTGTCCACCGCGGCCTCCCTTCCTATCCCAGGTTCCCAGTTGTCTTCCATGCAGCACAGGGGCTCGTATCAGGTCCTCCTTGCTAACCCTTCCCACCGTGCTGGAAGCTCCACCTGGTCTCATTTTGAAGGATGGATATTTGTCTGCCCGTCAAGCGCTTCGCATTGGTGACTGCGCATCCATGTTCAGTACATGGGTCCATCCCAAAAGAGGCCTGACCATATCCAGTGGTGTGAGCGCTGTCTCAGGAAGCTGTGGGTTCTGTACACCCGCTGGCAGCTGGCCCAAAGCTGGCTCCTTCCTATGGAAATGCAATACTGTTCTCAACACCCGTATTGCACGTCCCAGTGTAGACAGGCTCTACAAAACCATTAGTTTTAAGCAGATCTTCCCCTCCCCCCCCCAAAACAGGGTTTCTCTGTGTAGTCTTGGCTGTCCTGAACTCCCTTGCAGAACAGGCTGGCCTTGAACTCACATCGATCCGCCTGACTCTGCCTCCCGAGTCCTGGGATTAAAGGTGTGTGCCGCCACCGCCTGGCTTACGCAGCTCTTAAAACTGACGGACACAAGTTCCTTGTTCTCCCCAGTCTTTCTGAGCACGATGGCCTCTTCTCCGGTGTGGTGACTGATCCACAGTGAGGGACACTGTGGAGGTATTTTCATGAGGACATTTCGTCCCTGGGATCACCTGCTCCTGAGTCATGCATTTATTTTAAGCCTAAGTCTTTCAAAAGGTCATGTGGGTTTTTCTAATAGAGTTTGCGTGTCATTGTCTCACTGTCTTCTCGCCCATTCTTGCTTTTAACAAAGGGAGTTATTTTGGGGGAGCTCAGGCGTACACGCAGCACAGCCAGCCCAGAATAGAGCCGTGCAGGCATGCTGGTAGGGTCCTTGCCTGGCATGGAGGGGATGGCTGGCTTCTAGGTAGGGAGTGTTGAGATTTTTTAACCAAAGTCTCATTTCCAATTATGCAAATAAGCCATGTGTATGGTGGAAATATTTTCAGATAAGTGCAAGAAAGAAAATCATTTTTATCCACAGTTGCTCTAAATATCGTTAACACTTCAAAGAGTGTCTCTTTCCTCAAGGGGTGCATGCATGCCTGTCTGGTCTTGCCAGACTGGAAGCAGCACACAGGCAGTGGCCTATCTGTTTTGCTCATTGCTCTGTAGACAGTGTCTGCCCCTGGTAAGGGCTCAGCATCAATTTATTAAGTGAATGAAGCTTATGCCTATGTGTGTCACATATTGAAAAAAAAAATGGGTAGGTCTCTATTTCCTTCACTTCACAGCAGTAATTCCCCCACTTAAGGTTTCTTCTTTTTTCTTTTTTTTTTCTTTTTTCTTTTTCTTTCTTTCTTTCTTTTTTTTTTTTTTTTTTTTTTTTTTTTTTTTTTTTTTTTTTTGCGGGTTGGGAGATGGCTCAGTCTGTGAAGTCCTTTTGTGCAAATATTACTGTCTGAGGTTGGTTGCCCAGAACTCCTGTGAAGAGGCTGCTATGGAGAGGCTTGTGTCCCTGTACTCTCAACCCTGGGAAGGTGGAGACAGGAGGATCCTCGGTGTTCACTGGCCACCCAACCCACTGAGTTGCTAAGTTCCGATTTCAATGAGAGACACTATCTCAAAAGCTGAAGCGGAGAGAGATCGAGGAAGATGTCGGCCATCGACCTCTGGCTTCCTCACACATGATCATATACATGTCTACTTACACCCTACATGGTCACTTGAATACTCATGCACATCAATATGTACACACATACATATGGACGTATGCAATATAAATAAAATACTATTTTCTTTAAAACTATGGTCTCATGTGTGAAATACTACTTTTATTCTTTGAGGTCTCATACAGTGTATTTTGAACACATTCAGTCCCTTCCCCAGGTTCTCCCATAACCACTCTCCTCTCTCTTCCCACCAAATTTTGAGGTTCTTTTCTTCTTTGTTTCACCCAGTTGAGTCCAGTTTGTGTTGCCCAACTAGTCTTGGGAGTGAGAACTGTTCTGACATGTGGTCTGCATACCAGGAGTCACATCATTAAAGAAAACTGCCTCTGGCTCTTTCGCTCCCAGTCACCGTCAATTGCCAATGGCTCCTCAGCTGCTGGAGGGCTTTCATTGGCACCCTTCCCTCTTCTAGACTGGGATGGTTTGGATTGAGCTTGCACAGGTCTGGTGCATGCTGTCACAATCACTCTGCCCAGTTTCTCTGTTGTGTCTTGTAAACAATGATTCCTTGATGCCCTCTATGTCACCTCTGGCTCTTATAATCTTTTGCAAATACCCACAAGTCTTAGGGGCAGCACCGTGATATGTACACTCTACCCAGGGCCAATGTTGCACAGCTTCTTATTCTCTGGGCATCGGCCAGTTCACAATCTCTGTGTAACTGGCATCTCCTGCAAGGAGAAGCTTCTCTGATGAAGTTCAAGAGATGCTACAATCCATGAGTACAGTGATATGCCATTGGGGTTCCTTTCATTACTATGTTCATTTAGTGACTTAATAGTCGTAATTCTCTCCTAAGCTGTGTGACTGATCTAGTCACAGGCTCTTTGCCTCTTTAAGAGTGCCAGGTATGGATGGGTTTGATCTCATGGAGTAGGCTGTAGATCCCACTTGAAGGTAGTTACTCACTCCAGTAAGACGGACGCTACTCTTGCACCAGTGTTGCACATCTTGTCAGGCCAGTCATCATTGTAGCGCTCAGAGCTTGCAGATGGGAGAGGGTGTGGTTAACTTCCTCCCCCGGGGGTGTGTGTGTCTGCCAGCCTTGTCAAAGCTATCCAGTAGAGATGAAGCTTCCAGGTCAGCGCCAGCTTGATAGTTTTATATTCTATAACTCAAGTATGTGGTGTCTTCAGCCGGAGGGTCTTACTGTCAACTTCTAGAGGGTAGCCAAGAGTACTGACAGATACCTTCTAATGCTCGGGGGCAGTCTATGTGATTTCATTGACCAACAACTCAAAGAGAGTAACCTGTTCTTAGTAATAGGATTTTTTTTTTTTTTAAATTTGCTAGCACGAGGCGTTGAGTTGGGGTGTTCCACCTCCGTCGTAGGGCAGTCCCATTAAATCTCTCGCCCCACATGGAGGCCTCTATTGTAGTAGGTTCTAATACGACCTTCTCAAAGGGTCATCCTTCTTTCACGCTGTCCCTCCCTGCATTCTCTCATCTGCCCTGCTCTCCTGTCTCCTGTCCAGTTTAATTCTTCCTGCCCCGTTATTCCCCTTTAGTCATTTATCCCACTATGTTCTGTCTCCCCTCCCTTGAGTGCCAGCTGCCACACGACCACTTAGTAATTTCCGGATATCTGTGGGCAGTCCAGATGTAACACATATGATATTCTGAATATCAGCAGGTTACTGTATGACAAGCTTTCCTGGAAGGACCTTTAACATAGAAATCTTCCAAACACCTTAATCCCTTTCCTTATAATGAATGTGTAGTAGTGGTGAGACTGCTGGGTTAAAGTCCTGAAATATTCTTAATTTTTTTTTTTTTATCTATTTTCATTAAAGATCTTTCCAGAGACAGTACCAACTTTGATCTTATCTGCCCAGTGAGTGAAATCTTTTTTTTTTTTTTTTTTTTTTTTTTTAAAGCCCATGTGGGAAGCAGTGTTGGGACCATTTTTCACCCTTATTCCCCCTGTTTCTCAGCATCATTTGGATATTTGTGTTTTCATGTTCAGAAGTTTGCTGTTGTTGTTTTGAGACAGGGTTTCTCTGGGTAGCTTTAGCTGTCCTGGACTCGCTTTGTAGACCAGGCTGGTCTTGAACTCACAGAGGTCCTCCTGCCTCTGCCTTCCTGAATGCTGGGATTACAGGTGTGTGCCACCGTGCTCAGCTTCAGAAGTTTTAAACCCTCTTAGGATTAATCTATTAGTGGATTTTCATTGGAGCCATGCTCACCACTTTTGGTTTCATTCTAAGGTCTAGTAACAGATTCCACAATTATTTTTCTCTGGGAACATTTCAACCCATGAGAGACCATGTTAGTTTGAAGAATGGCTTCTGAACCATTCTGGGGCCTCCTCTACTTTTCCATGTGACATGTGACATGTATCAGCTCCTTCCTATGACCCCCCCGCCTTTGTCCAGAGCGTTCCCACCCAGGGTCCTCACTTTGCAGGGTGAGTGACTGGCTCTTGGCAGTCTTGAACATGCTGACGCTTCCTCAAGTTGTTAACTGCCTTCATTCATTTCGAGAGACTTGCCGTGTCTGAGTCTATGAGACTAGCAGCCGGTTGTGTTCTAGGAATCACCTCCTTATTTCTGTGGAATGAAGTGTGAGCATTATCACCTGCCTGCGAAGAGGGCACCAGATCTCATTATAGGTGGTTGTGAGCCACTATGTGGTTGCTGGGAATTGAACTCGGGACCTCTTGAGCAGACAGTCCTCTTAACCGCTGAACGATCTCTCCAGCCCTCATTTTCTTCCTTTATCTGGGCCCTTTGCTTTTCTGTTAATTGTTGTAATAACTAAGTTTGGGGGGCTAGGGAGATGGCTCCATCAGTTAAAGCACTGAGTTTGGTCCCTAACATCCATACCCACAGGTGTGATGGGGCACATTCCTAATTCAGTCCTGAGGAGATGGAGACAGGCAAATGCCTGGGCTTGCTGACTGGAGAGCCAGGTCCTAGTGCTTCAAAACGCAAGGTGGTTGTCTCCTGAGGAAGGACATCCAAGGTTGACCTCTGCCCCCATACACCTGTGCATAAGGGTGCAACTAGACACCCATAACTACGGTTTTAAATGTCTCATATATGAACCATTCTCTCATTGTGTGTGTGTGTGTGTGTGTGTGTGTGTATAATGATTTGGGAGAGATGCCTTCTTTACCAAATTAAGATGCCCCTGTCAAGAGCAGGAATGTCTGCCTATTATTTGAGAATAGCTTTCCTTAACCAATATAATTCTAGACTTAAATTTCATTGTTTCCTCCTGAGGCATCAACAAGTTATTATTCATTTTATTTCTGTTGTGTAATATTTTGCATTCTTCACTGCAAATGGGACTCTCATTCCCATTTAAAGTATCTGGGTGGTCATTGCTAACTGGTTACGGAAAAATATTGATCTGAGCTCATCTACTTCGTAAAACTTGCCTCAACACACTCTTGCTGGGCCACACACCGCAAATGGTGAGAGGCACAGATGATGTCTGGGCTGCGTTCAGAAGGCCTCAGGAGCTCCCAGCTGAGGAGATTCTGGATCAGGGTGGTTCTGCTCCTTGGTTCCTTCCCGATCTGCTGTGGAGTGTCGGTGGCCACTTGCCTTTCTGTGGGTCCAGGGGAAAGGACTATTCAAACAGGTCAGTCTGCCTGGTGGTGGGAGAAGACTTTGGGTGTCAGTCTCAGGCCTGGGCTTTGGGACAAAGGAAAGGCAAAGAAATTGCCAGCCTTGCTGGAGAATGGAGGCCCTTGGATGTGGGGTTGATATGGGCCAGTGTCCCAGTGAGCAGCCAGTGCCCCCTCTCCCATCTCAAGCAGGGATTTCAAGTCGCTGAGTTAGCTCCAGGTAGCACTTGGTGCAATGAACTGTGTTTCCATGGAGTCAGCCGGACAGCATTTGGATCAAAGTGATGTCACATAGGGTCTGTGGATGGCACCTCTGGAGGTCTGGGACAGAGCGCTCACCTAGTGTGTATTTGGTTCTGGATTCCATGTCTCACACTGCAAAATAATCACATCAACAAATTGGGGTCATCTTGACCTCATTGGCCCCCTTGAGCATTTGGAAAAGCAGTACTTTAGCCAACCCAGGTCCTTACACCCAGTCTCCTCCATCCTGCTGCTGATCTTCCCTTCCTGTGTCCAAGGCAGAGCTTTTCTCTCTTGGTGTCTCACTGTCACACCAAGCAGGTGAGGCTGGCTGAACAGCAAAGCCCCGGAATCCACCCAACACTGCCTCCTGAGTGCTGGGGTCACCGGCGGCGCATATCACCATTTCTATCTTTTTGTAAAACGTGGCTTCTGGGATTGAACTCAGAACGTGGCTTCTGGGATTGAACTCGGGTCCTCCTGCTTGCAAAGTACTTTACCTGCTAAGCCACCCTCCAGGCACAGGGCACAGGGCACAGATGCTTTGCTTTGCTTGGGAGTTCTTAGGAGGCAGGGGCTTTTTGCAACAGTGCAAACCAACCCTTGAATTTCTGGGGTCTCTCGCATCTCTGAGCCCTGACATCTTTAGAGGTGTTTTCCTACACACAGCAGTTAGGTGGTGAGTAAAGAGAGCAACAGCTCATCTTTTCCTGCTTAGGGTGGCTTGGCTTTCCAGTTGGCTGTTAGTAGGGGAAGGGGAGCTGGGCTCTTAGGTTTTCCTGCACCTGCAGGCTGCCTGTCAAGGCTGCATTGCTGCAACCAAAGGGCCTTGGGCTAAGGTAAGGGTGACTGCCTGTCTGAGACGTTGATCTTTCTTTCTTTCTTTCTTTCTTTCTTTCTTTCTTTCTTTCTTTCTTTCTTTCTTTCTTTTGTGTGGCGGGAGAGGTTCACACATGGCAGTACTCATGTGGTGATCAGAGGATACCTGTGAGGGTCTACACTCCCCCTCCGCCCACTATGTGGCCATTAAACTCATGTTGCCAAGCTTGGCAACTGGCACCTTTACCCACTGAGCTGTCTCACTGGCCCAAAACTGTTTTCTTGAGGGTGAGTCTGCCTTTCCTTTTCTGCCAAGTGGTGGTCTGAGTGCACTCCTGTGAGTGTGGGAAGCTGTCCCTCTGCTCCTCAAAATTGTGGCTCATGACATTCTTGTCACCTCATGGGCCTTTCTCCTGTATTACATCATCTCTCCCTTTGAGGGCCCTGCTGGTCCCCATTTTCTCTGTCCAGCAGGAGACAAATCCTGTCTCAAGTTGGGTGTTGTCAACGGTAATGTCTGTGCTGGTACCCAGGTGCTCCTGCCTTGGAGTTTTTTTTTTTTTTTCCCCTTATCTCTGCTTTTACAAATTGGTTTTTGAAAATACTTTTTGAAATCCTTGCTGGCTCACGCCTACAGTTTTTTGACTTCTTTTTCCTTTTCTTTTCAAGAAACCAAGAGAGACTGATTTCTTTGGGCCTTGCAAACAAGAATAGACAAAACAGGCGTCTCCTTGTGTGTCCATTCTATTCTTTCAACACGGTCCAAGTCCAGAACACTCCTGGGGTCTGAGTGGATGTGGGTAGACGGAGCTGTGAGGCATCGGGTGTGGATGCTTCTCCTTGTGCTGCCATGGCGCCTAAAGCCTGGAGTCTTGGTTTGTTCTTTGGGAGCCAGAAGTAGGAACAAGTTAGATTGAAGTCTGCTGAACCGCAGAGCGGAAGGGCCAGCTGTGGGGTCACTGGCGCCGGCCTTTAGGTAGATGCACATCTTCTAATTCTCCAAGGACCCAGTTCTTGTATAACTCTGGGTAACACTTGCATGAGGAGCCTTCTCTGCTGCCAGTCTATCCTATCCGCCCTGTGCCCAACTTCGCATGACCCACTCACGCCTTTCTCATCCTGATGAGCCTTGAGGCCAGCACCCCAGCCCTTCTGGGTTGCCACCTACACGACACACCACGGTTTGTTTTCTTCACGTTTCTCTTCCTATGGTTTCCTTATCCCCTGACTTCACTGTCTTTGCACTGTATACTTCCTTGGTTTCAAAGTTCTTTCCCACGTCTCAGTCCCACCCATACTCAGGGCCCACTGTGGGTAGGGGTGACGAGGAGTGGAGACCCCCTTTTTTGACTCTGAGTGGCGTTTGCTCATCATTTAGCGTTCATAAATAAAGTGAAAGCCCCCAGAATTATAGCACTGAGAGTTGTCACTGCAAGTATTTGTGAGCACCCAGCTTACCCTTCTGAATGCGGAAGTGCATAAGCACTTTATTCTCTTGATGGCGTAGACCAAAGGCTGGTTTTAAATCAAACATTGTGCTTTGAGAATTCTTTCCTATTGTGACATTTTTTTTAAATTACCTGATTTCTTACTGAGTGCTTAAAATCGTGTCCCATCTTTCTTCTTGAATAATGTAAAAATTCTGCTTAGCTCTGGACTGTTTATAATGGGACGGGGGGGGGGGGATGCCTCACTTGTCAGAATATTTGCCTTGCAAGCGTGAAGAGTTGAGTTCAATTCCAGAGCCTGTGTTTTTTAAAAAGTGTAGATATGGTCACTCCAGTGATAGGAAGTCAGAGACAAACATCATTGGCGCCTGCTGGACAGACAGCCCAGCTTACTTAATACTTGATTAGGTGGTCTAGGCCAGTGAGAAATGGCTCTCCAGGATGACATCTGAGGTTGGTTGATCTCTGGTCTCCACGTGGATCTGAACACACATATGCATGCATACGTACTTGCACAGGCATGCACACAGCCTCATATACACACGTCAGCAACCTCAGAGGAATAACTCATCTCTGCCTCTGGTTACTTAGTAGAGGTGTAAGCAGAGAGTGCAGACTCGTCCAGCACCTTGGACAGGCTCCGCAGGCTCTCGCTCTCTCTCTCTGGGGAGCGGGTGTCAGTCAGTGTCCATATGTGCTGTGTACTCATCTTTTCAAATCCCTCAAATGTGATGTGTTAACATGGTTTTTAGGTCAATCTCTAGTCTGGCAAAAGTGGAAAGTCATCCTTGAATGTGCTTCCTTCCAGGCATGGGGCAAGCTTCCCGGCCCAGGTTGTTTGCTGTTTGTTCTATATTCTTTTTCTTTTTAAAACTTTGTGAAATTTTCAAATGGAGGGGGAATCTTTTCATTTTTCCCAATGGTTTTAAATTGCTCGTTGTAGACAAAGGACTTCACCCCCTGTCGTTATTGTGAACATTTCCAAGTGTTTGATTTTGTTTTATGCAGCTTTTTTGAAATAAAAGTTGTAACTTCTTATGTGATTTGAACCACTGGTCCTTTTCTTCCTGTTTGTTTCTTAAGGTAATGATCTTTCCTTTTAATTATGATCTTTCTTTTATTCTTGAGACTTCAATTCATTTAGTATAATTGTATGCGACGTGGCGTGACTATCTTGCACATGATCTCACACCAGCTGCAGTGACATGCTGAGTGAGGCCTGTGCAGAGTCAAACCAGCCAGAATTCCGGACACAGGTCAGGCAGGTGATGTCCAAACCCCTGGCTTTGCCAAGGCTCCCTGGCAGGACGAGAGCGGCCGAGGCTGGAGAACCTTCTGTTCTTGATCCCGTCTCTGGCCTTCAAGCTTCAAATACTCATCTCGACTCAGATTCCCTCTTGTTTTTCCCCCCAATTTTCTCTGTCTACCCTGGAATTGACTCCAGTGTCGGTGTGAAAACCTCTACTGTGGTTCTCCCCGATACCTAATTACGATATTATGTGCCGCTGTTGAGGAACGTGAGATTCCCCTGTGAGCTCACACTGCCTCCTCCTCTCCTGACCTCAGTCACCCAGCCCCTTCAGGGTGAGCCTGCGCCTGTGAACACAGTGTCTGCTGGCAGCACAGCCCCGCAGCTGGTCCTCTCTCAACCTGCCCCCTCTGAGAGGAACCTCCTCACATCCCGGGGACCTCTGACCCCTGTGTTCCATCAGCCAGTGACCCGAGGACAAGATGAGCCCCAGGCCTCATGACAGAGCTCCCTGCATTTAGAGAATTCAGTAAATACAGGATTTTGGTTTTTTAAATTTTTATTTTTTCATGCTGAAGGTTCCATTTCTTTTGAGTAATTTTCCAGTTGACTTATATTTTTAGACAATTGACAGTGCAAAGCATGATCTGATTAAATTCTGGAAGCAAATACATGTTGTATTTAATAGGGTTTTGAGTCTTTTCAACCCAAGCTAACACAGCACAGTGTTATTTGGGATTACCAGACACCAAGTATAGACTTTTTTAAAAGCAGGCTAATCACATTTATTCTGGAAAATGTTATAAAAAAAAAAAAAACCACCAAAAACAAAAACAAAACTGATACATCTAACATAAAAATTGTTCCTATTTATGGCTGTCATGTGAGTTTTGTTTGTTTCAGATGAGTCTTATGTGGCCCAGGCTGGTCTTGACCTCGATGTGTAGGTGAGGTTGACCTTGAACTTTTAACCCTCCTGTCTCTATCTTCCAATGCTAGGATTATAGACGTGCAAATATCATGCTTGCTTTATGTTGAGCTGAGGATTAAAGCCAAGCTTCATGTGTGCCAGGCAAGCACTCTCCTCACTGAGCTAACTTCCTGGCACCTGTGGGATATTTCAATAACTGTCCATTATGTAATGCTCGTCCCGGTTGGTTTGTTTGTTGGTTGGTTTTCTTGTCAACTTGACTCAAGCTAGAGTTATCTGGGAAGAGAAAGGTCAATTGAGAAAATGCTTCTATCCACTGGCTTGTATGTAAGTCAGTTGGGGGCATTTTCTTGATTAATGGTTGATGTGGGAGGGTTCAGCCCGCTGAGGGTGGTGCCATGCCTGGGCTGCTTGTCCTGAAGTGTATCAGAAAGCAGGCTGAGCGAGCCGTGGAGAGCAAACCACTAAGTAGCCTTCCTCCACGGTTTCTGCTTTAGTTCCTGCTTCCAGGTTCCTGCCTTGAGTCCCTGCCCTCAGTGATGAGTGTGATCTGAGAGCTGTAAGGTGAAATAAAGCCATCACTTCCCTGTCGCCTTTAGTCATGTTATTTATCATAATAATAACCTCCCCCCCCCCCCCAATGGAGACAAGTAGGCATCTAGCCCCTCAGACATTTAGTGCCTCTTCAGGGCAAAAGCCTTCAAACCCCGTCTTTCTAACGTGTGTGTGTGTGTGTGTGTGTGTGTGTGTGTGTGTGTGTGTGTGTGTGTGTGTATTTGTTCTCTCTCTCTTCTTTGAGAATTTCATGCTACGCTTATTCTGCATGACATAACCCAAGCCACAAACATCCTGTGTTCTCTCCCCTCAGCAAATGTTCTGTGCATCTTCCTATCTCTACGTTTCATGTGGGAAAAATTCCCAGAGTTCAGGGCCTTACTAAGGGGACCTGGGGAGGAGCTTTCAAGGGAGGGAGGATGGACTTGTATAAAGGCTAAAAGGGAATAATGGAACAGGAAGGGTTAAATTGGGTGGGGGGTAAGGAGGGTAGGGTAGAGGAGGGAAACTGGGAAGGAAAAGACTTTTTAAAAAGTCCTCTGCAAGAAGCATTCTGGAATAGATCTCACACATATGTAAAAGGACTTCAAAAGGAGCTACCTTACAAAGATACAAGGAAGCCCCTACCAGGCGCGCCAGAGTGGGCCCAGTAAGAAGCCTGGGGCCAGGAAAGGGTTACACCTTTGAGGTCCCAGAGGCCCGCCAGTCATTCCAGGCTCCCTACCCCCCAAAGCCCTCAGCTGCCTTCTGGTTTTGAATAGCAATATGAAGGAGGAGAAATTTACCTTCTGGGCTCTGCCGAGAGTCCCTTGGAAGCAAGAGCGACCCTGGGCATCTGTTTACATTTTTGAAAAGCAAGCAGAGCCCAAGAGAAAGAGAATTCACTGTTGTTTAAAGCGTCACATCTTCAGGAACCCCTGGGTGTGTCCTTTCCCTTCTCCCCCTCCGTTCCCCCAGCAAGGGTTCATCTTTCTAGAGATGGAGTTTGGGTTGTTTGCTTGTTTGTTTGGCCTGTTTTGCTTTTTTAACCTAAATTTTTTTTAATAAATATTTTTACTGATGCTTATAAAAAAAAATGCCAGCGTCCGGAATGTCTGGGCAATCAGTGTGCGTGCCCTTGGAATCCCTGAGTTGCCTATGAAGCAGGACATGACCACTGGCCTGGAAGCATCCTTGTCACCCTCGGTCCTGCCAGCACCCCCAAGAGGATCCTCATCTGGACTTGCATTCCCAACGCTTCATTTCCCTTGTTTTTGAGCCTTGTCAGAGTAGAGCAGGGTGTGGTATTTCACAGCTGGCTTCTTTGTGGTTCAGCCTGGCAAGTCTTAGGCTGGTCTCTCGATGCCTGGGGGAGTTCACCCTCTTGCACTGTTCCATACCTTCTTGTGTCAGGAGACACTGCATTCATCCATCCTGCTGTTGGTGACGGTTGGTTTGTTGTAGGCATTTGCCTGTTATGAGAAAAAAAAAAAACGCCACTGGGCTCTCTCTAGTGCTTGCATCTTTTGCTTGCTTGTTTTCAGCCCAGTGTTCTCTGGCGTGGAACTATGGACCATATGGATGCTCCGTCTTAAAGAGTGTTCCAAACGCGTTGTCTTGTGTGAGCTCTCCTGTACCCGGGCAGTTCTGTGTGCTCCGTAGTCTCCCCTAGCTTTTGATATTGCCAGTCCAGGCACTGTGGTCTGCATATGTCTGACCTCACTTGGGCCCCTTGACATTCCCTCGAAAATCGGGGATATCCTCTTCTCCTTCTCTCGCTGGCTGTTTGTGTGCATTGTCTCAAAGGAGCCGTGCAACATGCTACAGTTCTGAAATCGTAACTGCTGGGGAATTAAAGAGGGCACACGAGTGTTTGGTTGGTACTCCTCAGTGTGACCTCTCCTCAGATTCACTTTATAGAACCATTCCATGAAAATTAATATCTTATTCTTTAATCATTCTCTTAGGATTATGTGCATACATATGGATTTGCTGATTCAAGTTCATTGTCCATGGAATCCAGAAGAGTGTGTCATATCCTCTGGCTATTGTGAACCTCCCACGGTGGGCAGGCACCAGCAACCGAACTCTTCTCTGGCCCAAGAGCCGCGAATGCTCTAAGGCACTAGAGCCATCTCCTCAGCCCAGGAAATCAACTCTTAAATAGGGATCAATTTGTTAGCATTTTTTCACTTAGTATCTTATTTAAGGAATCTCTTCTCATCCTCAAATCTTGAAGATTTTTCTCCTCTATCTTCCTCTGTGAGTTTTAAACTTTTGCTTTGAATTTGAGAGTCAGAATTAACTTGCAGTGTAGCGTGAGGGAGGGGTGGAGACTCCTTCTTTCCATAGGGCTCTCTTGCTGATTCCACACCATGTGAAGACAGGACCATTCTCTCCCCACTGCACCACTGTATGGCTGTGGCTGCATTCCTCTATTGTGATATGCCGTGGTATGGGGGAGGGGCTGTCTATGGACCCCAGATTCTGTCCCTTTGATATTTAATCTTAATTGCCAATGATCTTGGAAGGAGGACAGGCCTCTAGGCAAGTGGAGGGGGGGTGTTGGGTAGAAGTGGGGGAGAGGAGGGGGCGCTGAGTGGCAGGGGGAGGGGAAGAGTGGGGGAGGGGAGGGAGGGGGAGAATCATGATTAGATCCACTTCTCTGGGCTGCCTAAAAAGAAGGGAACCGAGACGCAGCACTCATCTCTGTTTCTTGACTGTGGATGCCACATGACGTGACTGCTGACTCCGCTGGCAGACCCATGCCATTGTGACTTCTCCTCTGTGACAGACTGTGGTCTCAAACTGCAAGCCAAACTAAAACCATTCTCCCTTAATTTCACTTGTTTTCAGGTGTTTTGTCAGGACAGTGAGTTAATGAGTTAGGAGAGCGTATTGATCTATCTGCCCTGCACTTACATTCACCATCGGAGTCACGGATTCTTTACGCCTGATCATCTGATAAGTCTGGTCACTTTATTGTCTTTTAGACCACCCTCGCCATTTCTGGTACTGGACATTTCCGTGTAAGCTTTGAATTAATTGACACATGCCTGTTGTAATTTTGATTGAAATGCCTTGACCCTGTAAATCTTGCCTTACATTTTAGTTACTTTTCTTTCCTCTCAGCAATGCTTTCTGCGCAATGTTTAATGAGACAGTAAGATTGTCTCATTATTTAAATATCATTTTCTAATTCTTTAATTCTTGGACCTTCTGTGTAATTAACTTAGTAATAAAATTATTCTAACTATAGAAATTCTTTTGGATTGTGTAAAAACATTTCTCTGGAAGGGGAGGGTAACTTCCTTTTTCCTTTGCAGTTCCTCTTTCCTTATTGTACTGTTTGAAGCCTCTAGTATAATTCTGATTTAAGACATTCCTGTTTCTGACCTCAGAGGGAACACTTCAATATTTCACTATAAGGCAGTGTCTAAGGCCAACTTTATGTACATATTTTATGACTCTTAGGAAGGTCTCTGGGATTGGGAACATTTTAAATCATAAATGGGTGCAGGTTTTTGTCAAATGCTATTTTTTGCATGTGTTGGAAATGACTGTGTGACATTTCCTCCTTATGCAGTCAGTGTGATGGTCGTGCATTTTGAATGGATTCTTCAGAATGACCTGACATTCTAGCGGGGCTGCTTTCCTGTGTGATCCAGTCTCAGAGTTATTAACGTTCTCTGCACTTTTTCTGTATCTGGGTCAGGAGAGGCCTCCTCTCAGGGTTAGCCTGGCCTCATGAACATGTTCAAAGGGTTAGCCTGGCCTCATGAAGCAGGTTCAAAGGGTTAGCCTGGCCTCATGAAGCAAGCACTCTGTGGTTTTATTCTCTCCAGATGTTATGTCAGAGTTCTGTCACTCCTCCCCTCAGAACTTTGGAAATTCATGAGGTTCTAGCTGCACACTAAGAAAAAAAATTTAAAAAGAGGCCAAAGGGCCTGTCCATATCTTCTCTTAGGAGAAAAGACTTCTTTTATATATTTATTCAGCAAAAAGCTATCTTGTCTGTAGTACATGGGGCACCACATGTGGAGGCCTTTCATGGGATTAAATTTCTTCCTATAAGACCTTTTTTTGTTTTGGTTTGCTTCTTTGTTTTGAAAATTTGAGACAGGGTTTCTCTGTGTAGCCTTGTCTGTTCTGGACTCACTTTGTAGAACAGGCTGGCCTTGAACTCACAGAGATCCACCTGTGTGAGCCACTGTGCCTAGCTGTAAGACCTATTTTCAATTCAGTTCAAAGTGTGTATTCAGCATCCTTTACCCTGCCCCTCCCTCCCGATGTGCTCCAGGACCTCAGGTCTGTGCCCCACCACCCGACATTCTCCTACCAGCTGGGACTCCTCCCCACAGCCTTTGGACTCATCCCTTCATCCTCAGATCTCGCTCAGTCTAAGCCTCAACCCTGGCCATTCCTGCCTAGGAGGCTCTTCAGACCAGGACAGAGGTCCTGTCCTCACCTACTAATAGCCACCTGCATGTAGCCACACATTTATCCATGTGGTTGTTTATATTTTAATGTCTGGAGACTAAACACAGTACTTAAAATACTCAGCCTTGCAACCTGTGAGTGCGATGTCCAGCCCACTTTACAGTTTGATACTTTTCCAGTTTTCTCAGGAACATTCCACCAAATGGGGTGGGGCCCCTCAAGCTTTGGGTCTAAGAACAAGGTCTGCATGAATTCTGGTTACCAAGGAGGCCTCATGACCAGTGCAAGGCCAGGCACACAGTCGACTCTGGGCAACAGGCTAGTGATAGGCCAAAGCCTGTATTCAGGTTAATACCGATGCTGTTTCACCCCAGTGAGTCCCTTGTACCGGGCCTGGTGCTCTGTCAGCACTGGAAAGTTGAACAAACAAATGAACCAAAGTGGTGAGGGTGTTGTCCTTTGTAGAAGACGTGATTAGACAGACTTGTCACCGTGAGACGGCTTCCACAAGTTATTTCTACCTTCATTTTGTTTCCACCTCAGTCTTCCAAGACAATTATTTCTTGTTTTCATGAAAAATTAAAAGACCCTATAGTGTTTATTCGGTGAATCTTCTATGGGGGGGTGGGCGGGATTGACGATGTCGATAATGAGAAGATCATGAGCTGCCTTATTTCATTTGACGTCTTGGCTGAGATGACTGTAGATGCTAAGCCTCCAGGAGGAAGAATATGGACTGGTTCTGTGTCTCCTCTTCCTATAGAGCCAAACAGGATTGCAGTAGGCCCATGACATGGGAATCTCCTGGGGACCCATGGTGCTCAACTGGAGGACAGCCCCCACAGGACTATGACATGTGTGGGGGTCCCCTAGGCAATACACACTGGCTAGGTTTTTAGTTATGGTTAAGGCCTGAGCCTTGTTCCTCATCTGAGCCTGGTTCCCATCTCCTTCTCTTCTCATGCCCACTCTGAAAGGTAGATGGTATCATCACTAGGTAGTCCATGAGGGTCTAGGCCGGGACACTCCTGCTCAGAGAGGACAAGTGACCTGCCCATGGCTCCTGGGTATTAAGCGGTGGCCTTCCTGTGTCACCGTGAATCATGACACATGAACTTGTCGTTCCGTAGAGATCAGTAAGGAAGGAAATGACTTGGGTAACAAACAGCTCTGGCATAAATTATATGTTTCAACAATTACAGTGTATTATTATTGTGTACGTGTGCATGCATGGTGCAGGTGTGACAGTGATTGTACACCTGCCACAGCGCACACGTGGATGCCAGGATATGACTTTGTGGAGTTGATCCTCTCCTGCTAGATCATGCCAGTTGGCCAAGGTCACATGGCCTCACACTGTTACCAGATGGCGTTACTGCATCCCCAGGCAGTACCAGCTCCTCCGGAGTCCTTCCTCCTCTAGACAAGGACCCGCAAGGTCTTATGAAAGTTTAATGTGTCCAAGTGCACAGTGACCTGAGGCTTTTGTTTTGTTTTAATAAATTAGTTTGCAGTTCCCACCAATACCAGATGAATAAATTAGTAATAAGTTGTCCCCCAGGGGCTATTGGCTCGATAGACAGCAGGCTGGAGGGCCACCTTCTCTTCTCTGTGGTTATTTTTATAGGGGTGGGGTCGCCTATCGTTCACTGTTTTCCTTATGACAGTTTTGAGTTTGCCCAGTTTTGCAGAGTTTCAAGTGGATGGTGAGTTTTTAGCACACTGGGAGCAGTAAGAGCCCTCAGCTCACCTCCCCGGAGACATGGCTGGAGTTAACCTGCTCTTTGCACTGAGCCCGGTCTATAGGGGACTTTAAAAGGGTTAGAAGAATAAGCCAGCTTGCGAAGGCCTGTGGATCCTGGAGGTTCACTTGTCACAAGTGTGACCTATGTTAATGAGAGTGCTGTCACATTGGGGTGGGGGTGGGGGAGAAAGGAGAGGCTGGTGCTGATGATGATGTAGTGTTGCTCCAATTCCTCCCTAGGGGGGAGACATAAGCAATGTCAACTCCTTGTCTATGGTCCTACAAGCTGAGGCACCCTCTGTGGAAGCTCTCTCCTAGGAACGGAGTCCTGGGCTTTCTTACAGAGCCCAGGTGAGCCACGGGTTACAGGGCATGTTTCCATGTTCCCAACGGGCCACACCTGGCATGAGGCGTTCCCTGTGAGTGCTTAGATGCCCCCGTCTCCTAGTCTTCCAAAGTATGTGTGCTCTGGCCCCTCTCACATCACATGCAATTTAAGGTAGAGCGACATGCGACAGCCAGCCGCCCCTCTGATTCCCCCAACCCCTCTATGAAGAACGCAAACAGCCAGCTGCCCCTGTGATCCATCCAACCCCTCTTTGAAGAATGCAAACAGCCATTGCACCCAACTGCCCAACTGGGGTGATGGTTCCGCTGGAGGGTTCAGCCAGACTCCACAAGATGGCAGCTGCTTGGCCCAGAGGACAGTCACTCATAACACAAATAGCATTTTTGCACGAGACACTGTAATTCACTGTTGGCATGTTGTCGTCCAGGGGTTCTCAGGCCTACCACCAGGACAGGGAATGGTTTATTTCTGCTCCTCAGCAACAGGGGACGGAAGCTCAGAGCATTGGAGTCAACTTCCTCAAGTCCCAACACTTCTCCAGAACTTGCACTCAAGCCTGGTGCGTTCTGGCTCATGGAACCAAGCCATGCCATGGCAAACACGCCTGCAGGGCCCTTCCTGAGGGAGGGCTTACTGGCTTTGTGAGAGACTCTGCACTGGGGCGGAAGTTGGTTCACCAATAAGAGCACCTCGTCAGTGGTCTACACGCTCTGTGGGATGCCATGCTGGCTACGCTTGGGCCCTGGTGGTACACAGGCTCCAGTCTTATCTCCAGAGCAGTTTAAACTGTGACCTGGAGTGGGAGTGAGCCAACCCGAGGGCTGGGGGAGAATTGTTCTCAAAGGAAAGAATATCTAGTGTTTGTTCTAGACACCAGAGGGAAGAGAGGCCGTGGAAGCCAGAGGAGCCATCTGTCATAGCAAGGGTGACAAGCAGAGGAGCTTTAACAGGGGAGGGGCCCAAACCCTGCTTCATCAGGACATGAAGTCATGAGGTGAGAAGCAGAGCAAGTTCTTGCTCTCCAAAAAAAAAAAAAAAAATTGTGTACTGGTAGGGAGTGGAACAGATGGCTGAGAAAAAAAATCAATGCCAGAGAGCAAGGTGCAAAAGGTCACTCCTTGGCCAGAGAAGGAAAGTGAAGTGTGTGTGTGTGTGTGTGTGTGTGTGTGTGTGTGTGTGTGTGTGTGTGTGTGTGCACATGCACATGCACCTCTGTTCAGTGGATACTCTATATGGTATGTTGGATAGAAGAGCCCCTCAAAGGCCATGAGGTGGTCATGATGGGGCACAGAAGGGGAGTGTGAGTGCAGGCCTCAGTGTGGCTGGAGTGCTGTGCTCACATCAAGTGTCAAGTACAACTGGTAATTTCCGGGCAATTTGCATTAGCCTTCTGTGTGCCTAGAGCCTTTTGTGTGATTGGAGCCTCCAGGAGGGCTTTGCCTGAAATCGGCTAGGCTTGGTCTAAGCTTTTGACCATCTTTCTGGGTGGCTGAGGAGTGGGGATGGATGCCTGTGTGGCTGGGACAGGGGTGGCTCTTGCCACCATCAGTGTTGCAGATGGAAATGAACTGACAAGTGGAGGCAACAGTGGGAGGAGCTGACCGG
The DNA here is from genome assembly GCF_903995435.1 of Acomys russatus. Classification (NCBI taxonomy): domain Eukaryota; kingdom Metazoa; phylum Chordata; class Mammalia; order Rodentia; family Muridae; genus Acomys; species Acomys russatus. The sequence goes on from NC_067140.1 coordinate 24,489,906, forward strand.
TCTGGAGATTTGGCATGGAGCTTGAGTCTGGGGATAGTAGGGACCTCAGGGAAAGTTGGGCAGTGTTAGAACAGGGGTGTCTGCACACAATCAGGTCAGGGGCATCCTTTCCAGAGGAGAAAGGAGGTTATGGCTGTCATCTGGCTTAGCTATGGGCCAGCAGAAGATGTGGACAGCCCATCCATCCTGGGGGTTAGTTTCTGCATTCCCCTTTGTGGAGCAGGTTCACCTCCCGTCCACCCATGTGCAACATTAGCTTCCACAGCACTTATGGGAGCCCTCACTGCAGCCTCCGTCAGAGAGCAGTTTTACAATCTTTTCTTCACCCCGAAGGAAACCCTGTGTCCATTCCTGACGAAGTCATACTCCACTTCCCTTCAAGCCTGTGAGTGCTCTGTCGCTGGATTGTTCTGTTCTGACCTTTCATAAAAATAAGATCATAAAATGTGTGTGTGCATGTGTGTCTGTATATGCATGTGTGTGTACATGTGACTGTGTGTATGTGTTTGTGTGTGTACATATGCCTGTGAGAATATGTCTGTATATCTGTGTCTGTACATGTGCCTGTGAGTGTGTCTATATTTCTGTGTGTGTGTGTGTGTGTGTGTGTGTGTGTGTGTGTCTGTGTATGCTGGTATGGGAGCTCATTCTTATTCTCTTTTGACAGGGTCTTTAACTCCTCCTAGAGCCGGGCTGGCAGCCACCAAGCCCCAGCTATTCTCCTGCCTCTACCCTCCATAGTGCTGGGGTTATAAGCTACGCATAGCTGCACCTAGCTTTTTACTTAGCTACTGGAGATTTGAACTCAGGTCCTCATGCTTGCAAAGCAAGTGCTTTGATCTACTGAGCCATCTCCTTAGCTCAATGTGGTCTTTTATGATTCGGGCATTTTGCTTGGTTTCCTGTTTTCAGGGCTCATGCATGCTGTGGTCTGGTGACACTCCGCTCCCCCTTATAGCCCAGTCCGTTCTACCTATAGATTTATTGCATTTCATGTCTCACTGCTGGACTTTGGAGCCATTGCCTCAGCACCTGGCTGCCAGGAACAATGCTGCCATGGATGGTCATAGACCAGTCTCATCTAGAGAGTGTTTTCAGGAGTTGGACTATTAAGTGGTAACTGCTTACTCTTTGAGGAGCTGCCAGCCTCTGCTTTTGAACCCTAATTCTCAGTCCCCAGTGTGTGTGAGACCCCTCCATCTCCACCTCATCGCTGTTCACAGTTGGCCCAGAACTTCGCTGACAGTCACCATGTTAGGAGTTGACCCCGGTAAGACCAGCGACCCACGAGTGGGCTCAGGAGCAGGGTCCTTCCCTCTGTCCATATCCAGCCTTGTTTCAACCTGCAGCAAGGGTTGGCACTCTTGGCCTTGATTACATTTGTCTAATGGGTGAGGGAAGAAATGATTTCCAAGGCTGGGATCCAAGTGGTCCCCAGGGGCTCAGTTTGGCTGAGACATTTAAACCGCACATGCAGGCTTTCCTGCTGAGCTGCTGCGAACTGCAATCAAAGACCCTTTGTGTTGTCCGGGCAGCTGGAGGGAAGCTGCTGAGTGGTCTCTGATGTGTGCATGGTGCAGCTGGCCAGTGTGTGCCTTGTTTGACTCTAGTCTGGGCACCCCTGCTTTGGGTGGCTTCTGAGATTTCAGAGACTGATGCTGTTTCCTTCCCCAGATAGGGTAGAAGCCTGGTGTGTTCAGTCAGGCCCCTGTGGAGGCTGGTGCATCCCAAGCCTTTCTGGGAACATTTGCCTCTGTGCTGTACGACCCCAAACACACACACTTGACCTTCCCAACCCCCAAACCTCATGTCTTCCAGGTTGAATGTGTTGCAAATTTTTAAAAAACCTGATTCTAGCTCTTTGGTTTAGGGTACCTTTTGATCAAACTCTTTGTGTATATGTGCAATGCATGTGTGTTACATGCACTCGAGTCTGTTGGTGGGTGTGTCTGTGTGCAAGAGTGTAGAGGTCGAAGTTAAAAAGTAGCAGGTGTCTTCCTCTACAACTCTCCAGCTTATTGCCTCAAGCCTGGGTCTCTCCATAAACTCTTAGCTTGTCCTTTGGGCCAGGGTGGCTTACCAGTGCCTCTCGCAGCTTTCTGTGAATTCTCAATGCTGAGGTTACAGGCATGCATAGCCATGCTCAGCAACTCAAACTCAAGCAAGTACATGATACACTGTATCATTACTCTGGCCTTTTGACCAAATTCTTAATAAAAATAAGTAAAGGTATAATTCAAGGCATTGAGTGAAGTTGTCTTACCACACAGCAGCACTTCAGCCAAGCCCAGGTCACCTTTGTCACTTAACAGGAGGTAAGGGACTCTTCTCGCCCTGTCCTGGTGCCCCTGACAGCTACGAATCCTGCCCTGACTCTAGAGGCAGCTCTTACAATGGGATCCCGAGCTCTCCAGTCATCTGTGCCGGCTCCTCGCTCTGGGCTTGCTGGCCTCAGGAGCTCTCTGCTGCCTTCTACTTCCTTAGCAGAGGACACGTGGCCCCAGCCACCTCAGGGTGTACTTCCTACCTGGTGTACAAACCCTGTGTGTGAGTCAGGTATGCAGGCAGCTACCCTGTGCTGCAGCTTGGGGCTGTGAGGGCTTGGTGGAATTGACGAGAGTGCAGTTCCTGCCCCTGGGAGATGCTGCATGCTTGTGTGTTGGTTTGAAGTTAAAGCTCAGTGAAGCATGCAAAGGACTCAGCACAGAGTCAGATGGCATCAGAGGCATGACGCATAGTCACCTCCTTACTTTGGGGCAATTGGGGTCAAATTCATGACACAGTTACACGGGCAGCTTGTGACATTCAGTATATGCGTGTGACCATCCAGTCAGTTCCTGTATCTCTCCAGAGTGCTCCATGCCACTCAGGGAGGATGAAGCCCCTCATCTCCCCCAGCCTCTGACAGCCACTCATGTTTCCATGTGTGTGGATTGACCTATAAGTGAACACACATGCGTGTGTGTGCACATACACACAAACACATATGCACACGTGTGCATGTATGTGCACACACAGAGCACACCTGCACACACACATGCATGCATGCACACACAAACACGTGCATGAATACATGCACACAGGCGCACACACATGCATGCATACATAGACCCTTGTGATTGTTTTTTTCATGGTTTGGAGTTGATCTTGTAGAATGAAGCAATGTGTCCTGGTGGGTCAGGAAGCCCAAGTAGGGCCATAGTGGAAAGTTCAGTGTAGAATTACCCAGCATCCCAGCACCCTCAACACTACACATATGCCTGAAAGAAACAAAAGCAGAAACTCCAAAGAATACAACAGTTAAGAAACACTCATCAGCAATGTCCCAGCAGCCACAGGCACCAGCTTCATGTGCTGTCACCCAGCACACGGCTCACAAATGCCCCATGACCGCCCAGTCACCCTGGTTGTCCAGGAAGTTCTTCCATATTTAGGAGACACATCTCTTTCTGACCACAGAGCCTGCCTCAGTCCTTCTCCTGACTCCTTCTGTTCATGAATTCATCCACCGATTCCTTCCCAAGCACGTGTCAGCTGCCTGCTCCAAACAGGCTTTCAGGAATGGGGGAGAAACTGACAAAGCAAGTCAGTGAGATGGCATGCTTCCAGAAGGGATGTACATGTGTGTGCGTGTGTGTGTGTGTGTGTGTGTGTGTGTGTGTGTGTGTGTGTGTGGTGTGTATATGTGTGTGTGCTTGTGTGTGTCTGGTATGTGTATGCACTTGTGTGGTGTGTGTGTGTGCTTATGTGCGTGGTGTGTGTGTATGTGGGGTGTGTGTGTGTATGTAGGTAAGATGGTGGGATTTCCAGGGTTTGAGGACAGGGCAATACTATGTCGTCTCACAGCTAGAGGGCTGCTGAGGAGGTAGGCAGTAGGCAGTGGAGGGGCCAGGATGGCCTAGGAAAAGTGGACATGGTGAATCCCCATGCTCCAGTGTCTTGGCCACATTTTGTCACTATCCCCTCTCCCCAGCAGAGGCTTGTCTTACCAGGAAATGGACCAGAGCTGCCAAGGAAATGGCATGCACCAAGGCAGTGAGAGCTCGGTGGTGCTGTGTGGGAATGCAGCCCCCAGTGTGACGTGGCTTCAGGGAGAGAGGAAAGGGGGCTGGCCGTGTCTTTGCCTAGTAGCCTAATGGGCTAGACCTCTGTTCCTGTGAGGGCTGTTCCTCACAATGCTGGCCATCCTCAAGGCTGCCCAACAGACAGACCACCAGGAGTAGCCCCTAGAGGACAGGCCACCATCATAGCCACTGGCTGTTCTGGCTCTGTTGGACATCTTCATCTCGCTCTGTTGCTTCTGTGATGATCAGCAAAGGAAGCAGAGCCAGCAGGGCAGGGGCCCAAAGCGAAATCAGTCCCTGAGAAGATAGAACACACACACATGCCTCTGCTTGCTTCTCAGGGTCCTTCGATCCCCAGGGATGGGGTGGGGGGAGGTCTCCTCTAAGCACAGTGTATTATGTGGTCACCAAATTTGTAGAATTTGTGAAAGAGCCAAAACTTGGTAAACCTTCTGGAACATAGTGTGTTCTGGAAGATTCTGAGCTGTACACGTACTTGGGCTGGTTCCCATGGGTGAACTTAAGCCAAAGAGAATCCTGGCTTGTTTCCATTTGGTTCTCACCTACTTACCAAGCCCTGACTGGGCCCTCCTGGACTCTATTTTAGAACCTTTATTCCATCTTGATCCTTATGGTCAAGTAGCCATGATGGGTGTAAAGGAACAAACTTATAAGGCAGGAGTGAATTATAAACTGAGCTAAAGGCCTGCTTTCAGGATGGGCAGAGCTCGAGACCCAGGTCGCAGGCTGCAGGCAGTGTGGGAGAGTGATGTGGGCCTGTGCCCTGGGGGATGTGAGAGATCAGACTGGGAATGTCAGCCAGTTATTTCCTGCGTTTTTACACTCAGAGGAACCAGTAGTACTTTTTCTCTTAAGTCATTTCCAAAGGGCCCACCCAGAGCAGCAGCAGTTGTGATATGGACCAAATCCTCATACCCCTAGTTTTTGTCAGTAAAGCTTTATTAAAACATAGTCACGTACGTTGATTTGCTTATCAACTTTGGCTCTGCTCCCATAGCCAGACTGGGTGGCTGGTGCCCAGTGGGGTAGCCAATAGAGCCCTTTACATTTGTCGCCAGCCTTTAGAACAGACATCTGCCCATCACTGACCTCGAAAGGAGGGCATGCAAACCTTTAAAACACAAACTCTTTTGGCTTAGAGTCTTCCAACATAAAACAAAGCAAGATGTCTGCTTTTTTCGTATATAGATGTGTGCACGTGTGTTTCTGCATGTGCAGTTGCGCTTGTGCATTTTTTTGTGTGTGTGTATGCACAAGTACATGTGTGCTTGGGTAGGTGTCCTACAGATGTGTGGAGGCCAGAGGTCAACTTCAGATGTCGTTCTTCAGGTATTATCCTTGTGTTTTGGAGAGAGGGTCTCTCACTGGGACCTGGGTCTCACCGGGTTGGGCCAGGCTGACTAGGTGGGGAGCTGCAGGGACCCTGTGTCCCCACTTCCCAGAACTGGGATTGAAAGTATGCATTGCCACAGCCAGGACGGCACGCAGGTCCTCTTACTGTCGGGGACTTCATCCATTGAGCTGACCCCCTGCCCCGCCCCCACCCCCCACCCTCGGTGCACCAGGATATCAACCTTTTCTTCTCTGCAGCTGTCACTGGCGTCATGGAAGGAGGCCACCTTGCCTTCTGGTTTTAGAAAGTACATGGATCTTGAGTCAGACTTTTGCCTACATTTGTACTTGGAGAGCAGAGGTCTCCCCAAATGCTTCCTTCCCTGCCCTCTATTCTGTAAGACCTTTTTTTTTTTTTTTTTTTTTTTTTTTTTTTTTTTAAGGAGAATGTCTCTAGAAGCTGCTTTCAAGCCCTTGTGAAGACGTAGGTGGCTTCTTGCCTGAGCATTTGTCTGTTGGCTCTGAGGTAATCTAGAAGCATCTAAACAACAGGAAAGGTGGTGCCGGCAGTAACACTTCCTCCTCAGATTGCTTCCTGTCTGTGTTCATGTCCTGCCCAGGCCCAGCATCTCTAGGGCCTCCGGAGTTACAGACCCGCACTCAGTTTTGCCTGGGGGCCTGGCCATCTTCCTGGAGGCCTGGCAACCACTGGTCGAATCATGGGCTGATTCTGAGCAGATGGTGCTCTGGGTAGAGCACTGAATTTCCCACAATTCATCTGAGAAAGGCCTTCAGTGATGTCTCGCTTTTCTCCTCTGGTTTCAGAGGTGGCATTGGTGGCCATTTTTCTTACCTTCATTTTAGTATTACTGCTGGGTCCAGGGCTTCAGACAGCTAAGGGAATATGGTGGCGTAGAGGTTTTCAGAACCAACTTCTGGTACGCTCTTGGAGAGTTCTATTAACTTTGCAGTACAGCTATTAGGAAGCCTTCCGTTTTCAAGCTAAGAAATAGTCATTAGCATTTCTTAACAGGAGTGCATTGAGCCTGGCCTTGCAGCTCTCGTTCTGTTTGGCAGTTTTGGGGAAGCTACTGCGTGACCAGGATTGCCAACTATAGAATTTCTCAGAGCCTTTGCTGTGCTAGCACGGAGTGGGGCTTTTCAAGAGAGGCTTTTGCAGTGTAGACAGTGTTTCTTAGCTGCTTCTTCATACACAGAGCATTCCTCTGCAGGGTCACCTGGAATACTCTGAAGACAACACCGTTGTCCTGAACTAGTAGGTGACACTAGCCGACAGTGTCTGAAGGTGAGCTAAGTCAGATAGCCTGGGCTCCATTGCCTGCCTCAGTCACAGACACTTGAGTATTTACGCTGCACCAAGGCTCCTGCTTCCTGGAGCTATTAACTCCAGAAGGAACCAGACGTTTTCAGTAGCCTCCCCTTGGGCACCCAGGAAAGTGTAGGTGTAGGCTGCAGCTGTCACGCTTCCAAGCTTAGCCAGAGTCTTGTCTTTTCTTCTTATGCTTGCACCTCCACCTGCCAGTGAGAGGGAAATGAGGAGAGCAGCCCAGAGTTCCCAATGGGGAGATGTGGGTGGGGCCTGGGCGCGTTCACAAGTTCAGGACCCCTGGAGGCGCGGAGTCATGACAGACCAGTGTTTTGTCCTGTTTCCAAGTGTGCACGCGAGCCTTGATCTCTTTGCTTATTCACCGCTCTGCTCTGCCCACATGCTGGTTCTGGCGTGGTGCAGAGTTGGGAGCTGTGTGGGTCTAGGAGGTGTATTTTTTTAATAGAGAGACCCCTGTTCACTCCACATTGGACAGTCACGGGGAGAGTTTCTGTCAAAGTGAGCTGTGATGGGATCCAACATGTGTGTTTGTGCATATGCTCACCCAAAGGGAGGGAGCTGCCTGCAGTTTCCAAAACCAGAAAGGCATGTAGTGTTACTGTCTCCTACTTTTTGTGTGTGTGTGTGGGGGGGGCAGTGTGGGAGTTGAGACAAGGTTTCTCTGTGTAGCCTTGGCTATTGTAAACTTGCTTTGCTGACCAGGCTGGCCTCGAATTCACAGAGATCTGCCTGCCTCTGCCTCCCTGAGTGCTGAGATTATGCCACGCCCTACTGTGTCACCTACTCTAAATAAACATCTGAGCATCCCTTGCAGCCCTCACCCCTTGCCGTGGCCAGTTCCTGCCTCTGTGCTCAGCAGTGTGATTATGAGAGGTCTGTGTGTGTGGGGGGGGTGCTGCCCATGCCCCTGGAGGTTGTACTAGCCTGGATCTATTTTGCCTTTACTGAGCATGCTTGACGCCAACATCAGGCTGTTGCCATTACTCAGTGGTTCTTCAGGTGCAGCCACAGAGCGGCTGCTTTTGTATGTGAGAGACTTGAAACTTTTTATGTTTGGTCTTGTAGGTTCAAACCCGTGCATGCTGGGCATTTAGGGATGTGCTGCCTTACCACAGGCAATGGGTCTCTTGGCCCCTGATGCTTCACAAGATTTTGTTCCCGGTCACATTGGTGGTTTAGTCCATAAACCCCTATATCCCCCCTCCCCTTTCTCTCTGATGGCAGCTTGTGATCTGCTGAGGGGAGTATACAGTATATGCTCCGTCACCCAGTGCTTTCTCGCTGCTTATGACCAGGAGAGTGACTGCATAGTCATCACACAGTGGCGATGTTTTTGGAGCTGTTAGGGTTGGTGCCTGGGTCCTGGCAGCCCTGATAGGTCTGGCTTGGCCACCAGTCTTCACAGGACAATTAGAGACAAAGTATAAGCAGAAAAGAGAGATTTATTCTGCATAGGCACACTGGGAAGAAGAATAGAAGTTCAGTGACTGCCCAAGACTGTCTTCTCGGTGCTGACATGAGATTTAGGTTTAAATAGAGGGCAAGAGGTCTGCATAGCTAAGCCATCCTGGTCAAGGTGTGGTCCTGCCTATCACCGATCAGCCATTGTCTCAGGTCCTGCCCATCACAGGCCCATCACTGTCTCAGGGCCCACCCATCATAGGCCCATCACTATCTCAGGTCCCACCCATCACAGGCCCATCATTGTTTCAGGTCCTGCCCATCACAGGCCCATCATTGTCTCAGGGCCCGCCCATCACTGGCTCATCATTGTCTCAGGGCCTGCCCATCACTGGCCCATCACTGTCTCAGGTCTCGCCCATCACTGGCCCATCATTGTCTCAGGGCCCGCCCATCACTGGCCCATCACTGTAGTGTCTCCAGTCTCTCCTGCAAGGGGATCTGACAGGCCATCAGAACTGAATGAAATCTCTTCTTGGGAGATAAGTTCCTCTCATCAGTACTAGGCTTCAGCCTTTCCCTTCTCCCAGTATGAGATTCCTGGGGGGAGAACCCACACTTCCTTGGAGTCCATTATCTCAGTGGTCTGATAGCGGACAGGAAGGCACATACATTTCTTCATTACCTCTTAGTTTCTCCAGGCATGGGTCCAAGGGTGAAAGTAGTGCTCCACCTGCTGGAGTTGAAATGGCACAGAAGGTTCTAGCTCATGTCAGGAGCCCAGGACAGAGCACAGCATAAAGCAGGTACACTTATGCCCACTGCTGTATCCTGTGACACAGGGCCTCCAGCCTTCAGCCCTGTCTACCTGTGGTCTGCCATCCATCATGGCTCAAGGCTGTCCCTCAGTGATGCCTCCAGGACTCTTGTCATAGGCACACACCGCTCTTGACTGCATCCTCTGTTCTTTCCTTTAAATTCCAGCCTATGATCTTTCAAATGTACAGAACCTCTGCTAGCAAATTAGTTTTTCATGTATCAATAGTTAACAAGAGTAATTTTTAAAATCAGAATCATCTCTTGCTCATTTTCAGCCAGTGGGGTGTGGCTGCTGATAGGTGTGTGCTTGTCTGTGTGTGGGTGTAGTGGTCATAAACCAGTACCATGGCACCTCTGTGCTACACCCTGGTCTGACATGTTCTCTTTTTTTTTTCCTCTGGGCTCTCCAGCATCTGTGGCTGGTTCTACCCCGACCCTGTACCCCCAGGAAAGCCATGCTTTTGTCATTCTGCACCCTTTAGCCTCTCTCACTCTGGACTCCAGTGCCTGAGTGTAAAGCCAGTCCCCACCTTACCCACCCCCGGCCTCCTTCGCAGCACTGTCTGAGAGTTCTCTTTGCAGCAGGGTCCTGTCTTGGCTCCTCCTGGTTTTCCTTGTGCTTAGCAAGCTCCATCACGTGGGTGGTCCCAACACCACTTCGGAACCCTCAGCCTGGCACCGCTCTTACCTCCATTGTGAGGTTTCTTTGGCATTCTCAGTTGGATTATGGGAAATGAAAGGACTCTGTACAGAATGTCGAGTTCTAGATTACATGCTGCAGTTACTATGGGGGGTTGCTTCCACACCTGACCTTATTCTCTCATAAGCATGTGTATCGTACCCAAAAGAAGCTAGCACCTCGAAGGATGATGTCACCTGTTGTTCCATCTGGAAATCTGGGCTGTCCTGGTGCAGAGCAGCTCTCTCCAGACACTCAGTAAGTGAGTTTGTGAGTGAGTGAATGAATGAGGTAATCAAGGAGAAAGCAAATTTCCACTGTGGTCTGGTGCAGTCGGTGCCTGCCCACCCTGAGGCCACTAGGTCACAGGTATCTGGCTTCATTCCCCAGGGAGTTGGGGGGGCGGTGGTCTTTTCTCATGGCATTTAGAAGGTGGAGAAGGAAAGAGAGGGCCATGCTGCTGGGGAGAAGTGGAAGTGCCCACTGTTACTATGCTTGGGTATCAGAGTGATGGGCTGGGATGATTCTGGCTCCGCCTCTGCAGCTCTGCCTCCTGGGATCTCCAGCTGAACTAGTGGTGTTCATTCAAGCAACCCTGAGTGTCATAGAATGAGTCGCAGGGCAATAGTTGAGGGGTTGGGAGGTCAGAGAGTGAGGACCCTAAGAATAGGGGCTTGGCATCAGGATTTTCACATGGTAAGGCCTGGGTTTCAGTGAAGCCAGCTGGGTGTTGGGTCCAAAACTGCTTTGGACTCTCGTCTCTATGGGCACTATGCATCGGTTGCCCCTGAGCCTGAGGTAGGACAGGTGGGGCTAGAGTTGCCCAAGGGACTGGACATATGCCTGCATGTAAACAAGTCTTCAAAGTAGCCAAGGTCCTTCCATCGCTTGAGAATCTCAGGAGGGAAGCCTCTCCCAAGGTTACGACAGGGGCAGTGGGAGGCAGCCACTAGCAGTGGAAGCTGGCATTACAGCAATTAGCTGCTAATGCCTCAGAGGTGGCAGAAGCAGCCTGGCAGTTAGCACTGCTGTGTTACTTAGAGACCTGCTAATGGGACCCACTAATGAGGCCTTTGCACCTCCTGAAGGTGGTATCTGTCCCTCGAGGGAGAGGCTCCAGAGAGAACTTACAGGAAGGAAACAACTGGATGCTCACCTGTTCCCTCCCTCTGTAGACACACCCACGGTCCTTATTAATGCATCTGTTCATTCATGCATGCACAGGGCATGTGCCCGTGTGTGGCACAGTTGTGGGGTGGAGGTAGGTTGTCTGGTGGGCCGCACCTGCTCAGGTAGCGCAGGCTCTCTGTCCTGCTCAGTGCGGTCCTCACATCTCTACTTAAGGTGGATGAAAGTGATCTCTCTCTGAATGCCAGGGCATACATGGTGACCTTTCTGTTCCTGGCCTCCCACTAGGCCCTGGGTTTGAGACACTCGGGGTAGGAAGAGGCAAGGGGTCCAACTACACAGCTTTCAGACCTCTGTCTTACTTCTCTCTCATGAAACTCTTTAATATCCTGATAGTGTGAGGCTGTGAGAAGCAACTTCCCTGTGCTGTGTGATTCACTAGATGGCACATACGGAGTGTTTCACAGTAGCTCGCTGCTCAATTGTTGACCAGGGTCAAGACCCTCATGGAATCCTGCTTCTCACTGCTGTCGCCATCCCTCCTGTGGGACACCCTGTGACCTGCCATCCCTCCTGACATGCCATCCCTCCTGTGAGACACCCTCTGGCCTGCCATCTCTCCTGCAGGACACCCTCTGGCCTGCCATCCCTCCTGTGGGACACCCTGTGACCTGCCATCCCTCCTGTGGGATGGGAAGAGTGGGGGCCTGCACGATCATGCAAGCACACATGAGCATGTGTGTGATGTGACACTCATGGTAGGCGTGGGGGTGGGATAAAGACAGATGAGAAGGTGGGCAATGGAGACTATCTGGGACCATCTTCTGTAGATGAACACACTCCATTCCCACTAACCATCTATTCCCTGTCTCATAGGCAACTACAACCCCAGGAAGGCAGGGGCTCAGTATCTTCCCTTCCTCTTTGACTCTGTTCCTGCCTCAAATGCCTGGTGCACAGTTGGCACCAATGCATATTTGCAGAATGGTAGAGTGAATGAGCGAATGCATGGATGAACAAATGCATGGATGAATGGATACACAGATGAATGGATTCATGGGTGAACAGATGCATGAATGAACAGATGCATAGATGAACGGATGGGTGGGTGAACGGATGCATGGATGAACGGATGCACGGATGAACAAATGCATGGATGAACAGATGCATGGATGAGTTCTTAAGTGAAGGGATCAATAGCCAAAGCGTCCCTTGCTTTCCTTTGTGCAGTGAAGATAATTGTGTGTCAGAGGCCCAGGGAGCTCCTCCCTAAACCCATGCTGGCCATGGAGGGCTGGAGGATGAGGTTGGGTGAGCCAGCCAGCCAGGCAGTGACAATACTGATGGTGGTAATGAGAATGCTGGAGGAGGAAGAAGAAGACATGGTGGAATCACAGGACAAAGATCCCCATCACCACAACAGACCATAGTGCAGAGGGCACAAGGATAGTTGGAGAGTGGCCAACACTTTGGTCTAGTATTAAGCATTAGAGCCAGGATGGAGGCCAGGGCTGCCTCTGGCCTCTGTTCTCAGCAGTCACAGCTGTGAGTGTGTACTGTCACACAGGCTGGGCAGTAATGATAGAAGAGCACACTGGCCATGAGTGTGGACTGTCACACAGGCTGGGCAGTGATGATGGCAGAGCACACCAGCCATGAGTGTGTACTGTCACACAGGCTGGGCAGTAATGATTGTAGAACACACCAGCCATGAGTGTGTACTGTCACAGAGGCTGGACAGCGATGATGGCGGAGCATACCAGCCATGAGTGTATACTGTCACACAGGCTGGGCAGTGATGATGGCAGAACACACCAGCCATGAGTGTGTACTGTCACAGAGGCTGGACAGCGATGATGGCGGAGCACACCAGCCATGAGTGTGTACTGTCACACAGGCTGGGCAGCGATAATGGCGGAGCACACCAGCCATGAGTGTGTACTGTCACACAGGCTGGGCAGCGATGATGGCGGAGCACACCAGCCATGAGTGTGTACTGTCACACAGGCTGGACAGCGATGATGGCGGAGCACACCAGCCATGAGTGTGTACTGTCACAGAGGCTGGACAATGTTGATGTGGGAGCATAGCAGAACACAGACTACTCAGGCAGTTTGTTTCCCCCAGCTAGGGAACACTGAAGCTGGGGCTGAGCCAGGAGTGATGTGACTAGCTTCCTGTGTTTAAAGCTCTGACACCAGGTAGAAGCCCAGTGTAGGCATCTGGGGCTGAGATGCTGGTAGCTTGGCCAGGGTGCTAGTGATTTGAGAGACTTGTGGTTTAATCCACATGCATGGCTTTTTACCCCAGCTGCTAAGAGGCTTGGGCTCCTGCAGAGCTCACGTGGTGTTTCTTGTGGGAATCTACTAGTTATCTCAATGGATACTCTACCCAGACTCCCTCTGAGACTCCGTTATCCTTCCAAAGTGTGTGCCTCTCTGGTGACCACTACAAGGAATAGAGGAAGTGACATGTTGTGCACAGGTGCAAATGCACCTGTCCACGTCTGCATTGCATGGAGGTTTACGAGACTTGGCCTGTTCCCACCCTGTGTCCTGTTGTGCCAAGATTGTTGCTGCGACCAATGGACTGGCAGTTCCATGCCCATCTGGCATCAGTGGGCAGAGGAAGGAAGGGAAACAGGGAGGATCATGGGATAGATTGACTTGGGAAGGGAGCAACCGCCTGCATCCTGCATGTACTGTGAGGCCATGGGGAAGTGATGGCAGGAGGGGTCCAAGGCTGACGTGTCTTTAGCTGCCCTTGCCCCTATTATGTTCTGTTGCTCACTGTTTGCCAGGTGTTTGGCTGACCTGTGACACTGCAGTGGGGAGTGTCCTCTTGGGATCCCCTTACTTGTTGGTCTGTGGTACCTGCAAGAGGGTGACATTAGTAGAGCTAGTCGCATCCTGAGTAAAACAGGGAAGTCATTATCCTGAGAACCTGCTGGAGCTGCCCCATGCTGGTCCTTCCAGCACCTGCTTTGCAGATGGGTCACAATGGGCCAGTCTGAGGCAAAGGTAGGAAAGATGGGCTCAAGAAAGCCTCGACTGAAAGCCTCATGTGATCCTGACCCATCGGGTTCTGAAGGCTGACCTCCCATCTCCCTCCTGGAGTGTGGTGCTTCTGAGTCAGTCACAGGAAGCGCTGTTCCACCTGGTTCTCCAGGCCTTGGGGGTGGGGCTGGGAGGGGGGCTCTGGGGTCTGTTTAGACCAAGAATCTCAGCTCCTTGCCATGGTGACAAATGAAACCCTAACTGAGGGAGGGTCAGGGTGGTCATGGGCCTGCTGTGGGGGCCTGAATATGGAGAAGGGTTTTTAGTCAAGGCCTAGCATCTTGAGTCGGGCCTGCAGCTTCTTCTCAAGAGACATGGGATTGGCTCCAAGAGCCTGGATGGGATTCAGATCCTACTCAGTGCTAAAAGTGACAACATTCCTTGGCCAGGGAGGGGTCCTCCGTGGTGGTGCTTAGACTGTTAACGCTGTGACAGCTGGATGGGGGTCCAGGGTGAGCAGATGGCCGTGGCACCGGCTTGGGATCCAGTCCTGTAGTCCTTTCCTGTTGAGTTTTGTTTTCTGTCTGAAGTAAACTTCTAAGAAAGCCAGATGTGTTAGGGGCTCTGCAACATCCTATGTGTAGTGTCCCTGTCCCTCCCTGCCCAGCCCCCTGCAGCCAGATCTACACATGCACCCTCTGCACACAGTTCTGCCCACAGAAGTAGCATGTGTGGCATGATTTTGCACACACTTATCCAAGGTCTTTGAGGCAGGGTCTCCCTGTATGTAGGGCTGGCCTGGAACTCATAATGGCGCCCAGGCTGGTCTTAAAACAGCCCTCTTGCCTCTGCCTCTGTGACTCTTCACGCCCCACTTGCATGGTGGGTTTGCCCTAGTGGTTCTTCTTGGGTCTGTCTCTGTGCACGTGGCTACTTGATTCTCTTCCACACCTGTACCCTGGTCACAGAGAGGAGGAGCCCACACACCCTTTACAAACAGTGCTCCTAGCAAGCTGAGCCCCCTCAGAGCCCTGCTTGCCTTGGGCCCCACACACACTCCTGCCTGAAGAAGACAGCTATACTTTTACATGCAGGGATGAGGCCAGGAAGGATGCTCTGACCAGGACTCATTGTGGGGCACATCCACGACAGTAAGGCAAACCACGTCCTCAAATTGAGAGCCCCCCGCCTATCACCTTATATCTATGCAGAATTAGACACGTGTGTGATAAAATCAGATGCATCCTGGGAAGGGACATGCACAGGGGAGAAACGACTGCATGACCTAATGTGTTGGTCAGAATAGAGAGCACCTTCATGGTGCTTCTCAGTAACCAGCCCTTCCTTCCCCTGAACCCCACAAAAGGAACCCCAAGCAGTGTATTACTGGGTCCTTGACTCATGGGACATCCCGTTGCTTTAAGTAAAGTTCTGTCACTACTTTTGCAAGTATGGGCTGGCTTTTGTTTCAGTTCCTTGCATAGGAGACCAGGTGTCTGGGAGCACCTTGCCCAGACCCTGACCACAGACAACAGGTGAACCTGTAGGTCACTGCCCATGTCTAGCAGGACACACTGCACTATCTAGACTTTACTGAGCCATCTGTCAACATGCACCCTCAGCTGTGTGCACTCGTCCCAAGGGCGAGATGCTTCCCTTTGTCCATTCATGGGTTGGGCTTGCTCTGCAGCTGTTCCCTGTAGTGATCTGATGGGCATACCTGTCTGTGGCCTGCAGCTGGTCTGTGTCCAGCCCTTGGACAGCTGATGACTCTGAGAAGCCGGGTTTGGGGGATTCTGTGCTTCCTCGATGCCTGTGTGCCTAGCACTTGAGCCCAGTCTGGGAAGAAAGAAGGTGAAGATTTCCTGGAGGGAAAAACTTATCTGAGTACATGGTTTGCATCCAATATTTGTGTTTAATCCACAGTCCACACGTGGCATGCGTCTCAGGATAGCTGTGGATACAGCCCAACACATTTGCAGGAGGCAATGTTTGGACATCCCTGACTGAGGTGGAGGAGAGCCGGGAAGGAAAGCAGCATAGGCTGTGGGCACAGCATGTGCAAAGGGCCTGGGGCCAGAGGGTAGTTTACCACACAGTCAGCCAGCCTTTAGACTCCCATGGCAAGGAGGTAGGGTGGGCGAGGGCTGTGAGTGGACTATGCAGGAAGGGTCTCCATGGAAGGAAAGTGGGTCACACCCCTCATGAATTACCCTGCCTCCTGCTTGCACTCTAAAGGAGGCCCAGCAGTGAGAGCCTGCTGCTTTGACACTTCCCTGGGCTGTGTGCTTCAAGAGGTCACTTAAGGTGAGATGGTCACTTGGGTCTCTCGGAGCCTGAACTCATCCTATGGGACTCTTCCCTGTTCTCGCCTTGCAGATGAGATGGACCAAACTCCCCCAGCACGCTCTGAGCCTCTGGTCTCAGGGATTCGAACTCCCCCTGTGCGGAGGAACAGCAAGCTGGCCACCCTGGGCAGGATCTTTAAGCCGTGGAAATGGAGGAAAAAGAAAAACGAGAAGCTGAAGCAAACGACGTCAGGTAAGGTGGCACTGATGTGGGGGGGGGGAATGGGGTGGGGGGAGAGGGAGGGGTCCTCATGCCACACACAACTGCTTAGCCTCCTTCTGGTGACACACCCGGCCAGCCACGGTTCTCAGTGTGCTGGCCAACTTTTCTTAGAGATTTATTTGTATGAGTGTTTTGCCTGCATGTACACATGTATGTGTATGGATGTGTACCATGTGTGTGCCTGGTGCCTGCAGAGGCCAGAAAAAAAGGGACCAGATATCCAGTAACTGGAGTTACAACCAGTTGTTAGTGCTAAGAACTGAACCCAGGTCCTCGGGAAGAGCAGCAAGTGCTCTTAACTGCTGAGCCATCTCTCCAGCCCCAAGGGCTGCCGTTCTTGCTCACAGACCATACACTCCACAAGCCCTCAGCTGACAGATGGCTGGGACATTGCCTTGACCTTCCCACTCAGATGAGGCAGGGGCCTGGCTATCACACTTGCTGCTCCGAGGATCTGCCTGTGTTGTTCCAAGGGACAAGATCCATGCTGTGGTACAGTTTCCGTGAGCAGACAGACTTGCTCCCCAGCTTCCAAGCACTGTCTAGGGACGCTCATCCCACCACCTCCTACCCAGGGATCTAGAAGGTTCTCCACTCAATTGTACTGCACCTTAACACCTGGCCAGTCCCAGCTGGGTGGGAAATGGGGTTGTGCCTTGTTGTCTAATTGCCTCCTCAGAATCGACCATATGAACTACACCCCCAAACTGCCCTGTGGAATGGTATATGTGATGGGCTGTCCAAATGAGAGGCCACAGCATCAGGAGCTGTAGAGGAGGGGACCCCTCTCTCCTGTGAGCCCACCCTCCTTTGAAAGAGAAGCTGACTCAGGGAGGAGGTTGCTCACCCAGAGCGTGGGGGGGGGGGGGGGGTGGTTGCTGATGGGAGCTTGAGTGCTGGCCATCAACCCTGGGTTCTTTGAAGGCCAGGGTCCTGGGCCACCAACCCCAGGGGGGCCAAAAAGCCTGGGCCTCAGGGTCTTCCCCTCTGAGCCTCTGGCTTATTATCTGCAGCTGTAAGCAATTAGTGCGGTTGCTGTACGAGTGGAGTTAGTTCCGGGCCCCCGGGGACATGCCTGGCAAGTGCCTGTCTCAGGCTATTGCCTCTGGGGTCCCAGAGGCCCCAGCTTCCTGCTCAGCTCTGAAAAGGCACATGTTCTGGGGCTTGGAGGATGGTGGAGACAAAAGCTCAGGCACCCCCAGCCTGAGAGAGGGGGGGCACTGGGGGATGGTAGCAGAGGGCTCAGCATCCACCCCTGCATATGCAACTTACCAAATTATTTTAATCACTCAAGAAGTTGATTGACAAATTATTCTCGACAAGAGTGAAAACAAGATGAACTGTTCAAGAATTTGCAAGCATGTCCAGTGTGCCAGGCAGGAAAGTAGATGGAACGCTGAGCGCCGTCCCCAGGGCCCTGCCACAGGGTGGGAGTGTGCTGGAGGCCAGAGGCTCCCAGCAGGCAACCTCTGTGGAATTGGAAGATTAGCAAGATTGGGTAGTGGCTCCGGGCCTCAAGGTTCTGCAGCACTAGTCACTGCCTGAGATTGTCAGGCGGCTCTGGGGACCCTGAAAGGGCACAGAGACCCTCAAGGTGACAACTGTGGTGGCCACACCTTGGGCTCCTGGGTTAGGCATTTGTAAAGTGGGGAACAGCACTGTTATCTCACGTCCTTATTCCCACCCTACCTCCCCCTACTTTGTGATGCTACAGGTTTCAACATGTCCAGTCCTGACCTTAGGGTGAGATGCAGCAGAGGTCTGCAAGCTTTTAAGAGCAAACAAGTCTTCTGTCCTTAGCTGACTCTGGGTCACACATCAGACCTGAGCCAATGAAGCAATGTCCTATGTCCCAACCTGCTCAGTGTGGGGGAGACATCTGGGGACAATCACGGGAGGGTTAACCTGGGTGCCTCAGTCCCTCTCCCCTCTCCCCAATCAACCTGACGTCTCCCTCCCTCTCAACCTGACCTTTCCCTCCCTCTCAGCCTGGCCCCCCCCCCCAGCCTATTCTTCCTCCCCCTCTGCCTGTCCTCCCCTCCTCCACACCATTGATACTTGGAAATTGCTTTGGAAGTTGAGGCTACAGAAAGGAACTCAGCCTAAAGGATCTTGTTCCTGAAGCATCCTGTGTCACCTGTTTGTCCTTCACGCAGGTAGCCTCAATGGGCTCCCTTCCCTGGTTCTGTTCCTCACTTCCACCTGTAGGCATGTGTCCTCTCTGCCACCCAGGTCTGCTGTGACACCAGACTTGTCCTGCTCAAAGCCCTGCCAAAACACAGGGCACACAGTAGGTGCTCAGTCCCTGTGTGATCAGCTTTTCTGGGGGGACAGGCTGTTGTCATCCCACACTCTACGAGGATGGGGACAGGTTGATTTTTTCCTCCAGGCATCGCAGCACCTAACTCAGATTGTCAGTAAAGACTTTGGAACATGAATTTGCATTCTTGTCCCTTATGGGCACTCTGAGCTCTGACAGGTGTTTGGCCTTGGGATGGGAGGTCCATAGGGTTATTTCAAAATAAGAAAGGAAAGAATTGCAAGTCATGGGTCCTCTCCCCTTCCCTCTGGCTCTGGGGGAGTCAGTGCAGGCACATCTTGTGTCCTAGCATGCCTTCTGGGAACACCCAGGCCAGTCGGAAGAGCATTAACTGGAGTGCCTCTGTGGTGATCCTCTCAGTGCCTTACCGGTGCGAGCTGGAAGATGGCAGAGTCGGTGAAAACTGGCACTCAAGGGTACTCTGAGCACTGGGGGCACAGGGAGGGTGCCTTCCTCATCTGTGGGTGAAGGAGCTGTCATAGAGGGGCAGAGGTGAACCTGGCCTAGGAGCCAGAGTCCAGGAAGTTATCATGAAAGTCCACTGCAGAAATGATCTCTCAAACATGGCTCTGAACCCGTCTTCCTGTATCTGGAGTTTTGGATATTGCTTAGCAGCTGGCTTAGGTGGTAAACTCAGAATTGTTGCATCCCAGGCTCTGGCAGTCCCCAGCCTCAGACATCAGCTGTCTCCCTTTCTCTTCCTGCTCGCCCAAGAGCACATGGCAGTCAGTGGTGTGGTCCTGCATTGCCTCTGGCCACGGCTTAACTAGGCCTTTCTGTGTCCTGCAGCCCTGGAGAAGAAGATGGCTGGCAAGCAAGGCCGGGAGGAGCTCATCAAGCAAGGCTTGCTGGAGATGATGGAGCAAGGTAAGTGGGTCCCTGGGAGGGTGGTAGACCCCAGTGGGGTTCCTGTGATGTAGGGGGCACTGGATGGAGTCCTAGAGGTTTAGGGGACAGGGAGTGGGGCCTTAGGGATGTGGGGCCCATTGGTGGAGCCCGTCAAGTCTGTCTGCCATCAGAGGTGTGAAGGAGCATCCTCTAGCCAAGCAGGCGTGGGGGTGGGGGTGGGGTGTTATTCTCCAAGGGTGGAGCAATGGCTCCACCTCTTCCATGGCCGTTTCTAATGACCATGCACCAGGGCCCGTGTAGAGCGGGCTCCTTGAACATCTCGCCGTCTGTCTCTAAGGGGCAGCTGTGGCCTTTAATTTAAGTGTTAAGTTTTCTTTGTAGTCACACATTAAGTCCTCAATTTGAACAACTGTACCTATGATGGCCACATGGCTAACATTTCTTCTGGGCGCTCCGCATACTTTACCTTTGGGTACCAGTGTCACCCCCAGTTTGCAGACATGAATATGGGGTCTACCCACAGCTGTAGCGTGTATCTCCCAGTGTCACTCCAGCTGTACTTCCAAGGCCATGTCTCTGTGCTCAGGATGGTCAGTGTCAGCATCACAGGCAATAGGGACTGCCACACTTAAGTCCAGTCTCCCTCTTGCCCTGTTGGGGTCCAATCAGATCCTGACCCTTGCTTTCCAGGCTTTGTGGCTCTCTGAGTCTTTAGTTTTGGCTGGTGGCGAGGGCTCCCAATGCCTCCTGGGTTGGAGCAAGCTCCCACCTCCTGAGTTAATGCATCTGCAACACTTGTGTGCGCACATAAAGCTCCTGTCTCTCCCTTTTGCTGGTGTCAGCAATTTGGCCCAAGTACCAGGAATTAGAAAGGGAACTCAGGAAGAAATGAGTATCTTTCTGATGTGGCTGGAGGCCACAGCCCAGTTGTGGCTTAGGTCCTCATGCTGCCTCCATTCCTGCATTTTGGTATAGAATATTGTGATGGTGCTGTGTTCAGGGGCAACCGTCCATGGTGATTGCTTAGTACCTTTAGTGCTGTGTTTCACATAACAAGAAGCCCTGCCCTGTGGTTCGTGGCCAATGGTTCATGATCCGTGGCCCGTGGTCCGTGGCCCATGGTCTGTGGTCTGTGGTCCGTTGCCTGTGGCCCACAGATATTAAAAGCCCTACTCTGACTCTCCTGGGGTTGGTGGAATGTCACTGCTAAACAGAAACACGAAGTAGTTTAAATTTCAGATGGGTCCTCAAAAGGATCCAGAGTTGTGTGTGTTGAGTAGTGTGCTGCGCAAAGGGTGCACATCCACACCCATACATGTCAGAGGTTGACTTCCAGTGCCTCCCTCACTCTCTGCCTTTTATGAGATGAAGTCTCTCATGGATTCAGCTAGGCTGGCTGGACAGTGAGCTCCACAGACCCCCCGCCTCTGCCTCCCTGGTGCTGAGATCACACACTCTAGCCACTGTGTTCTGGGGATCTCTGTGCCGGTCTTCATGCTTGCATGGCAGGCAGGTATTTACTGACTGTGTGGTCCACCAGCCTCTAGATCTTGGGTCAGGGAATTGAAAAACGACTGTTCAGTGAATAAGGGAGACATAAAGACACATTTAATTTTGGCCAACAATACGGTTCTCATTTGATTAATGAAAAAGAAAGCTTCTATAAGGAATGGATGGGCTTACTACACTCCATGTGTTTGTCACATGGGTGAAGTCACACCAGAGCCCTAGTGATGGTGTTCAGCTACAGCCAGACCAGAGGGGCTAGGGCGGAATGTCTTCAAAGCCTTCTGGCTTACAGATACAGTTAGGAGGAAGCCAGCTAATCTTGTCTAGAAAAGGAGAGTAAACATTTTAGGGTTTGTCGTTGTGTTTGCCTTTCAGTACTCTAATGAAATACCAGAGGCAGGATAACTTTATAAAGAAAAGTGGTCTGTTTACCTCACAGTTTGGAGGTTCAAGGGCATGACCCTAGAGTGCTCAGTTCTGCTCGTGGCCTTTGTTACGGTTGGATATGGGATACTCTGAAGATGCCTGTGTTTGAACACGTGCTCAAGGGGGGAGGGGTTTACCCAGCCAGTGAGATTTTGGAATGTTGTAGAATCTTTAGAAGGTGGGTCATGAAGGTGTGGCCCTGAGGTTTATAGCCTAGGCAGGTGTCTCTGTTTGCTCATGCTCAGAGGTGGAAGTGCCTAGTGTAACAAGTACATGCTCTATTGTCGATCCCAGCCTGATGGATGGTAACTCAATCTGCCCCAACTCAATAAATTGTTCCTTGTTGGGTGTTCGGTTGTGGTGATAAGAAGTCACTAAAACAGCCTTCTTGCTGGCGGAGTGCCAAGGCAGCACACATTTGTGAGGCGAAGTTAAGTGTGCAGGAGCGCCCTCAGCCTCTGGCTCAGTGTCTCCCCAACTCAATGCTCCATCCTCATGGCCTGGTGACCCCAGCTACTTCCCCATGGCCTGGCCATTGGGTTCAGTTTCTACCCTCTAAATACCATTAACATATGACATGTCATGTTAGGACTTAAGCTCCTGCCAGGGCTGTGGGGGGTGGTTGATCATAGTGGGTGGGCAGTCTGCTGCACTCACCCACCCCTGCTCTCCTGAGGCAGAAACAGCCCCAGAAAACCACACGGAACAGGCATGGCTGTGTGCCAGGGAATTTTATTTATGGGTGTAAAGATTTGAATTTTCAATCTTTTTCATGAATCACAAGCTATTATCTTTTGTTTGGTCTCCTTCCCAACCATTTAAAGAGATGAGATCCATTCTTAGTTCAGGGACATATAAAACAGGTGGAAGGCTGGCTCGGGCGCAACAGCAGCCTGCTTCCCACACACCACAGGTTCACTCATGCAGACTGACTGGACCAGGAACTAGGGTGGCCTGAAGCCGTCTCCATCCTAGGTAGCTGAGCAGCCAGGTGTTAATGAATGCTGCAAGTCATGGAGTGCCAGTGACACTACCATACAGGGTCTGTGTTGGTTGACAGTCACACCAGCTTCTGATATACCGTCTTCCCAGAACACTGAGTCTGCGGGACATAGGCATCAGGGACCCCTACAAATACAAATCTCAGCAGCTGAATCAAGGATGGTAAGGAAGGACAGACACACTCGGGCACTTGGAGGCCGTGAGATGGGGTCTGAGTGACAGAGCCTGGAGGCCTGAGAGATGTTGACTGTGGACTTAGGGTCACTTAGGAGCCCAGGCCGGTTTTGCATTTGGTTGCACGGGAGTCCGTGAGAGCTGATTTTGGCCCACAGTGAAGGTGGAATGCAGGAGCAGGTTCTCACACATAGGGCTGGCACTCTGATCCTACTGAGCCACACCTGGGCACTTTCAGGCAGCCTCTGCTATTGGCAGCAGCATTTAAATTAGGCACTCTGGGGGCCACACATTGGTACTTGAGAAGCCACGCCCCCATCCCAGCTGACTCTGGTTTTTTACAGAGATGGTGGGGGAAGTGTCTGTCTGGTCCTGAGTGTTGCAGACTGACTCACTGGCAGCCCTGGGAGCTTGAGTACCAGGCTCTGGGGTACAGGGAGTCAAGAAAGAAGGTAAAAGGGGACAGAGGGCAGTGATGGAGACAGGGGCGAGGTGCAAAATTCCCTTTCGTTTCTTTTGCACATGTGCGTGTACCAGGGCTGGGGTGAGAGGGCCATGCCCAGGCTGTCCCAGGGAGAGGGTCTGAGAGTCTGCTGAGAGCTTGTCCTTGTTTTGAGCAAAACCAGGTGTTTCAGGCTGCACAGACAAGGGCTGTGGAGTTGTCTCTAGAGGCAGGGCACCTTTCCCCCCAGGACTCCCATGGGGCAGAGTCCTTTGCCTGGTTTTATGCATCAGGAAACATTTGCAAACGGTGGGGCTGCAGACCACAGGGTTTCCTGCTGACCGGTGTGAAGGAGCCCAGTTCCTTAGGGGCCAAGATCACAGGGGGTCTTTTTACTGAACCTGGACTTCATGGCAGCTAGTAGTTGCTGCACCTTCCCTGGTCAAGGAGCTCAGGAGCCGCGAGGGGGTCAGTTAGGAAGGCGGACTGCTCCAGGGAATCACAGCCCTTTCCTTTCCCCGCGGTGGGTGGGGCAGCTTCTCTGCCTCTGGGTTATGGCTCTTGGCTCAGCTCCGCCTTCACCCAGGCGAGTGGGAACACTATGCAGCCGTGGGCGCCCCCTTGTGGTCGAACGTACTCATGGCACTGTCACACTGAGGCCAGACTTCACTGCTGGGTGGTTCAGGAACTGCAGAAGAGGAAGTGAGAGGGAGGGAAGACTTGACCTCCACTGTCCCCAGACATGCCCAGAATCTGTAGCTGACCCAAGAACTCGCTGCCTGGCAATGAAGCCTGCCATCTTCCTGGAAATGCCTGCACCTCACACCCACACCTGTAAGTGAACACACACACACACACACACACACACACACACACACACACACACACACACTTTCCCTGGAGCTTGCCTCTGAAGCACTCAGGCAGAGGGTTGGAACAAGAGACCTTGCAGGTCCCCAGGAATGTCAGCTGTCCCCCAGTGTTAACAGATACACCCCATGAGTACTTGGGCCCCATCCCTTGTATCTCTGCCGTGCTGCTAGTCTGCCGGGTCTCTGGAAGGACCTTGTTTGTGGCCTTGTCAGATAACCGCTGTGGAGAGGAGAGCTGACCTTCCAGAGTGGGAACAGGGTCCTGTCCATTTCTGGTGCAGACAGTACTCATTCCTTGAGTGGCCCCCCTCCCCTTCCCCTGCACCCATCGACTTGATGCTTTCTTCAGTAACGTCAGGCCTCTCACCTCCCAGCACTTTTTTTTTTTTTTTTTTTAATATAAGAGACTATTACATTAGCCTGAGTTTATTGACATGGGAGTCAGGAGGCTCTCAAGGGAGTGAGACAGTGGAAGTCTTGTCTGGCGTCCGTATGTTTGCATGCACACTATCTGGCATGCACACATGTGCGCCCGCTGTGAACATGCCCATGTGTGTTTCTGTGCATGCTTGTGTCAGGTCTCTTTCGTGGAGGCTGCTCGGCATGACACAGGTGCGCAGCTCCGCATTTCCCTTGCAGCTCTGGGGAGAGAAGAGCAGTGACTGAGAGAAAGGTTGGCTGGAGGCCAGCTGACCCAGTGACAGAGGAGTGGGGCATGAGGCCCTACCCCACCCCCACACTGGCCTGGCCCCACCCATCGTTGCTTAGCAACAGGCCCTTCTGCCAGGACTATTTTGGGACCTGTAACTTCTCACTCTGTGTGATTTCTGGGCAGGAGCTCTGTGCAGGGCCGGACAGCGGGACTGCAGAGCTGCAGACACAGGTGGAGGCTTTCCAGGCCTGCAGGGCCTGTATAGCCTTGCTGGGGCTGGGGCCCTCTGGGCCTTTCTGGGGCAGGTTCTGCTAATTTTTTTTGTTTATTTGTTTGTTTGTTTCCTTGAGTCCACCTAAGCAGTCACCGTCAGCCCCCTGCCCCCCACTAACCCACACACACATGGCAGTGAGGGGCTCAGAGTGAGAGGACCCAACGCTTTGTTCACTGTCTCGGACACAGCACCCACCCTGGTGCTATCCTCCGGCCAATTAAAGAGACAAGTTAATAGAGGAAAGCAGATTTATTCACTGGGGAGAAGGGCGAGGTCCTGCAACCCCCTAAGTCGTGAAGTGAGGGTTAGGGTTAAACAAAGGGCAGCTGGGCGCAGGGCAGAGCCGTCCAGGTCAGCGTGTGGCTTCAGGGGCCCATTATTGTCCGTCTCTCCAGCAAGGTGCTCTAGCCAGTTGTTCCCCCTGTAACCGGCACAGGCATCAGCCTTCTCCTCCCAGTGAGATTCTTGGGGTGGGGTGGGGGTGCGGGAGTCCAATCCCTTAGGGACCATTGTCAGCCACATGGAGGGACAAGAGTGTCTCTTTCAAACCTCCGTTCCTGACATGACAGTGACAGCAGAGCTGGCCCTCCTGTCTGTCATACTGGTTCACTGTAGCCACAGTGAGCACACCTGTCACAGACAATGCATGTGAGCACACAGCATTCATACACAGGGAAAGCACCTACATGCTCTATGGGACATGTCTGTATATGTATGCATATTTACGCACACATACACACAGGAGCACACACACCCCATTCTGTCTTGTTACCACATAGAAACTAACAGACTTACCAGTGTTCAGATTCCAGACAGCCCCATGATTCCCTGGTCACCATGTTTGGCATCATGTCATGTTATCCCTCTAGGGTAATGACATTTTCACACTGCCTTGGGGAGCCTGGCAACAGAGACTGTCACCAAGGTGTGTCAAGAACAAGCAAACCAGTCACAGGGGACTAAAAACCCAGTTTTGAGCTTGGTGACATCTGCTCCTATGTCCTTGGCTGTGCTAGGAGTGTTCCTGGCTCAGGGCTGGCTAGGTATAGCGGGCCACATGCCAGATGAGGTCCAGAGCCTATGTGCTTCTGGTCCCGGCTAGGGTGCTTCTGACATTTATCAGGGCTTTTGTGAGATGAAACCATAGGGGAGGGACAGAAGGCTGTGTGACCAGCAGTGAGTGGTCACCATGTGGACCAGCGGTGAGAGGTTACCATGTGGCCGGCAGTGAGTGGTCACTGTGAGGCTGGTTAATGATTGGCCACTGTGAGGCCAGCAGTGAGTGGTCACTGTGTGACTGGCAGTGAGTGGTCACCATGTGGCCGGCTGGCAGTGAGTAGTCATCGTGAGGCCAGCAGTGAGTGGTCATTGTGGAATATTGCTGCTGGGTCTGTCTCTGGAAGAGGCGGGTGGCCTTGCCAGAGTCTCTGGACACAGGGGTGTGGCCCAAAGAGGAGCTTGGCCTAGGCCCAGCTGTCAACCTCTGGTTAGGCTGGCCTGTCAGCTCTTCCTCTGTGGAAACGGAAGTGCCCTGATGGGAGACGGTGAGCAGGAAGTTAGATTCACATCTCCCGATGATGGAGGGAAGGAATTAGATCAGGCAGGAAGCGTGGGCAGGACCCTCAGGGAGAGAACGGTGCTGTCCTTTGTCTGTCTTCCTTTTCACAAACCACAGCACCAGCAAGGAGACCAAGCACCTGTGGCTCCCTTACCTTATACTAGAACATTCCGTCAATGTATTTGTCACCACAATTCTAGGAAGCCAGCAGTAACACTGTAGACAAGAAAACTAAGGCTTTGATAGGTGGAAGTGGGTGGGGTGCGTGTTAGGGGATGGTGGGCTCCTATCCAGGCAGAGGATGATGGGGACGAAGCAGGTAGTGGGGAGCAAGATTGGCCAGCAAAGGGGGGCTTTGTCCTTGAACTAAATCGATCCTCTGCTTCTGTGAGGAAGTGCTATGGGAGGCCATAGCCTGGAGATCACCCTGGTGTGCCCAGGGCTGAGAAATCTCTGCAGAGCACACTGCCCAATGTGTCCTATCTGTCTTTAGAGACTGGGAACCAAGACCTTCACATGGGAGAACACATGAGTGCCCTCCATCAGAGTGGGTCAGGCATCTCAGAAGGACATTCCGATTAGCCTGTGACTGGAGTGGTGATTCTGTTACTAGGCCCTGGGGGCCCAGACACCTACTGCCTCAGTTTCCCTGTTTTCCAGAAGAAGTTAGGTCACAGTTATTGGCAAAGGGAGACTGGTCTATTTAAGTGGGGAAGACAGTTCAGTTGGGTTAAGCATTTGCCATGCAAACCAAAGGACCCTAGTTCCATCCCAGAACCCAAGGGGAGGAGCTCGGTGTGGTGGCAATGCTGTGAGTCCAGCACAGGGTGGGAAGGGGCGTGGGGATGACACAAAGTTCGCTAGGCCTCTGGTGCTCACTGGCTGGTCAGCCTAACCCATCAGGTAAATGTCAGGCTTCCTGTTTGGCCAAAGCTGGGGACACAGGAGATTTTTTAAATTTTTTTTTAAATCCTCACGGCCACTCCCATATCCATGCTGTAAGTTTATAGGAAAGAGAAAAGGAAGCAGGAACCGTGCGTGAGGTGACTTGCCTGTGAGATATGCCACCAGCCAGGGTGTCTCCCTCCCTGAGGAGTACGCCTGTCTGGTACCAGGGCTCAGGCGTTCCCTTCTCAGCCTAGATCCCAGAACAGTGCTTAATCCATTAGGCCCAGTTGTTTTAGGGTTTCAATTCTGGTCCTCAAAGGCTGAGCCCTCCTGAGGGTGACAAGACACTCAGATACCTCAGCAATTGAGCCCCAGTAAGGAGAAGGGGCTGGCGCATCCCGAAGCCCTTGCGTCCCTCATCGTGGGAAAGCTGCTCTGAAAGTTCTCAGGGTTCCCTCCATCCCTGGCCTTGCTATTTCCTGGTTTCAGCTGCTACTGGTCGACATCTCCCAGGTCTTTAGAATGTTCGCCACCTGGGGCAAAGGGTGGTGTCCGTTGTCTTAACCTCCAGACACAAAGTAGGTGACTGACAGGCATTTGCTTCTTGGTGACTGACAGTCAGTGGTGGGCACAGAGACAAATGGATGTCTACAGCCACACTATGTAACCATCCTAGCACCCCAGTGACGCCTGCAGTCAACATCTGTTGCCACATGTCAGGTGGTCCTGGCTCAGGTGCCCAGGTCTGTTGTTAGGATGGGGACCATGGTACAGGAGGAAACAAGAGGGGACAGGCAGAATTTTGAAGGCTTTGTCAAGTCCATGGGTTCTGTGTTCCAAATAAGCCCCAAAGAAGATGCAGAGCCCAGTGGTGGTAGGGGGTCGTGGGGGTACCGTAAAAGTAGTGGGAGTTGGTGGAGGCAATCACCTATCTCCCACGAGTGTTACAGGACAAAGATTCATGAGGAGAACGGACCCTGGGCATATGGGGTACCAAGCTCATCTGGAACTCCCAGCACACTGTGGGATGGCATGTCAGGGCATCCATGACATCCTTTGCAGGAAGGCCTCTGCATGAAAGAAGGGCCTGGAAGGAAGCGTGGTCTGGCTGATGGCTAAATTTTCTTTGCAGATTCTGAAAGTAAAGCATGCAGTCCCAATGAAGGCCCCCAGCCTGTACAGAGTGAGCCGTCCACTGCCGAGCAGGAGACACTGACCTCGGAGGGTGTCCAGCCCGGAAGCCCCTTGGCCAGTGGGGTAGACCAGGCCTCCCAGGATGAGCTTCTGACCTCTGATGCCCATCTGGATGACACAGGTACCAGCTGGAGGCCCAGGGTGCTGAGCACTCCCAACCAAGGGCTTGGACAGTTGCCTCGCTGTCAAGACTGCCGTTCCCCTAGTTCTGCCTCCCTTAGCTTCACAGCTGGTAGACCTATGTGTTTCCCAGAACTCACTTCTCCAGGCTTCTCCCAAGTTGGATGAGAGAGGAGTGAAGGAGCTAAGATGGCCGTGGATGACCTCTTGCTACATGCCCCTAAAGTTGCCAAAGCAGGGTTGCGTTTCAGCCAAGCCCCAAATGAGTGTGTCCTGGGGCAGATGGCCTCTTTCCCTGAGCGATGCTGGAGCAGGTGTGCACGGCGGGAGAGCCCGGCTGTGCCGTGGCCTGAGTAAGGTACCTCTGCAGCTACGAGACAGGTGGCTTGGCCATTTAGGCCCTCTGCCTCCCAGGAGATGTTATAGCATCAGCACCAGGGCTGTCCGGAGCACGGAGGAACTTGGTGCCATGTTCACAAGTAGCCAGTGCCGGAGGAGCGGGGACTGGCCTGGTGGTTTCATTTTAACAGAGTAGATGGAGCCCTTTGGTGACAAGAAAGAAAGGCACAAGGGACTCAGGCCGCCCCCTCTCCTCCCTGACCAAGCAGCATGTGGAGCCACCTCTGACACCTCCCTGGGGACCTGTTCTCTTATCTTGTCCTGTGCCTCAATCCATGCTGCACAGTTTGGGGACTGGAGCTTGAACCTCTACATCTCTTCAGGCTTGTTGGGAATCCAGACTGGGGTGACCAACTCTGAGCTTCTGCTCCAGGTCCCATGGGTGTCTGTTCCCTGGCCTGCCTTTCTCCAAGCCCGAGTCACTGGGTACTCATTGCCAGCGGTGTGTCCCCAGCCTCTCTGCAACACCAGCAGCTGCTGCCTGTGGTGTGTGCTCTGCCTCTCGCATGTCTGTGCCTCTCAGTCTCACTTGGCTTGAGGACATAAGGGGATTTTGGAGTCTGAGGAGTTGCGGAGCCAGGGAGGAAGAGCCCAGTTGCACAGCTGTCACACCTTGGGTCCCAGGCAGTTGACCTCATTAGGGCTGTGGTTAGCACAGTTCTAAAGACTGTGAGTGGAGCCTGTATTCCATGGTTACTGTTCCCCAGTCCTGGACTTGACTTTCAAGCTCCCTCAAATGCCTGGATCTCTGCTCCCAGCTCCCATTGGTAGCTCTCACTTCTTGGTGGTTTTTGTTTCCACTTGGCTCTGAACAGCTCCATGTGATGCCAGTGTCTGACCTAAGGACCTTTCCAGGTCCAAACCTTGGGGATGGCCTCCTGGGAGCAGAGTGGGTCTGCTGAGGCCACCATGTCTTATGGGAGCCTTCAGAGCCAAGGCAGGACAGGTCCTGGCAGGGTGAGGGGAAGCTTGCTCCTTCAAGGGAACACCACACACAGCATTAGAGAACAGGATTGATGAATCTTTTCTGTGAAGGGCCACAGTGAATGCTGTCATCTCAGGGATCGGGGCATCCGGCGAAGACAGTTAGTGAAACTCCGGCACATTTGCTAGAGATTGCTCCTGCAGCTGCTGGCAGGCTGGGCTCGTAGCCTTTGTGATCTGAGCAGCAGGAGAGACCAGGAGCTAAATACAGTAAAATATGGCCTGTGTAGGGCTAGGATAGAGGTAGGAGGCTG
Organism: Acomys russatus; assembly: GCF_903995435.1. Classification (NCBI taxonomy): domain Eukaryota; kingdom Metazoa; phylum Chordata; class Mammalia; order Rodentia; family Muridae; genus Acomys; species Acomys russatus. The sequence goes on from NC_067140.1 coordinate 24,520,182, forward strand.
GCATATGATATGGTTCCCAGAGCCTGGGGAGCCCAACCCATGGGCAGTGGGAAGCCCAGCAAGGAATGACAAGGTACAAGTCCGTAGCTGACAATGAGCCCTGGGTGGTGGTCAGTCAGGATGATGTCTGGGTCTGAGGGATGCAGGCTTCTCCTTTCCCCAGCTGAGCAGATGCAGCTTCCACACATGGGTCCTGAGTCCTCAGGGATGCGAGAAGAGCTGATGGATGATGTGCACAGATAGAAAACATCTCCACAATGCTGTGTTTACTTTCACTAATTAGTGCCAGTGGCATATGGAGTTCTCACCCTGGGTCTTGAGGTTTTCATCCTCCCCCACTTTCCGTGTGTGTGTGTGTGTGTGTGTGTGTGTGTGTGTGTGTGTGTGTGTGTGTGTGTGTGTGTGTGTGTGTGTGTTTGCACCTGTGAATTTCCACGTGTGTATGCAGCTGCATGTGGAGGCCTCAGTATGACGTAGAAAATCTTCTCTGGTCACTTTCTCATTTTATTATTTGAAGCAGGGTCTCCCAGTCGGGCCTAGAGCTGGCCAATGTGCCTAGTCTCACTAGCAGGCTTGCCTCACAAGGCTGGAATTACAGGCGAGTCACCACACTCACTAGCACATATGTGGGTTCTGAGGAGCCCAAGCCTGGGCCTTAGCTACCACCTGCTGTACACATGACAAGTACAGTGTACGGCGGGTGGTAGGGAGCGGCTGGGTATTCTGGTGAGGTTCTCATGGCCCTGCCTACCTCTCCATGAGTAAGGTAGCCCAGGTGGAAGGAGGGTCCTTTTGCAAGCTGGTGCAGCTGATCTTCCCAAAATGACAGTTGTGTGGCTCGGAGGACAGCCACTCGCAGCACCCAGACACTGTTCCTTTTAAGCCACCTAGTCACTGGGTCCCAGCTTTCCCCCTTCCTGTGGAGGCTGAAGGGTTTGAGCCTATTTCCTACCTTCTGATCTCAGTTTGGGGCTCTTAGTTTATTTAGAGACTGCAGCCTGAAGCTACCGCGGTCCTTGCCTTTGCCATAGGGCTCTGGAGGACCAGATGCCGATCCTAAGCTGTCAGCTCTCCTTACTGTCTCGTGTTCTGCTCAGTGCCCGAGGGAGCAGCAGCATCTGGGCCCTGTCCCTCTGTACTGAACTAATTTCATAACATAGATGTCACCCGACAGCGGAGAAATCCAGATTCTCAGGTGAACAGACCATGCGGACACTAGATCCCTCAGCTTTTCCCTCTGACCTCGGGCAAGCTCCCCATGGTGTCCTTGTGGGTGCTGGACTGTTGCCCCCTGACCTCGGGCAAGCTCCCCATCGTGTCCTTGTAGGTGCTGGACTGTTGTTCCCTGACCTCGGGCAAGCTCCCCATGGGGTCCTTTGGGTGCTGGACTGTACTGGAAGCCCCTGGCTCTCAAGGGTACTCACTGTTGTCCCAGTGCTCAGCTGCCTTCGAAGAGATGAGGTCAGATGCTTTGTCTTCAAAATCAGATCTCCCTGAACTTGGCTGAAGTTGGGGAGAGGAGTCACTGGAAAGCATACAGAGCTTTGTGGGCCCTGCTTCCGAAGGCTCCTTTCCTGTTCACGTCATACCTGGGCCTCATCCCTCCTAGTCCACCCCGCCTACTCCACCCTGCCTAGTGCACCCACCTAGTCTGAGGCAGGTGTCCATTCTCCACAGTAGCTCCAGGTCTGCAGGCCTCCGGCTCAGTACAGGTGTTGTTGCTGTCATAGCTGCCCCCACAGTCGAGAGAAGACTCGCAGTTCTGGGGAGCTGCCTTAGTGGTAAACTGTTGGCTCTGCAAGCACGAGAACCAAGTGTGACTCCATGTAAAAGGACTCCATGCAGAAGCAGCGATGCAGCTTGTAATCCCCAGGGTGAGTAGGAGGGAACAGGAGAATCCTAGGAACTTGCTGGCCAGCCCACCTGAGAAGTGACACTCAGGGTTAACCTTCGACTGAACCCCCATGCACACACCCACACGCAAACACCAGAGGCCCCCCCTTCTCTCTCTCTCTGTCTGTCTCTGTGTGTAGTCTCTCTGTCTCTGTCTCTCTGTCTCTGTCTCTCTCACTCTCTCCTGTGTGTGTGTATGTGTGTGTGTGTGTGTGTGTGTGTGTGTGTGTGTGTGTGTGTGTGTGTGTATTTGGGGAAGGAGTGGAATCTGTCTGAATACTGAAACATCCAGGAATGTGGACACTGTCAAAGGGGCAGGTTGCACTCTGCTTCAGTTTGGATACCATATTGACCTAGCCTGTGTGTTTGAGGAGGCTATGTTTTCTGGTTTCAGTCTCTGAAGTGCCCAGAAGGAAGCAGCGTTTGACTTCTATGGGACAGTTCAGGGTCCCGCTCAGGTCTGGGCTTGGGCATTCCCATGAGTGCACTAGTTAAAAAGGGGTGTTGGTGAGCGTGTCCTGCAGGTTCAGGGTTATGTCTTACAACAGCCTGCGCTATACAATGAGGAACAAACAAGGCCAGAGAGACTAGGTCGCCATGATGCCCATCACGGTGACTGAATACTCAACAAGCAGCAGTTCCAGGACAGGGACCTTGGTTCATGGCGTGAGGGTATATCATTGTGGTGGGTCAGGCATGGTGGTGTCAGGGGCGTGCTGTTTCCTTTATCTCAAATCAGTGCAGGAAGTGGACCCTGTCCTTCAGAGATCCACTTCCTCTAGCTAAGCCCTACCCCTAAAGTTCCCATTGCCTCCCCAAGTAGCACCAGCAGCTAGGGACCCAGTGTTCAAACAGTGAGTCTGGGGTGGGGGTGAGGCATGGTCATAGTCAAGCCACAACAGCTGCCTTCCTAAGACCATGGAGTTCCGAACAACCAGAATCAGGGTTCGATCCTATCCAGAGCATTCTACAGACCAGACTAGAGCCAGGCTGAAGGTAAACCTTCATTTGACTTCTGGAATGTTCTAGATGTTGGGTTCTTACTATAGGCTTCCAGTTGGATGCTGCCCACAGCCTGTGTCTGTGTGACCATCAGATGCCCTATCAGGGCTAGTGATCCTCCAGGCCTGTGCTCCCCCAAGCCTAGCATCTGCCTCCCATCACCCACTGGTATCTTTGGGACCCTGCAACTTCCTCAGGGAACCAACAGCACTCTGTTCAGTGCATGCCACTAAGTCACATGACTATTAAATCATTGAGAAACAGTAGAGCTTTAGGCCTCCAATCACATTGGCTCCTTGCTGGTTGTCAGCGGCCACCTGTGGCCATGGCTAACACATGCATGGGGGCACTGTCCTATCAAGTGTGTTGAGAGTGAGAGGTAGCAGACATATGTCCACCCTGGTGTGGTGCCAAGAGAGATTTTGCTGTTTGGGTTGGCCAGACCTTCCAGAGCTTTCTAGTCAGTCCAACAAAGGCTATAATTGTGGCAAAGCCCATGTAATCCATGCTGAAAGCAGTTGCCATCTGGCCATCTACTGGGGCAATGGCCAGAGGAACTTTCAGTCTCTTATTTAGGGGCTATTTTTGGTTTGGGAGGATTGGAGGCTAGAAGGAAGCCTGGCCAAGACTAGGTAAGCCAGGTCCTTGGAGGCTTCTGGAAGCTCTCTGTGGGGATACATGGCATCTCTAAGAAGGATGGAGCGGAGCTGACTAGAGTTGTCCTAAAATTCCATGGAATAGATGGTATATAATGTGGAAAGGATGAGGTGGGATTGCGTGGGCTGGTGGCTGGTGGCTGGTGGGCCATGCCGGACTCAGCTGGGGAAGTCTGGGGCTTTACCTTTTCCCGTGCTGTGGCTGCATGTAAAGGAAAGTGCCTGGATCTGGGTGGTGCTCAGCAAGGCAGTAGACCATGAGTTGGAGTGGAAGACTGTGCAGGGCTTGCGTGACAAACCAAGGGTTTAGTCAGAGCCCCTCCTGGAGATGCAGGACTGTCACCCCACCTACTCGGGAAGCTGAAGTAGGGGGACTGCAAGTTAAAACAACTTAGTGATTGTCTCAAAACAGAAGGCAAAAGAAAGCCCGGGGAGGTGGCTCAGGGGGTACGGTGCTTGCTGCACAAACATCAAAGCCCGAGTTTGGATCCTCAGGATTCACGCGAAAGATGGACACTGCAACATGTGTCTACAATCACAGTGTGGTGGAGGACAGAGGTAGGATCCTGGGGAAGTGGCACTGTCCAGGTCCAATGGGAGATGGAGCGCGATAGAGAAAGATATGACGCTGAGCTTTTCCCCACCCCCACCCCTACCCCTCCCCCAGTGCACACAGAAGAAAAGAAAGGCATCTGGGAATACGTCTCCACTTAGCACATCAAGGCCTAGGTATAACTGCCATACAGCAAAAACCCAAAAAGAATTGAGTAAGAAGTGTATGTGGTCTCCAGCTGGTTTGACTGGGGAGGGGCATGATCAAGTGGGAAGCGGGATGGATGCTGAAGCCAGAGGACCAGGTGAGGGAATGACAGGCTAGCCAGAGCGTGTCTGTGGAGGAAGACCCAGGCCAGAGTCCATGTTGCCACTAGTAAGCGGCAGGTGCAGAGCCAAGAGGAACACTCAACTAGCAGGTATGGCAGGGTAGTTGGAAAGTGTGGAGGCCAAAAGACAAGAGGAGAGTAGTGAGTGACTTAGCGGGGCAGCTGTGATGAGGGGCTGGCATGGGCTCCCCAAACAAAAGAGAGAATGTTGTCAGAGTGTAGAGTTCATTTGTATTAATGAGTTCATTTCCTTTTGTGGCCCTGGAGGTCAGACTCCGTTCTAGCTCTATGCATTCTTGGCAGGTGTTCTACCATGGACTGGCATTCCCAGTCCCCTTAACTTTTCAGTTTTGAGACAGGGTCTTAATAAGTTACCTGGGCTGGCCTTGAACTACTCACTCTGCAGCTCAGGCAGTGTTTGAACTCATGATTCCCCCGCCTCAGTCTCCAGAGTAGCTGGGACTTCAGGTCGGCAGAGACTCATAGCTAAAGCTGGGTGCTGAGCATATGATTTTAGGAATGTTTGGGTTGCTTTTCCTCACAGTAAGTTACTGAAATGGAAAGACAGACAGACAGATGGACAGACAGAGTAAGGTCTGTCCACAGCCGATAGGGCCACGAGACAGGCCTATGTCAGGGGTTTTCAGCCAGATCCCACATGGAGCTTCAGCACAGCATGCAGATCTGCACTGACCCCACTGGCTGGTCCATCACAAGCGCCCCAAGCCCAGGTTGTCCCGTCTCCATGTTGACCTTTCTTGTGGTGATGCCCCAGACAGTCACAAAGAATCCAGTCAAGATGCTGCACCTAAGTCCCCGGGAGGAATCCAGGTCCCAGAGAGTGAAGCTTGTCTGTCTGTGTCCCACTGTGCAGGACTGGGGCCTATGCCAGGCGAGCACACCAGAGCCGTGGTGTGCCTGCTTGAGACTCTGTCTCTTCCCCAAATCATGACAGTGGGAACATGTCGAGGGCTGTTCCCCAGGAACATGCAATCGGAACAGGAAATCCTGCAAGCCCAGCCAGCGTCCTGTTGCCCACTGGCCATTACTGTGAGCTTAGCTGTGAAGGCACAGGCTCTGGGACAGGTCATCATCTACCACCCTGTGATGACCTACACGAGGCAGAAGACCCAACGAGCCTCAGGCTTTGTGTCAGTTAAGAGAAGATGGACCATCTCCATTCTCACCTAGAACTAATGACCATTTTTACCTTTAAAAAATTGCAGAATGCTTATTTTAGTATTATCCGGGCAAAAATAAATGACATAATGAGAGGTGGAGACTTTAGGTGCCACACGTTCTAATTAATGGGGTAGAATAATTGTCCCAGAGTCCAGGGATCTTTAAAAGAAAAACTGCTTTTAGCAGTTGACATTCCTGGGGACAGTTTAAATTGTGAGGAAATAAAAGCAGTGTGTTCACATGCATCCACACAGGGCAAGAATACAAGGCTTGGCCTGCAGGTTATGGTCACTCAGACCACTGTGGTGATGCAGAGCTGTCAGCTCCGCACGGCCTTCTGGGATTTTGCTCACAGAGAGTTGGGACAGCCCTCCTTGGATGCAAAGGCTATGTCACTGTGAGCTTGAAAAGATTGTGTTATAGGTAGATATTGCCACATGGTGTGCACATACCCAGGGACCAGCGATGGCTCTCAGATGCTGGGGCAGGTGGGAAGAGCCCAGAGGTTTCCCTGGATACTCTCAAGGCAGCGAGCGGCCTTCAGAACCACGGACACTGCTTGTGCCCCTCTCCCTGGCCCCCAAACAAAAAATGAATGGATTCTGTTCCTAGGAACCAGCCCTGCCCCTTTGGGAGGGAGTTCCTCCTAGCTGTGTGCCCAGTGAGTACCTTCCGGAAGGCTTGGCACCTTGGGTTTGCACTGGCAAAGCAGGAAGCTTCCTGTCAGTGATGGAGGGAAATGGCTTCCGTGAAGGGGAACGGGACAGCAGGTGTGTTTGCTGAGGTGTTCCCTCCCTACAGTCTGGTGGCCTCAGTTCTGCTGCAAAGCTTCAGATGAAGCTGTGTGACAGGACGGAAGGCCCATGTCAGCAGCTGGAGATGTGAACAGCCAGCAGTCACCTGTGGGGGTGGGGTGGGGTGGGGGAGGGGCAGGACTGACCATGTCTCCATCACTATCTTCTGTAGTTGTTGACACAAGCCCATAGGTAGTAACTTCATCCATAAAGGGGCCTTCCCCAGGACCCAGTGAGCAGGAAGCTGGCCAGAGGATGCAGGGGTTGTTGGGATAGCAGTGGGGCCTGGGCAAGAGGGAGAAGGTGGTGGACCAGGGGACCATAGCGGTGTCAGTTGGGGGTTAACGAGGAGGAGCTTGGGCTCTGGCTGTGTGGCCTCCTCTGGAAGTCCCATCCCCCTGCCTCCAACTCCTCACCTACATTTGTATGCCAGAGGCAAGGCAGCTGTAACCCACACAGAAAAATCACAGCTGTTGGTGTAAGGGTCTCGGTACCTCAGACATTCATGTGGACGTCACCCCTGCCTTTTCTTGAGGCTGGCACTCTTTTGTCCCTCTCAATTTTGAGATGTAGTTTTAGGGTAAAGCCTGGCCTCACTCCCGACCTAGGGTGGCCTGGGATGGTAGGTGTGCACCGGCACACGTGGCCTCGCCGTCTATTTCTTTAAACCTTGAGCTAGTTCTGTACGAGGCCATCGCCTCTGACGTGGTTACTTCTAGTAAGTAGAAGGACACAGGGGTTCAGTGCTAAGCCCGACAAAGAGCACATGCACACGCAGCTAGCACTAGCTGCTTTGAGTCTAGAACCTGCCACGAAGGCAGGATTATCGGTTGAGGAGCCCAGGCTGCTATGTGGGGAGCGGCATGGTCACCTGTGCTTGAGGTGACTTCCTAACTCCCTCTGCTGCTCATGGTCTCTTCTTGCTCACCAAATGCACCGGCAATTATGCCCACACGGAGGGATCGCTCTGTGTTTTCTCTCCATCCAGACTCCCATTCCCGGGTTTTGTTCTCTTCCAACCATGTTATGGCGGCTTCCTCTAAGCACTCTATTTTGCCTTTGAACCAGCCAAGACGCCATCTGCATCCAGCACGGAAGAAGCAGATGCTGGCAGCCCCCAGCCCACCACCGACGAGCTCTCTCAAGCCTTAGCTGGGTCTGACTCCCCGGACAGTCCTCCCAGACCCCTGGAGAGATCTGCGAGCCAGCTCCCCAGCCCTCCGCTGCTGCCCACCCCGCCACCCAAGGCCAGCTGTAAAGCCACAAAAAATGTCGCAGGTGGGTCTGCGTGTCCTCCTACTTGTCCATCCATCTGTCCGTGTCTTCCACCCATCTTGCCTGCTTCAGCTCTAGGCTGACTCTCACCATTGCCTCGGTGCTCGGGCTCTGTGGGCCACAGAAAGAGCTGTGGTTCCATAAGGCCATGGTTGTTGACTGCAGACTGCTTGGGTTCCCTTTGACAGATGTGGGGGACAGTCCTGTATCAGTCAGAGGAGACATCTTCTAGACTCTGAACCCAGGGCATGCATCCAGCCCTCAGGGTGGGCTTACTCTGCTATTCACATGCTTGGCTGTAAGGTTTCTGCTGTTCCCTGTGAGTGCCCCATTTCCCCCTTCACTGTGGCTCCATGTGCGCATCAGCGCAGAGCCAGGAGGCAGCACTGGTCCTTCCTGTAGCAGCACAATTGGGCAGAAGTCCCTTTGCCATCTACTCCTGTGTCACCCTCAGCTGCAGCTCTGGCCTTGCAGGGGGACTAAGGGCGGGGAGTTGAACTTTATTCATTGAACCTTCAGGGACAGGCACCTCAGTCCCTTGGGGAGGCAGGCCATTCACCGAGTGGCGGCTTTTTTTTTTTAAAGAGCGCATCCCCACATGCTCTCTGTGGAAGCTGCAGGCACAAAAAAGACACTAGGGAGCAGAACCCAGCTCAGGGAAGCCACTTTACTCTGTGGACAGGCACCACACACATCCCTCACGAGGAGGCTGAACCGTGAAGGAGGAGGGGCAGAAGTCCTGTGCATGGTTTTGAAGATGGAGACTTCCAGAGTGTAACTTGCCCCAGATACGGCAGCTGATACAGACTTAAACTCAGTTCTGCCCCCCGCCCCCGAAAACTTAATTGGGCCCTATTTTGGGCCAGCATCCTTATCCTGTTGCCTTGCACTTTCCCAGTCACTGTTCAGTGCTGTGAGGAGACACATGCCATGCGATGCCTACACAATAAAACTTTTAGCTGGGGCCCTCTTACCGATACAGAGGGTTAGCCCATGACCATCATGGCAGAGAGCGTGGCATCAGTCAGCTGAGAGCTTGCATCCTGATCCATAGACAGGCAGAGAAAAAGACACTGAAGCTGGTGGGGGCTTTGCAAGGCCACACCCCCTAATACTTTTTAAACAGTTCTACTAACTAGGGATCAAGTGTGGAACTATATGAGCCTATGAAGGCGCTTCCCTTCACGCCAGCACATGCACCTCACCTCTTCCTGGTTTTCTCAGAAAAGTGCTCAACAGCTTGGGGTGTCTGTCAGCTGGTGACTTAAGGAGGGGAATAGAGCTGAGGAGGGTGACAACCGACCGTCCCTCTTTAGAACCTTCAGAGGAGTTTACTCTGCCCTCACCTTGATTTTAGATGTCTGGCCTCCAGAATAGAGTGAGCTGTCCTATTGTTTTAAGCCACCCAGTTTGTTGCCATAGGCCCTGTATCCAAATGTACCCCAATGGCACATAGTCTCTGTGTTTACAATCAGGTGCAGCCGTTGTGTCTGGAATACAGCAGGTGCCAGGAAGATGTAGGCAGTTGTGTATCGGAATACGGTATGAATGAACGAGTGATCGGAGCGCCGCTTTCTACGACACTGGAAATGAATGAAAAAAAAAAAATTCAGTTGCTGCCTGGCGTGACCACACAGAGTGAAAATGTGGCAGCAAAACATTACTATTTGATATTTGGTTTCCATACTTGTGATAATTCCCCCTTTCCAAGTGTTGACATCTGAACCACTTCAGAAATCACTCACTTGAACAGCAAATGCCTCTCTTTCCCCCACAGAAAACACAAACGCATTCTGATAATCCGGGGACTTCCTGTTTCTATTCCATTTGAGAGGCTCCCACCTCAGATAGGAACACTTCCCTCACTATGATTCTTCTTTATCGATGGTCTCTGGGTCCCCAGGATCTGTCCACAGCCTGCCTGTCAGCACCTCTCACTTTACCCTTACCTCAGTGAAAGAGCCAGGGGCAGCAGGAGTTCCTTTGACCACACCAAACAGGAAGGTGGACTTCTACCTGGAACCTGAGTGGCTCTGCCTGTTTTGTCCCTTCTTGGGACATGTTTTTTCCACACATGAGCACTAGGTGACAGAATCAGACAGTTCCTATCTCGACTCCTTGGCACTGGGGAGGCCCGTGAGGTGCATCCTAGCCTGACATCAGGACTCCGCTGTAACTTGAGTTAAAACGGGAAGGTAACCTATCAGCAAGTCCCGGAGGCTGTAAGTTCTGGGTTGGGCCACTGCCAGCTCATTTGAAATTTGGTAAGGGCCTGCTTCTGGATTTGTTGGGTAGATTTCGGTTTTCACACATATGTGTCAAAAGTATGTTCACATGACTGCATGAATGTGGAAAGGAAGGGGGTGGAGGAGGAGGGGAAGTGGTCTCTTACTTTCCTTGAACTTGAGGATTTGGCCAGGGTGCATGGTTGGCCAAGAAGCCCCAGGGGTCCTTCCTCCCACCCCCACCCCCACCACTACCTGGTCTCCATCTTCCCAGTGCTGGGATACTATAAGCACATACTGTCACATCTGGATATATTGGATATATATACACATATATGTACACACACATACATACACACATGTGTATATACATATACATACATACATGTATACACATGTGTAGACATATATGTGTGTGTGCGTGTGCATGTGTGTGCGCGCATAGCATGGCTTCTGGGGAATTGATTTTAGACCCCTCTGCTTCAAAGACAAAGTACCAGCTGAGCCATCTTCTCAGCTGTGGTGGTCGTATTTTAAAAGTGCTCATGATGAACATCCCCAGCTGTGGGAGCCCTGTGAGGGTCAAGGTGGGCTTATACTTCCTATGACTTCAGAGGCTTCTGGCTCCCTGCATGTCACTGTCTGGCCTCCAGAGGATGGTTAGCTAAAATTCTTCCCTGGTCTGGTCCTGTCTTGATAGCCTGCTCTGCCTCAGGGGTCCCATAGCCTCTTCCTAGTGCAGCTAGATCCAGGTGCCTCCTGGTAACACCCCTGTACCATCTTTGAACCTCAGTTCTTCCCTTTTGTAAACAGGAGCAGTAAATAGTGTGGTAGGCACATGTTAGTCGGCCAGTGGGCTAATCTGCTCCTCAAAAATGCTGAGGGGTGCTGGCTTGATTTGCCTAGTGTTGAGGGTTGGTCTTTGCTTCTGTTCTGTGGTGCTTGGGTGATATTCCTGTGGCTGGCTGTGGTATAGACACCTTTGCTGAGATCACGGCCTGCCTGCCAAATAAGCAGACAAGCCACTGTGTATCCCCTTTTCTGTTTGTGCAACTGTTCTGGCAAGGAAGGCGGTGATGCTGGGCTAGAGAGGGGTCTAGGAACACCTCATGAGCGCTCAAGGCATGGCTGACACATCGAGCAAGAACTGTGCCCAGGAAGGACTGAAGCCCGGTCCCATCTGCCCACACGAGCACTGCTCATCCTTTGGGTGACAGATAAACACTCTTGTAGAGAAGCCCCAGCCTCTCCCTCGTGCCCGAGAGAGAGAAAAGGGTGGGATGTTCCTCCTGGACTGGTATCGGGGTTCCAGACAGGGTGACACTCAGAGGAGGTGTCAATGAGGAGGGGATATCACAGAAGATGAGGAGGGCAGCCTCCAAAGGCTCAGAGTTGGGGCAGTGTGGACACTTCATGAGCTAGAAGGATCCTCATGTTAGTATACTCAACAGAGGGGGGTGGTGTGGGGGCGGGGGAGGACAGAACAAGATGACACTAGGATGCTGAGCTGGGCAGCCCAAGGTGCTCTGGGACTGGGCCATGAGTCTTGAGTCATGTCAAAGGGAAGATGAGAAAGGTGTGACAGGTTCACATTCCAGAAGGCGCCCCGAGGGCTGAGGTGCAGAGGGAGGGTGAATGTGAACAGATGAGGTTGGGAGGGGGGCTGGGGCAGGAGGAAGGATGGCTGCACAGCTTGGAGCACATTTATGATTCCCATAGAGCAGGAAGGGGTGCTGTCTGCCCCAGAAGACAGAGAAATGCTGAGGGGTGCTGGTTTATCTGCAGAATGATATTGGTCTGGACGTCACAGAGTTCTTCCACAGCAGAGTGGTACTACAGGTGTAGGGAGTTGGGCAGGGTCATATCACGGTCTCTGCCCTGGGAATGGAAACTGGACTGGTGCCTGCATGCAGGGCGTGAGGAGTGCACCCTTTCATCTTCCTCAAGGCCTTGGTCCCCATGTGGAGGGTGATGCTTGTATCTGTTACTGCCTTGCCCCAGGTCAAGCTGCACTCTTCCAAGGCCCCAGCATGAAGAACAATGACCCGGCACTCCGAGGACAGCTTGCCACGCCCACAGGGTCCCCTCATCTCACCACTGTCCACCGGCCATTGCCCCCCAGCCGCGTGATTGAGGAGCTACACAGGGCCCTAGCTACAAAGCACCGTCAGGACAGGTGAGGCTCCAACCCTGCACACTTGTGCTACCCATGGGGATCAGCCTTTTTGAGGACCCCTCCTACCTGGGCTGGATCTCTTGTTCCACTGACGCCATCTTGACTCTCTTAGGACAGGGTCTGTGCAAGTGGAAAGCCAACCGGAGACTAACTGCACGATCCCCCAGGTGGGATTGGGGCTTCCTGGGAAGGAGTAGCTGGGGGAAGGGGCTATTCTTAGTTTATGCCTCTGAAGGCCTTGGGGATCCAACGATGAGAATGCAAGGTGCCCTACACCCACAGCTTCCTTGATTGTGTGGCTTGTGGCTGGTGTGAGGGAAACGGAGCTTGCTGGGGGAGAGGCAGCACGCGGCATGCAGACTAACTTGGTGGCATATTGGAGGAACCCAATGCCTCTCTCACATCTCTGAAGTCCTAGGTCTGAATGGTTGATTTAGCACACATCTTCTGCTTTTGCAAAGGGTACAAGGCAGAGCCAAAGTCCCAGGTTCCTTTCAAAGCCCTCTACACAAGGTGCCCAGGATGAGCTGAGAAGTCATTCAGGGCCACCAGCCCTCGCAGTGTCCGCCAGGCCCAACGTTGATTTCTGTGGGTTTTCCCATCAAAATGGGCACGTGTGACTGTGAGCCATCTTCCCCGTTTAGCTTTCAAGGGCGAGAATGCAGAGGGTCTCCAAAGAAGAGGATGGACGTGCGTCTGTCCAGGACGTCCAGCATGGAGCGCGGCAAGGAGAGAGAGGAGGCGTGGAGCTTTGACGGGGCCTCGGAGAACAAGTGGACGGCCACCAAGGACTCCGAGGAGAACAAAGAGAATGTGATGCTGAGCTCCGAGCTCAAGGATGACCTGCTTCTGTACCAGGATGAGGAGGTGCTCAACGACTCTGTCATCTCCGGTGAGGAGAGCGATGGCTTGGGGAAGGGAGGGGGGCCTCGCCCAGTGCTGCATCGCCCAGAGCCACATGGAAGTTGGCACTATTCCGCTAGCCACTGGCTGGGAAGGGGCAAAGTCGGGAGGGCCTGCACTGAAGAGATGGAGGGGTGATCGTCCTTGGAAACTGAGCCCTTCCTTGGGGCGCAAGGTCCAGCAAAGACTCTAAAGACACTGGGTGAACTTGCATTCTGGAATGTCGAGTGTTTGTTCCAGTGGCGTTTGGGGCAAATACATCAAGCGGAGCTGTGAGTGAGCTCGGAACGGCAGCCCCTAAGCAAGGCCTGGCCAGAGGTGTGGCGGTGGTGGGCACGAGGCCGCGGTTCTCCATTCTGATCTTAAAATTAGATGAAGTAGGGTCTCAGTGTCAAGGTCTGTATGTGTGCCCCAGGTCTGTGTTCTCCAGATCTGAGTGACTCCTGCCCTACGGTCTGGGCTTAGGGACATAGAGGCCTACAGCCCCACCCTCTTCCCTCCCACTGATATCCAGGAGGCAGGGCTCTCAGGCTCTACTCCTGCAGACCACTGCCTTTTAAGGAGAAGGTGGCATCTTCCAAAGCCCCTTGTGTCTCTGTAACCAGCAGCAATCTGCAGGATGTCTGCCAACTCCACTCTTTCCTTCAGTAGCACCTTTGCTGTGGGGAGATGGCGTCGTCATCCTTGTCTCTCAGCACAGGGCTTGGCTGAGTGAGCCTCAGAATGCATGCATGCCCTTGAGCGAGCATGTCACAGGGGGTGCTCACATGAGGAATGCTTCCCAGTGGGCATCTCCTTCTACAGGGCAGTGTTAGGCCATGTGGAAATGAGAGTGTGACTCCTAAGCCACAAGAGGTAAAAAGCCCCCTGTACATCTTTCTGCCTGGGGATCTCAGACCTGGCCCAGGATTGCCCTCAGAACACTTGTCTGAATTCTCTGCTGCTGGCAAATGGAATAGGAGTCACCATCAGGGTGGGTGACATCTGCTGCCATGTCCTCAGGTGTGACCATGACTCTTCTAAGGCATAATTTTCTTAGCATCTGTGAATGTGTGTGTGTGTGTGTGTGTGTGTGTGTGTGTGTGTGTGTGTGTGTGTGTGTGTAAATGTTGTTTTGGAGAGGACAATTATTCCCAGTAGGAACTTCCCATGAGGCCTCGCTCTGGCTGCAGACAAGGGCAAACAGCTATTGGGCCCTGCCCAAAGCTTCTTAAGTTGAGGCCCCATTCTCATCATCTCAGCTGTCGTGCCGTGTGGAAACGAGGAAGCGAAGGCAGCAGTGGACTTGGGACGTGTGCATCTTCCCATCCTCCTCCCATCAGCTGGGGTCAAGGTTCAGTGTCTGTCACAGGCACGTACTCCTGGTCCTTCTTATGGATGTTCCAAGGAACTTTTTTTGGAGCCCCCTTGCCTCAGAACTTAATGTTCGGAAGCAGCGGAGGCCTCTTCAGGGGAAGGCCTGGTTTCTGAATGTCTGAGACATTTGCTGGCCACACTCTGTGCCATAGGTGTTTGCTGTGGTCAGAGTCTGGTAGTTGGACTCTGAGGTGTGATGTTTGATGTCTGCAACACAGTTAGAAGCTTCATGGCCTCTGGGTTTACATGTTCCTTAGGTGCAGAGCTTCATGCATGTATGCTAGCACATATCGGCTCTTACATGCACACACACACACACACACACACACACACACACACACACCTGTCTGGCCACACAGGCTCAGTCACTCTGGGTGTATGTAGTCAGCCTCCAGTACAGCAGGACCTTCAGAGAATCTGCCGGTAATGCAAGGCACATTCCTTTCAATATGTGTCTAGGTCAGTGGTTCTCCACTTTCCTAATGCTGTGACCATTTTAAGACAGCTTCTCCCGTGGTCACCCCCACCATGTTGCTACTTCCTAACTGTGATTTTGCTATGTTATGAGTTGTAATATAAATATCTGATAGGCAGGCCCCACAGGTTGAGAACTGCTTTTCTAGAAGGAGACGTTTGTGTTTGTCTCTTTTCTTCTGTCTTCAACCCATGACTAGAGCCCACATGGGCTTGTCTGTCACATTGTCCCTGTGCCTTGGCTCAAGGGAAGCATAGATTAGGGCGGGGACATGCATGTGAGGGTTTCTGCAGGGAGATGAATGACAGCAAACCCTTCTGGGACTTTCTCAGCTCCCTATATCGCTTGCCCCTACATGCAGACCCCACCCATCCCAGTTATCCATGCCCACAGGTTGCTGGGCCAGTACACCCAGAGGTGTGCCAGCCATGCTCCCAGCTAAGATGAGGCAGGCCCCTAACTTCACCCATCTGCCATAGCTTGGCTGCTGTAACAAAATGTTAGGGACTTCCCTGGAAATCCAGGACAAGATGACTGGAGATGGCTGTCCCCGGGCTCCCAGGCGGTGCGTCTTGGGGCAGCCTCACACAGTGGAAGGCTAGGCAGCTGCCTGTGTGTCTTACAAAGCCAGCAACCCCGACAGGAGGGCTTCACCTCCTAAAGCCAACTTAGCCACTGTCCCCCTCACGCTTCACAGTGGAATTTGGGGAGGGAGGTGTTTGTTGTGGGTCGGGCTCCTCAGCAGAGGACCATCTGTAGTTCCACCTGAAGTTCTTCCCTGAACTCCTAGCACAGAGAGACTGTTTAGGGCTCAGCCACCACGCACTGACACATCCTAGAGCAGTGTGACCTTGGTCAGGCTCGCTCACCTCTCTGAACTAGGTGTGGTTTACTGAAAGGGCTAATTTAAAAGCTCACATCCTCCGCTCCAGAGGCTTTGCTTATGGCGTCTACCCCATGGTCCTCAGCTACTGGACTCATAGGATTCTGTGTCTGCCCATGTTGAACTTTTGAGGCCATAAATACATTTGCTGTGGTCAGCTGTGCCCTGTGGTCTGCTGAAAACCATCCATTAGGCCCACCCACCAGATGCCGTTAGCCCCACCCACCAGATGCCATTAGTGTCCTATAGCCTAGTTAGGACAGCCCCACATGGTCCAGTGTTCCCAGCACCTGCTGCCTGTTAAAGGTTCACATGGCACCACCTGTAGTGGGAAATTGGAAAGGCTCCAAGTGGTCAATAGGAGTCATTAAGTCAGTGACACCTCATATAGACAGTAGAGCACTGAGGTGACAGGATGTGGGCTCTGAGGTATGAGCAATTCCCAAGATACTCTGAGGAGACAAAAGCCCTGAGATTATGTTCATATACCCACCCAGCCGCAGCATATTATAAAAAAGGGACATAGAAAAACGTGTCGGTCGCTCACCACCAGTTTAACTGGATTTGGGATCACCTAGGAGACACACCCTGGGCAGCGTGTGAGGGCGAGCGCCAGCCTTGGATGCGAGTGACCAGCTGCCTCAAGCTCATTCCCACCATACCTTCCCTCACCGTGACGGACTGTACTCCAAACCTGGAGCCAAAATAAATCCTTAAGTTGCTTTTTGTCAGGCCCATCATCAAAGCAATAGAGAAGTTAAGTAATACAGGGAAGACGTAATGCTTCTAACTTGATATGGTTAGGACCAGCTGGCTGTATTTCTGTTACTTAAAATAGCCAGTGGCAGAGGTCATCAGGGCAAAGAGGGGGTCATGACTGGAGATGGACCCCCTGAGAAAAAGTAGGTGCAGCCATTTGACCGCAGAGCAAACACTACACAGAGAGTGTGGCTCTCAGGTTCTGAGTGTAGCCTAGGTGTACAAGAGAAGTGACCCTCCACTGGCCGCATAGTCCTCTGTGGACACGTGAAAAGTGTGTGTCATTTGAGTCCCATTTTGTGTGCAGGGAGGACATTGTAAAGGTCCCCTCTGATGGTTCAAGACTCTCCTGAACTCATCTCTGTGCTGTGAATGCCAGGTGTCAAACCCATCCCTAACAAGCTGGGGCTCTGGGCTGGGGCAGCCATGCTTTGTGGCCAGCAGGTGGCGCTGTACACAAACACACAAACTCACTAGGCTGCTGAAGTTTAGATTCTGATAGCAGGGACGCCCTGTGGGCATTTGGGGTGCATACTAGCGAAGAAAAAGCTGTGTTTGTCCTTGTTGAACCCCAAGCAACAGAGATGTCAGGGTGGGAGTTGGTGGTGGGACAGTCACCGCCAGTTAGGTTTTCATCTGGGAGCTGATACGCTCAGCACTTCCTAACCCTGTAACCTTGGTCAAAGTTCTTATGTGGTCCCTTGCGCCTAGGGCTGACATCCTGATGTG
Source organism: Acomys russatus (assembly GCF_903995435.1). Taxonomy (NCBI): domain Eukaryota; kingdom Metazoa; phylum Chordata; class Mammalia; order Rodentia; family Muridae; genus Acomys; species Acomys russatus. Next base: position 24,537,371 of record NC_067140.1, read on the forward strand.
TCCCTTTTCTCTGAGGCAGAGGGAAGGGAACTAGCTGAAACACTGAACCCAGGTCTTCAGCTGTGCAGTTCAAACATAGGCTGTAGGCTTCCTTCTCACAGGTACCCTGTGAACTCTGCCTGCAGGTGGCCCTGAGCCTGGGCTAGGACTTCTAAAGCTGACGGGAGGTGGTGAAACATGAGCAGCAGAGGCTGTGCTGTGGTCTCTGTGTTCTTAGGATGTATTGCACCACCCAGGTGTTCCCTTTCTGGAGGAACTAACTTGGCTAGCCCATCGTAGCTTCCAGCCTTAACTCCTGTGTGTCCCTCTAGCTAGAAGGCCCTCTTTTTCATCACATGTACATGGGTACCATGAAGATGTGCTGTAGGTGTGGGTAGCATTTGCCCTTGGGGGGCTTTGAGGAGAGGGTGCCCTCAAGGATGTGGGTGCCGTGCGAAGACTACAAAGGGCTTGAGGACCTTTAGAGCTAATGTTCGTACTCATGTCCATATTTGATGATTCTGGAATGACCGAGCCAGGCTAGCAAACAAGCTCATCACCCCTCATACGCAGGAACTGCTGACATTTAAAACCCCCATTTTGGACCACTTTGGAGTTCTATCCTGGCTCCAGGCAGAGCGCAGTTCACTAAAGATGACCAAGAGGCTTTGCTCTTCCATCAGCATCTCTCCTCCCGCTCCATCATCCTCCACCCGCAGAAAACCACAGTTCACCCCCAACGTCCATGAGTTTGGCAGCTTAAAATGCATCAGCGAAAGTGCGTGGTGCTTGCCTCTCTGTGCTGGCGGGTTTGCTCAACCTAGTGGCCTCCAAGGCTCACTAGTATGGTACATGGTGAAGTCGATTAGATCAGGTCTTGTTTCAGCGTTAGGAAACCGAGCCCCAATAAGCATGGTGTGCAGATTGTTCTCTGGCACGCTGAGTTTTATATGTTTTTATTTCTGTGTCTGTGTATATACGCCATATATGAGGCTGGAGGGGGGCGCTGGGTCCCCTAGAGCTACAGTTACAGGCTACTGTGATCAGAGCTTTCCTAGTACACTGATTTTAGTTCCTTTGGATTCAATACTCAAGAACGACATGGCTGGGTGTGTGATAGCTGAGCTTGCATCTCCTGAGAGGCCTCGAGCTGCCTGTACTGATCTGAAGTCCTACCAGCAGTGCACAAGGATTTTTCTTTCTATGTATCCTGACCAATCTTTGCTATCATCTGCCTTATCTTTGGCAGCCACTTCTGACAGGCAAAAGCTGGCACCCCCTTTCATGTACCTCGCATTCTTGTTGTGTGGTGGTAACGATGCACTGTCTGTCCATCATGGAGGTGTGTGTGTGTCTGTATGTGTGTCTGTGTATATGTGTGTGTGGGAGTGTGACTGTGGGAGTGAATGTGTGTGTGTGAGTGTGTGAGTGTATGTGTGTATGTGTGTGTGTGACTGTGTGAGTGTATGTGTGTGTGTGTGTGTATGTGTGTGTGTGTGTGTGTGTGTGTGTGTGTGTGTGTGTGTGTGTGTGCCTGCAAGCTGGAGGTTTGCATCTCCCTCCCTTGCTCCCCACCTCTTTTGAGATGAAGTCGCACCAGTTGGCCCAGCCTGGCTCACCTGCCACCTCTTAGATCCGCCCTCTGCCTCCCAGGTCCTGCAAGAGCATGAGGCTGCCCACCGTGTTGAGTGTATGGTGGGGATCTGAATTCAATTCCACAAGCTCTTTTCCTACTGAGCCATCGCCTGGACCTCATTTGTTTATTTCCAGTTTATGTCCTTTCCTGCATTCTAAGAGTGCAATCTTTGTTTTCTTGCTACTGGTGTGAATTTCTTCTTCAAGCTGGGTGTTGACCTCATATCTAGTGGAGGGCTTGCACACTGTCTCCTTCGTGGTGCGGTCTCATTATCCTGCCCGTTCCAACTGATGCATTAAAACACTTCTGCTTTAATTTGATGCTATTCCCACTATTTTCTGTTTTGTTTTGTTTCATTTCTCCTACACATGGGTCTCTGGCCTTCTACAGGAAATCTTTACCCACAATGATTTGGAGCATTTATGCAGTTTCAAGTCGTCTTCTTCTTTTTTTTTTTCTCTTGGTTTTTTCAAGACAGGGTTTCTCTGTGTAGCCTTGGCCATCCTGGACTCACTTTGTAAACCAGACTGGCCTCGAACTCACAGCAATCTGCCTGCTTCTGCCTCCCGAGTGCTGGGATTAAAGGTGTGTGCCACCACGCCCGGCTCAAGTCTTATGTTACCATCTGTTACCCATTTCATGTCGATGGTCATTACAGCATGAGATGAGAGCTAGAGGTGGACACAGGCGTTCCTGTGTGATGCCCATTTCCCCCCAGACATCGTTTGTCAGAGATAATGTCCTTTCCTCCATCGCATGGTCTTGGCACCTTTACGGGGAGTCAGCTGGCCTCACAGGGGTCTGTGTCTGTCTTCTGGGGATTGGATGTCTTCTATGTGAGGGCAGCACAGGTAACAGGTGTTTAGAGCTTGTCAGGGCTTGTTCTGCCTTTCCAGCAAAGTCAATCTCTTGTCTGTATGAAGTTGACACATGTTCACTGAGCAGTGTCTGCCTTGAACAGGTGGGTGTCTGTGTGGGTCTTTCTAAGAGTTAGTAGGTAATTACTGAGTCCCCTTTGCACTAGCAGGTTTAATGTGGATAACAGTCGGTTTCCTGTTGTCAACCTGACTGAATTTAGCATCACTTAAAAGACATCTTCACAGACTCACCCAGATGGGTGTGTCCAGGGAGGTTTAACTGAAGAGGGAGGACCCACCCTGAACGTGGAAGGGCGGAACAGAAGCCCCTGCTGTGCAGGCATGCACCTATTTCTGTTCCCTAAGGACACAGTATGAGCAGCCACCTGAGGCTAACGCTGCATTCACAGCCCCACTGCCTTTCCCTCCTTGCCATGATGACTATACTCCACCAAACCGCAAGCCAGAGTACATCCTCCTCCCTCAGTTACTTCTTTTTAATTATTTATGCATGCATATGATTTTTTGTGTACATGTATGCAAGTACACCAAGTATGTGCAGTGCTCACTGAGGCCAGAAGGAGGCGCCTGATTTCATGGAACTGGGGTTACAAGTGGTTGGGCGCCACCATGTGCATGCTGGGAATTGAAGTCTCAACCCCTGAGCCATCTCTCCAACCCCATCATAAGTTGCTTCAGGTCCCGATCTTCCATGGTGAGACCACACTTCCATGAGGAAGTCTTCATGCTGTTGAAGGCATTTGCACACATCTCCTCACAGCTGGTGGGGCTTGTGGAGGTCTTGTTGGCGCGAAGAGGCTCACAGACCCCTCTGTGAGGTTGACAAGTATGACAGGGGATGCTGCTAGGCCAAGGCTTCCTTTCCCCACTCCCCAACTACTTTTCACTTGGGGAATTTTTTTTATACAACCCTGGGTGTCTAGAACTACAAAACAGGTGGTATACAAGCAGCATCCTTACTGATTAAAAGTCATAAATAAATGTAATTGAGACAGTTATTTGGTGTACACTCATCATTTTTACCATTTATTAAGAGTGAAGCATAGTTGCACACTAGGGAAATGGATGTGCTGTTTGCAGGAAAGTGCTAAGTCGTAGCCGCGTGTTTGACTCTGCAGGTCCCAGAGACTCTTTAGTGTCCTTCAGAGTTGATCAGTGTTTTGATTTTGCAGTCATCAATGCCAAGAAATTGGCTTTGCTTAAACATAGAGCTCAAAAGCGGCAGGTGTATTTAGGGCCATTATTGGAAAGGCGCTATGGAGGACCCTAAGGTTAGCGAGTCGTGGTGCTGTAACAAAACGCCTGACACCAGGAGATTTACAAAGATGGAAATTTACTTTCCTCCACTTCTGGAGTCTGGGGACCCCCAAGATCAAGGTGCTGTACATTTGGGTGTGTGAGGGCTTTGCCTCACTGGAGGTCAGCAAGGGAAGCCAGCTGAGCTCTCAGTGTTGTCTCTTTTATAAGCACCCTTGTCTCACTCCCAGGGCATAAGGCTTCATGCCCCATCTCAGTACTGTCATACTGACCACCTGAACTTTAGGGGGTCCAACTTTTAGACTTGAAACAGATGTTTGTGGAGGCGCCCCTGGACAGTTAGTGGCATTTATGGGGGATCTTGTGTGCAGTGGAGAGTTGGTAGGTATATGTGGGGGCTCTCTCTGCTGTATACACAGACCTCTTCAGCAGTAGCAGATGCTCCCCATAATTCCCTTCTCTTTACTGTAATGAAGGATGGAGACATTCATGGTTAGATGCGCAGGGCTCTTTAAAAAGTTTCTGGTTATGGGCTACAGAGATCCCAGAGGACCCTGGTTCCCAGCACCCACATGGCAGCTCAAAACCTTCTGTTAATTCCAGTTTCAGGGGAATCTGACACCCCTTCTGACCTCCCAAGACATGGCATGCATATGGTGCAAACACACTCAGCTACACACACACACACACACACACACACACACACACACACACTCAATAAAATTATAACTCTTAAATTCCTGCTTATTTGGCCATCATTGCCAGAGTAAACATCCAGGCACAGCACTCCTGAAGAGTGGCGCCCACGCCAGCCTGGATCCTCGCTTCTTCTGGAGCTGAGGTGTGGGTGGGTAAGGAGACAGCTTTTGTCCCAGCTACTGTCCATTTAAGTCATTCCCGGCAGGCAAGCACACAGGCATTTTGTGGCTGATGCAGAGGGCATGCTGCCCTGAGACAGAAGGTGGCCAGCTTGCTCTCAGACGGCCACTACCCAGCACACCTCAGGCATCCATGGGCGTCACTGCTCTTCAGTCGCTCCCTGGGAAGGAGCACGGTCCTACAATCCTTTCAGCTTTGGTACCAGCGGCTGTGCAAACTCTCCAGCCGCTTGGGAGTGGCCTGGCTACAGCTCCATGTACAGACAATTCACTCTGTCTTGCTCTCATGGGACCCCTGATCTTGAAGACCACCTGCCTGGGGACAGGGGGACTGGGGGCCACCTGGTGACCATGCGAGCGTGTGTCCTGTCTACACCTTGTGTGAGAACAGGTGATACATCCATCTTGTGCCATTTTAAAGGAACCCCCCGCCCCACTTCTATCCCCCAAGTACAGCTGCTTGCCCAGGGGATTCCTGAATTTCAGCTGCCTGCCCAGGGGTTCCCCATGATCCAATTCTTAGCCACCGTGGAGGAGGAGGGGACACATTCAGTGCGTATCCAGGCACAGGGGTGAGATTCTTCCCTCTTGCAGATGAGATCATGTGAGACCAATCTGGTCCCTTCTTGCTCCTTCTCATCCTCCACCTTTCCTCCCTGCCAGCCTTAGCTAACCCAGCACTGTTTCTTTCCTCTCTCTACAGGAAAGCTGCCAGCCATGTTGCCTGCTGGTGTGGTGTTAGGTGTAGCTGGGAGCACACTAGGCATCTGGGAAGGATGGACAGGTGTTCTCTCCTCCCCTCCCCCCTCTCGATTCATCTGAGCATCCTCTGTGTCCCTGGCCCTGTGTGACCAAGGCAGATAGGTTACTTTTTCTCCCTTGGTGCCTGTAGCTTGGGAACACTCCAAACAGCACACAGGCCGGCTCCCTGCAAGCATGTTCCAAGTGGAGCATGTGTTGTGGTGGACACCGCCTACTTGCTGAGGCTGAGAGTAGGGACTAACTCCACACAGTGTGGTAGCCCTCAGGAGGTGACGCAGGAGCTGAGGTGTTCCGAGAAGAAACCAGCCACGTGGGGAGGATTATGACGAGGAACAATTGGTACAAAGGCTAGACAGGCCTGGACAGACCCCAGGAAGTGAGAGGAAGTTTCCCTAGCAGAGCAGGCAAGGAAGAAGGGAGAGAGGAAGGGATAAGAGGCTGAGTACAGACTGTGTGTGTTCCCTGGAGCCTCGGAGAGAGGGACCACAGGCGACATGGGGCAATAGATGGACCACAAGATAGCTCACAGTCACAGTTTGGTCACTATTTGGCAGAACTACATGCAGCGACGGCTTCAATCGTGTTTTATGTAGCGTCAGTGAGATGCACCATTACTACCAATGAAGACAGCGTGGCTTCCTGTCCCACTTGCTGCGCTCTCCTGTAGTGTTGCCACTGACTTCCCCAGCACATCTGTACCCCATGCCCAGGAATCTCTGTCCAGCTTCTGTGACCATGCATTTGTTTGTATCCTGTAGCATTTATATACAGAAAATCAATACGTGGTTTGGAGGGGCATAAATGAGCTCAAAGCATCACGGCATGTGTGTGAAAATGTCACTGCGAGCCTATAGCTGTGCTTAGGAAAATTCTCTAAGTCATAAAAACATTCTCCCATTTTCTCCAAAAGTTGTGGTATTTCGCTTATCTGGATTCCTTGTATGTATATGTGAGGTTGAAAGCCAAGCCTTCCCTGTTTAGACCCAGGGCGGAACCTCGTCTTTTAGGTCTGTGTAGCCAGGTTTCCTTCTGTGTAAGGTTTGATCCAAGACCCCAGGCACAGAGATGGTCTTTTGGGCTGTGGCACCTTCTTCATTGACTACAGCCCTGTAGAGAGTCTTGCCCTCTGGAGCACATCCTAATTTCCCCATTGGGTGGGTGGGTGGGTGGGGTTCTAGACTATTCTTGGCACAGAAGTGTGCTTCTGAGTTCTTCTGAGACACATGAAGGTTGTGGAGGAGGCAGCAACCCTCTTTTCCATCGCTGGGTGCTAAACTGGTCTCTGTCCACTGTAGCAGCTGCTGACGGACACTTGGGTGGCATGCAGTTAGCATGGGCCCAGCCCTGGCAGCAGCTACTGTGTGCCAGGCTTTGTGTGTCTAGGTTGTGTGAAGGGGTTTGCCACTGGAAGAAACAGGCAAGAGGCTGGAATGGCCAGTGGGTAAAGGGCTTGCTCACCCTCTATGACCCCAGCATCCATGTAAAACAGTCTGAGTGTGGCAGCAGTGTGTGCCTTTACTGTCTGGGAAGGACAGACACAGGCTGATCCCTGGGTCTGACTAGCCACATTGTCTGGAACATTCAGTGAGCTCCAGGCTCAACGAGACCCTGTCTCAAAAAAGAAAGATGCGGAGAGACTGAGGGAGGCTCTTAAGGTTGACCTCTGGCCTCCATGCACATGCATATGTACCCTCATTTGCACACACATACATGCATTCACATGAAGATGCTAATTCTTAGGCAAAGTGTTTTCCAAAGATGCCTGCATTTCCTGTCACCGCCAGCACTCTGTTGAGGTCAAGCTCCTTTCACATCCTTTGCTGTGTTTCACATGAGCTGTGCATTTAGCCACTCAAGGGATGGGCATTGGTGTCTCCGATTCTTTAGTTTCCATGTGGGGTTAAAATGTACATTTTTTTCATATGCTTATTTTCTGTCTCTTCAAACATTTGCCTGATTTTCAGAACAAGGCTGCTTGTTTCCCTAAGTAACGAGACATGTGCTGCCTGCTTCTGAGGTGGTCCTTCAAGAAATGCCACTTCACACACGTTCTCTTCTGGCTTGGCCTCGCTCGCACACCCCTGCTTTGCAGGAGCAGCGACCACCAAGTCTGATGGACCCAGTCTGTTAGCTCCTTCACGTGTAGGGCTTTGGTTTGTGTGGAAGAATTCTGTCAACCCCAAGGTCACAACTGTTTCCTCCCGAAAGTCTGTTTTAGGTCTGTGGTGTATCGTTAGTTATAATGTGTGGCATGAAAGATGGATCAAAGTTCATTTTTAAAATGATTATCCATTTGATCAGTGCCACTTGTTGAGAAGGCAGGTCTTCATTGGAATAATCTTGCATATGTATTAACAAGTAGTTGACGCCATGTCAACTCCCGGACTTTCCTTCCTGTTGCTCTGACCTGTTGCTTCTCTAGTTGCCAACACCACACACATTAGTTATTGTAGCTAAGTAAGTTGTGAATCCAAACAGTGATAGTCTCTTTTGAAATTTGGTATGAGTAGTCACGTATGTGTAAGCACACACATGTGTTCAGATGCATGTATGTCTGTGTGTACACATGTGTAGAAGCCCTGTTAGATATACTAAGGTTCTGTTTTAGGAATTCAGTGTACTATCCACTGCTTCCCAGAGCCAGGTACATTTTTTTGTTTTAAATTTTATATCAGTGTTCTTATGGGATGTTGGTCTTTAGTTTTACGGTCTTCCCTTTGAAGGAAATTCTGGTTTCACTGAATGAATTGTGAAGCAATGTTCTTTTCTTCAATTTTCTGAAGTAATTTGAATAGTATCAGTATTTTTTTTAACCTGAAATGTTTTGTTAAAAATCTCTATTTTATATAACTGCATGTGTATATATGAACATGTAAGCAAGTCTTAAACTAAAAGTTACTTTTTAATTGTATTTTTCTCTTACATATTAGACCCTGACCACAGTTCCCACTCCATCCATTCCTCCCTGTTATCATTACAAATGAGATGGTGCCCAACTGATGTGATATGGAGAGACTTATAATAGAAGCATGGGAAAGAAGGGGAGAGAAGTTAGGGCTTGAGTGGGCCATGAGGGGAGAGAGAGAGGGAGAGAGACAGAGAGAGGGACGAGGAGAGGGACAGAGAGACCAAAGTGAGAGAGGGGGGAGAGATAGAAAGAGAGAGAGAGGGGGTGGGGAGAGACAGAGACAGGGGGAGAGAGAGACACAGAGAAGGACAGAGAGAGAGGAGAGGAGAGACAGACAGACAGAGACAGACAGAGAGATGCTCTTAGAAAAAGCACAGGAGAGAAGTGCGAGAGTAAGAGTGAAATGGATGGAAGGTTTGCCCTTTTATAGTCTGACACACACCTGGTGGCGGGCAGGCAATGATGTCAGAGGTTGCTAAGCAACCTAGAAGCCGATCAGATCAGCCAGCCAGCAGACTAGCAGATCTGCTGTGAGCTAACACTCTCAGCCCCCTGCCCCTCAAGATCTACTTCTCTGTTTCCTTTCAGAAAACAGTAAGCCTCTCAGGGACGTCCACTGAACACTGCAAACCAGATATAGTGAGACTAGACACAAACCCTGATAAAGGTGGGTGAGGTAACCCAGTGGGAGGACAGGCAGAAGAGTCAGACATACCCCCTGTCTCACTCCACTCCCTCTATTAGGAGTCACACAAGTACCCCAAGCTAACAACTCTGCTCAGCCAGTCCGTCCATTCCTTCACAGCTAGGGGTTCCGGTTTGTGTCAGATTAATAACATAATAATAGCATACATGCAGAGGATATAGTGCAGTCCCTTGCAGGCTCTGTGATTTCCACTTCACTCTCTGTGAGCCCCTATGAACCTTGCTTGGGCAGAACTTGTTGGGGGTGGCCAACCAATGACTGGCCTAATTTGAGGTCCACACCAGGAGAGGCAGCCCATGCCCTGATACTGCCTGGGTGACCAGGAAGCAGAGGCTAGGTAGCCCAGAGACCCGGGATAGGGGAAAACAAATCAATAAAATGATTCTCAATGATATTCTACCATACACATAGATAGTGCCTAGGCCAGCAGTCATTAGAGAGGCTTCCTCTGGCTGCTGATGGGAGCAGACCCACAGCCGAACACTGGGTGAAGAGAGAGACCTCGAATTAGAGATCTTTGCCAGGTCCCTCCCCGGGGAGCTCAGGGAAACCCTGAGGAAGAGGCAGAGGAAGACTTGTGGGAGCCAAGAGGGGTCAAGGAAGACAGGAGAACATGGTATACAGAGTCAACTATGAGCTACTTTTGTTTAATAGGTACAGCCAACACCAGCAGGCTGACACAGCCTTGATGCACGGAACACCGTCAGGGCGCATGCACTCCTCCAAGCCGGTTATCATTATTTAGCAGATAATGAGCTGGTTATGGGCACTCAAGAGAGTTTTGGAAATCTGCATTGCTCCAGAAATGATGTCCTTAGCTGCTTTTCCCCATTGCTGTGATCAAAACACCATGACCTAAAGCAACATGGGGGAGGAAAGGGTTTGTAATAGCTTACAGACTAGAGGCCATCACCTGGGAAAGCAGAGGCCAGGGCCGAACGCTGCTTCCTGGCTTGTTCCTCATGGCTTGCTCAGCCTGCTTGCTTATAGAACCCAGGACCACCAGCCCAGAGGTGGCACCGCCCACAGTGAGCTGGGCCTTCCCCATCAGTCACCCATCAAGAAAATGCTCTATAGACTTGCCTACAGGCCAGTCCTAAAGGGAGGCATTTTCTCAATATCTCTTCTTCCCAGATGATCCTGAGAAGTTGACATAAAAACTAGCTAGCACCACCAGTTTATGCCATCTACATTGCCGGTTTATTAGCATAAGTCACTGGAAATGTCCCCTCATATCTTTCTAAGATCTAAGGACTCAGATGGCGTGTGTTACCTCTTCTGTTCCTGGTCATGGCAACTCTCTCCGCTTCTCCTCTTTCCTCTTTTCGGGTCATCTGTGGCTACAGTTTTCCCAATCTTCTCATTGGTAAAAAGCTTTTGCTTTAGTGGCTTTATTTTTAGTTAGTTTCCGCTCTGAACATTAGTGTTGCTTTGTGTCCATCCCCACGGCTCACTTTGTTCTTTTCCTAGGCTGCTGAGATAGACTCCGAGGCCGATTGTTTGAGCTATTTCTTCTTTTTTAATAAGGGCACTCAATGCTGTAAGCATCCCCTTAGCATCATTTTGATATGTTCCATTTGCTTCAACATCCTTTGCATTTCTGTTGTGAGTTCTTCTTGGAACTTTGGGTTTCTCAGAAGTTTTATATATATATATATATATATATATATATATATATATATATATATATATATATATATATACACATACATACATATATATATAATTTTTTTATAATTTAGTCTGGTTATTTTTGAAGAGATATTTTTGTTATTGATTGCCAATTTTGTTCCACTCAAGTCTGTTTCATATGAATTGAGGTCTTTGAAATGCATCGACTTATCTCATGGTCCAGTGCAGAGGGCTCGTGTACGTGGAGGCTCCTGTACATGACCTCCGACCGTGCTTTGTGTGGGAATTCCATGTCAGCCTGGTGGTGTTGGCAGGTGTGCTCAAGTCTGCCCTGCTGCCTGAGTTTCTGTTTACTGCTTCTGTGAGCGATGTAGGAGAGAGCTCTGAGATCACTGGCTGCAGCTGGGCCCTGCACATTTTCTTGGGTTTTCATTTTTGTGTTCTGAGGCTCCGAAGAAAGTCCATCATATGTAGACTCTGTATGACCGCCGTGTGATCTCTCTGAGAAGCGTGTTGGCTCTGAAGTTCTCCCTGTCCGCTAAGGGCCTTCATCTCTCTCTGACTGGGATGAGGGCGGGGCTCCCTCCCCTCCTCTTTCTTATCGGGCATTTTGTGGCAGCATGTGTGGACTTTTGTCCTGCTTTTCAATCACACTCATTTCTTTATTTAGAGTGTTCAGAATATTTACATGAGATGATTATCTTTCACGTTTAAAATTACTGCGTGTGTTTATACATATATTGTGTGTGTGTGTGCCTGAGTCTATGCACATGCATCACATATATGAACGGGCCAAGGGGATCAAAGAGGTCATCAGATGCCCTGGAACTGAAGTTACAGAGGGTTGTGAGCCACCATGTGGGTGCTGGGAGCCAAACCCAGATCCTCTGCAAGGGCACCCAGTGTTCATAATGCTGAGCCATATTCCCAGCCTTGTTTGTTTTTGAGATAGGGACTCATATAGTCCAGGCTGACCCTAAATTAACTATAATAGCTGAGAGTGACCTTGAACTCCCGAATCTCCCTCTTCTCTAGTGCTGGCATACCAGGCGTTGCCACTGTGCCCAACTCTTACACATGCTGAGGGCTGAGCCGAGGGCTACTGGGTTGCTGGGCGGCAGTCTGCCCACCGAGCCACACCTCAGAGCCTGACTGTGCTGCCTTCACTTTGGGACAATCACCTTATGGTGTAGCTGTGTCCTTTTCTCTTTTCTGCCCTCTAATGCTGTCAGTTGTCTCGGCCTGGAGGAATGGCTCAGCAGCTCAGAGTGTATACCGCTCCTTCAGCGACCCTGAGTTCTGTTCCCAGTAACCATGTTGGAAGCTCACAGCCACCTGTAACTATAGCTCCAGGGGATCCAATGTCCTCTTCTGGCCTTCAAAGAGACCTGTGCTCACACGTATATAGGCTCTCCCCCAATACAAACACACATAATTAAAAAGTAATGCAAAATTTCTTTGAAGAGAATTCAATAACACATCTGTGCATCGCAGACATCACCACGTACGTATCCTCTTTCCTTGTTCAGCTTTCAGGTTTCTGTCTGAACTCGGTCCTGTCCCTACCCCCTAAGCCTAAAGGATTCCTTTTGCACGCTCTTAGAGTCATTTACTCTTGTTACTTTCTAATTCCTAAAACAGCGTTTCCCTTCATCCTGAGAGATATTTTTGGCACGTGTTAAGTCCAAATTGCCTGAGTTGCCTTCCAGTAGAGTCATCTCAGTATGTCGCTTCTGGGTGCCTGTGGTTCCCTTCTCTAATGCCACAGCACGACTGTCTGTCTCTCAGGGCGGCTAAGGTGTTCTCACTGTCAGAGATGGTGGTAACAGGCTCAACATGGCTTCCTTTGTGCTGCTGGAGCTTGGCCAAGCCCTTCCCGCTTCTCTGTAGGCGTGAGGAGTTTTGGTTGCCTGACACACATCGTGAATCTATTTCTTGGTTGTTGGGTGCTCTTCCAGGCCTATAAATATCTGTTGAGTTTTATTCTGGGAAGCAGCTCCGTTACTTGGAAACGGTCTCACTCATCCTGGTCTGGTTTTTACGATTTCTTAGACAGAAGTAGTGGAACTAAGTTCAATCTGGCTGATAACTGTTGCAAAGACCTGGACCACCTGTGTGGCCTTCCCAGGGTCTGGACAATCACAGCATGTTCTGGCCTGACTGCTGATGGGCATGGGACACAGCCCTGGCTCTCCCAGTGTTCTCAGGCACCAGGCAGTGTCTCCCTGGCCCTCTTTCATAGGCAGAGCCCAGCTCAAGGCATAACAGACTCTGTACATCTTGCAATTCTTGCTCAGTTTTTCCAGCTGTTTGTCCCACAAACTCCAGCTGTGGGCCCCTTGGGTGTCTCTACTCAGTTTCTTCTTCTCAACTCAGTTTCCAAGGCTCTTCCTGGGCCCCCGTAAGCCACTGCCCAGCATCCGGCCCACGGCATCTGCTGGGCTCCAGGGAGTTCCTCATTCAATGCTTTTATTCAACATGTCTCCAGCTTCCTTCCATTGCTGCTTAATCTCAGCATCAGAAAGCCATCCTTACACTTTGAGTTCTCCCTTTCTTTGGAGCTAAAAGAGAAACCCACTCTGCAGACACTGGGTAGAAGTAAATGTTGGTGTCTCATGGTCTTACTCCCCTTTTCTATTCCTTCTTGGCAGTGTTATATGTAGCCCAGGCTGGCCCTGAATTCACCATGCAGCTCACTCCGGACTTGAACTCCACTTGTGTTCTCACTTAACGTTTTGGATGTAGAGGCATTGCCTTCCCTGCAGGGTTCCTCTGTCATGGTCTATGCAGCCAGACCCTGCAGACACCCTCTGAGTTCACAAGTAGCAGAGCAAGCAAGCAGAGCCCCTGCTGCTGCTGAGCTCCCTCGATGCATTGCTCCCCATGGAGTCAGTGTATGTCAGGCTCTTCAAACAACAGAGCACCCAGAAAGCTCTGCGGGAAGGATGCACAGTGCAGCACACCTGCTGCACTTGAGGCCACTGAAGCTGCTCCTGTTCCATCTTCTTTCCTCTTTGTTGTCACCCTTAGGTACCAGGAGTGAGGAGGCAGATGCATGACAGAAAGGTACAGGATGACTCATGGGTGCCAGGGTGAGGGGTGTGCGTGCTAGGGCAGCCCTGGGTTTCCCTTTTGTCCTGTCACTCGTTTTTCCTGTGCTCTGGCAGGGTGCCAGCAGCTCACCTTTGTGCCACACAGGCACAGGGGCAGGCACAGGGCTCCAAGCTGATTTCTTAGGCTTGAGTGTTAGGATGAAGTCATGTCTGGCTGTGGAAGTGATGAGTCCTCAGCAGTTACTGCTTAGCAGCTGGAGGCAGAGGAAGGTACGGAGTGCCTCACTCACTGCTCACCCTCTCTAGCTTCCCCTCCATTGTTGCTTATTTTCAGCGTCTGAAAATCATTCTTATACTTTGAGTTCTACTTTTCTTTGTTTGGGGGTGAAAGGAGAATCTAGTCCATACACATTTGGCAGAAGTAGATGTTGGCGTCTCATGGTCCCCCTTCCCTTTTCTGTTCCTTCTCGACAGTGCCATATGTCATATGAGTTGAGCAGACAGAGACAGTGTGCTCTGAGCACACTGGCATGAACAGGCTTGTGCACAGAGGGGCAGGCATGTCAGAGTTGGGAGGACACAGGCTGGGTCAGTGGCCTGGGAGGACAGAGAGGTAGCAGCTGAGGGTATCTGACCCCTGTGACGTCAGGATGGTGGAGGTAGAGGTTGTTCATAACCCCTGATCCCTCCTCTGAGGTAGACCATGGAGGCTGATGAGGCTGGGGACATGGAGAGTGTGCTGAGCCTCACAGCATGCATGGAGTGTGGATGGCCAGGTGCAGCCCCGTGCTGTGGTCAGCCGCTGGCTAAGTCCAAGGAAAGAGCCAGCATCCAGTGGTCCTTCTCAGCACTCAGACTTTCTGCCTGTTTCTTGAACAGATGCTTCTACATTGCTGAATCTTTAGGTTAATTCCCAGAGTTCTATAAAAGCCAGTTATGGGAGTTTGTGAATGAAACCAGGCTTTCTTGTTTTATGGAAGAGAAAATCTCCCCAGTACCTTTATCAACCCCACTCAGACACACCTGTCTCAGGCTTTTATCTGCTTACACCACCAAACTGGGTTTATGTCAATATAGTCCCCAGAACAGAAAGCAGAATGAGTGAGTGATGTAATTCTTGACCTTTCACCCTCACTCTATAATGAAGCTACCAATATTTACAAAATTGGGCCCATGCACATTTATCTCCATTATAATGTGTTTCTCTTTTTCCTTGGTGACGTCATGGATGTTTTATGTCTCAGCAACCTGTTGTCTTAATTCAGGTTTCCATTGCTGCAATGAAACACCGTGACCAAAAAGCACTTGGGGAGAAAAGGGTTTATTTGGCTTTGTATTTCCACAGCACTGTTCTTCCTAGGACAAAGTCAGGACAGGAACCTGGAGGCAGGAGTTGATGCAGAGGCCACTGATGGGTGCTGCTTACTGGTTTGTTCCTTATGGCTTGCTCAGCCTGCTTTCCTGTAGAACCCAGCACCACCACCCACAAGGGGCTGGGCCCTCCCCTGCCAATCATTAATTAAGAAAATACCCTAAAGGCTTGCCTCCAGTCTGATGTTAAGGAGGTATTTTCTCAGTCGAAGCTCCCTCCTCTCTGATAACTCTAGCTTGTGTCAAGTTGACACAAAACTATCCAGTACACATGCTCTGCTCTGTTGAATAGATATAAAGGAGCACAGAAAGGAAGATATACCTCAATTTAAAGGTGACCAGCCACAGCCTACCTCCCTCACTGGGTGCTGGGGTGCATTTAATTTCGTACTTCTACAAGTGAGGCTGAGAGAAGTCACCTTTGTGTTCTTCTCCAGCCCAGATATCAGAGTCTGCTCTGCCTGTCACCATGAAGGGAAGGAAGTGGAGGCAGGCACCGAACCTGTAGGCTGTGCTTTATTCAGAGTTGGATAACAGTGTTAACATTGTGGAGGTCGGCCCTGCCCCTCAGCAGCTAGAACACTGAATGGGAACTAAGACTGTCAGTCAGTCATTCCTGTAGTCTGTCCCTCAGGTCAGATGGTTAACCTTATCTCGCCTTTGCCTCCTGTGCTTTTCTGTATTGTCCTGTCACTCCTGAGGCACCATCGAGGTTAGAGGCTAGCTCAGAGGAAACAAACCGCTAGAGTGTGTGTGAGAGAGTCCTGTCAACAACACAGGCTACAGAGATGTTCTGTCTGTCCTCTCTGGTTTGACTTCTTGGGGGGATGGGGGTCCCTAAAAGTTCAGTTTCTAGATCAAAGATCAGAGACTAAGAAGAGGTTAAGTGTGGTCCTGAGTTCTTGGAGCTGAAGAGACAGGAAGTCGTGTCTTGTTTTCAGCCTTCACTTCCTGCTCTCTAGTAGACAGCCTGTTCGCCAGGTATATGTTCCTCAGGAGGGATCCTGTCAAGCAGGATGCTTGTTCAAATCCATGAGAAGTCTTCATTGTTGACTTTTTCTCTGGAATCTTCCTTTTGTTGTTGTTGTTGCTGCTGCTGCTGCTGCTGCTTAAGCGCTAAGCAGTTGACTCTGCAGCCTCCAGGCTAGACCCTGGTGAAGACGGAAGTTCTAGCTGTGGCCCTACTGTGTCTCCTGTGGGGGACCTGGAGACTGGGAGTGCATAGATGAGAATTAATTCACAAAGGTCTCATGCAGGGGAAAATCTCCATTCCTGACCAGAGGCACCAGTGAGAGGATCTTTCAGTTAAGAGCAAATCCGACCAAGTTTGTAATGATGACTCTGAGGCATTCACAGTGACTTCAAGACTCCCCTCACCGTGAGGATGCCACACAGGCCATGGACTCTTGCGGTTGAGCACAGAGTCATACATTGCCCAGAGCATGGCCATCTTTCCCTTGCCAGGGCCAGCACCTGGCATTCACAAGGGATTCCTCCCTAGATCCTTGAAATGTCGTAAGTTCAGTAAGTCACCACAGCTTTCAGAAACACACGCTGAAACTGTGTGTATGTGTGTGCATGCATGCGTGTGCGTGGGGGGTGTGGGGGGGCGCTTCTTCCGACTGTGAGTTCACAAACCTAGGACGCCATCACTTGCACATCCAGTAAAGCAGATTGAGGCTGGACTCTGTGCCTGAGCCACTTGCAGAAACCTTTTCTTTCTCTCTAAGGCGCGTGATGAACAACTTCCCATTAGAAATTCAGACCTCAGCAGAGCTCTGCTTTTCTGTTTTAGCTCCCAAATTCACCATAAAGTATCACATTCTGTGTATTTGCTTGTTCTTTGTTTCTGCCACACAGTGAGTTCTGGCTCGGTCTGGGGGCCTGTTTCTCTCTTCTTTCTTATCTCTCGAGTGACATTTATGATGTGCATGCACGTGTACAAACGCTGAGATGCCACTCAGCCAGGCATGCCCAGAGCCAGCCTGGGTCATGCATTCACCTAGGGCATTCTTCGATGATTGACTCTGGTGTCCACATGTCTCTCTGGGGAGAGCGGCTGTCCCTGAACCTAACTCTGGAGGAAGAGACAGATGTCAGTCAAGAGAAGTAAGACGGGTGCCAGGACTGTGATGGAGAGGACAGGGGGAGGCAGAGGAGCCTCTGGGGTGCCATGTTCTAGGTACCAAACGCACATGTATACAGTTAGAAAGTGGGCGAGAAGTCAGTGCTCCCTGGAGCTGGAGTCACAGGCACCATAGGTAGAGTCACTCTATAATTCATGCAGATGGCTTTGAAAGTCAAGGTGGGGACATGGACATCCCATGGACACTTGGGATGTGTGATACCTGCTGTGGAGCATGTCAGTGGGGGGACCTAAATGACCCACCATGTGGCATCATGCGACCTGCACTGCCCACTGAGCCACTGGAAACAGCGCAGTGTACACGTGCGGGTGTTCCAGTGTCAGCTGCAGGCCCCCCTGGATCAAACTCCTGACTCCATCCCTGGAGACTATGGGAAGCCAGTGCTCTAAGACCTGTTTCTCACCCTCGTGGGTCTCACAGGAACATTGCCACGGAAATGTAAGAAGGAGCTGCTGGCGGTGAAGCTGAGGAACCGGCCGAGCAAGCAGGAGCTGGAGGACCGCAACATCTTCCCCAGGAGGACCTATGAGGAGAGACAGGAGATCCGACAGCAGATAGAAATGAAGCTGTCCAAGTAAGTGACCATGGGCAGGCCAGTGCAGAGGCTTCGTCCTAGCCCCTGAGACGCTCCTCCCGTGGGGCTGCGCAGGGTTGCAGCAGGCCACTGAGCCCTTGGCATTGCGTGGGGTTGCCTGTGTGCCTGTGGCTCAGTGGCATCTCTTGACCTCTATATGTGACGGACCTGTCACATTCCCCAGGATGATCAAAACTTTCTCCAGATAATCACCCGACTACCCCACAGTGAACCAGTGGTTTTCCCGAGTCAAGAGAGGTGTGAAGAAGGGAAGGGTGTCAGATGGGAGGGTCTGGACCAAATTGCCGAGGCCATACCTTTGCTGTGGTCGGGCTGCCTACATCCAGCCTCTCAAAATTCCCATCTGGTTATGTCTCCCTTTTAGAATCCTTTAAGATCCAGCTTTGTTAGATCCCCCAAGTCTTTTGGGAGAAGCTGTGCTTGCATGAATGCGTACACACAGTGGCCCACATGCAATATGCTGCAGGGCAAGAAATACACCGGCAACTTTGCACACTCAGTCACACTCGGGGCTGGGCTCTCCTCCTGCTTCAAAGTCTGCTTGTGGCCCACAAGATGGATTCCCTACACTCACTGAGCTCCACCAGGGGAAGGTTACTCAGCAACCAGGTAGTGCCTCATTCTGGGTGAAGACAGACTGTGCCAAGGGTCAAGCTGGAAAGGACCTGCCCCATCTTAGACTACAGAGAGCAGGGGCTGCAGAGCATTTATAGACAGTGGAGCTATGAGGGGCGGGGCTGTAGCACACTCTCAGACTGCTTGGGGTGGGTCCTAGAGGGTGGGGGTGTGGGTCACCTGCAGAGGGCAGGGCTGCAGGGCACCTGCAGGAGTGGGACTGTGGAAGGTGAGGCTGCGGCTCGCCCGCAAGCATCTTTGCTGCAAAGGGTGGTCCTGGAAGCTGCAGAGCTACTTGGTTTGGGAATGTCTAAGAGGTACGGAACACAAAGGCTAGAGGACCGGGATTCCCATTTGCTCACAGAACCGGGAACTAATTTTAGATTCCACGGTGCAATGCAGTAGCTTCTCCGTTTCTCGTCACTACATCTGAACATGGAAAGGAGTCCCAGAATTAGACACAGAGAGCAGGAGGCTGTGCGTCTCCCCTGGAGGTCAGAGGTGGCTTTTGTTGTCTCCGTGTCTTCCCTGCGGGGATGGTCTAATTGGCCCTCAGCCTGTGTGCCATCCTAGGACCTTCCACATTCTACTGCTGAATAATTTAGCCTCCAGTTGCCATGGCAACACATCATTGACAGTATTCCCAAGAGTGTTTGGGGTTTCCATAGTGTTTTATTTTGCTATTTCTAAATCTTAATTTTTTTTTCTTCTTCTATGTGCTCTTCGGCTTCTCTGAGTGAAGTGAACCTTGCCCCCCCCCACCCATGATATACCCTGTATGCCTGGTCTGGGTCCCACAGTGAGGTTGGGGGTCCCTTCTACAGGGGTGAAGGCATGGGGTGCTGCCTGTCCCTTCCCACAGGCTGAGTTTGTTCTCCAAATGCATGTGGGTGAGTGGGCAGGGTCCTGGCTTCACATGGGGGTGTTTCCTGCAAATAACACGCAAAGGCCTGTGTGCCCCTCTACACACACCTCTGAGAGCATTAAGTACACAGGCACCACTGATGGGATCTCATATTGCATGGGTTGGTGTTGTCCTCTAGACCCTCCTGCCTCAGTCTCCCCAGCTGGAGTCTCAAGTGTGTGCCACTGGACCTGCTGGCTGTCACTTTCTAGTACTGGGCACATACTGGGAGCTGTTTATTGCTCTACTGTAGGTAGTCCTGGCAACTACACAGTGACTGAGAGGTGCACTCGTCTCTGGGAAAGGATGTGATATCTTGTCAGGGTGCCGTGGGAGAAGTGGGCGTAGGAATCAGACAGTCTCGGAGTACCCAGTCAGCCTTCTGTGAAGTGTTCTGGACAGTAGCAGTCCCTCCTGCCAGGAATTCTGGGGGGCCATCTTACTCATTGCTTGGGGCTGCTGCCTTCTATGGGTTTTGGCTTCATTGTGGTGTGTGCTCAGAGCACCGGCCAAAACACCATACTTGGTGCAAAGATGTCTACACTTATGGGGAGCCAGTAGGAGGAATACAAAGTCCCCCCTCCCCCCACCCCAACACAGGTTAGAGAAGCTCCTTAGTAAGAACATCTAGAAATGAGCTTGGCCTCAGAACGGAAGGCAGTGCTCCACCTCAGGTGTAGCCAGGGCTCTCCCCCACTTGGTGGAGTGGAGGCAATGGGGCTTGTCACTTAAAAAAAAAAAAGATTCTGAGTCACATAAAAGGAACAAGATCACATTCCTGGGAATAGAAACTGGCTGAGAACTGCTACTGTCAAGGCCAGGCATCCTCATGGGCTGCATGTCACAGGCACAAGGCACAGAAGCCGCCAACAGGCCTCTGAGGAGTAGGTAAACGTGACTGAGTAAACAGGGTCACAGGTGCTAGGTAGCCCAAGTGGCCTTAGAGCCCCACTGTGGAGCAGGTGACAGCCTTGTCCCTAAAGGAGTTGCTTGATGGTTTCCCTGGGCCAAGACTCTGGACAGGAGCCTCCCAAGTGATGGGCCAGTACAGCCTCTTGTTCGGGGCCCCTGGGGAGGCCTTTGTTCTGGGGCTGAGTGAGAGGCTGATTAAAGCCCAATAGTGTCCTTCAGGGGTTGGCACTTAGCGCATTAGCACAGCAGTTAAGCAATCCCCAGCTTCTCTCTGTACAGCGTGTACTACGCATCCAGAACAGACTGCCACCGCTGGGCCGTAGAGAACACAGGGTCTCCGGGAAAACAGCATCAGGAGCACTTGCACCATCAGACAGCCACCTCTCCCGCTTGTTCACTTTGAACTCTGCAGAATTTTAGGGGTGTGTGAGGCTCCCAAGGGTGGGGTGGGAAATTGAGCATTGCTGCCTCACTGAGTGATGTGGTGGCCACACTTTGTGCTGAGACTGCAAAGGAGGCCGGGCATAATGCAAGCTCTTGGGTCTGTGGTCACGAGGCTTTGGAAATACATGCTGTTTTCTGCTGTCTCTAGCTGCTCAAGAGCCAGACCTATCTGGAATGTGCACATTCACTGCAGAGGCGGAGGCAGAGGTCACACTTAAACTTCCGTGGATCTTTGCTTCACTTCTCTCTCTCACCCTGTTAGAGTAGGTGTGAGCCCAGTTCACCATGGGGACCTTAAGTCCAGCCCTGTGGACATCATCCTTGGAGACAGACAACCATGGTCGTAAGGCAGTGGGTGCTTGAGTCCATTTTGCAGCCCAGTGGCTTAATTGGTTCTGTGCACTCACGGTCTCCTTTGAAGGCCTGTGGAGGTGCCCTGGGGTGGGTACCCTGCATAGATGCAGTTTTCATACGAGGAAAATGAACACACTGCCAAGCCGTGTGGCCACAGGTGACAAGAATAACCTGTCAGTGCTGGTGCTGTGAAGAGCCAGAGCTCAGCACCGCCTCCCCCGCCCCCAAGGGTCCCCGGAAGCAGCTAGCTAGGAGTGCAGAGGGCGAGAAAGCACAGGGTGTTGACTGCCTGGAGGAGACAGGGGGCAGGGCTGCTCTGAGGCTCAGGAGCTAGAGCATTAGCCGCTCATCCCTTCAAGGCCAGACCAGTGATGTCTCAGAAATGCAAGGCAGGAATATTGCTAGGCAATTGTTCCTCAGATGTTTTCTGGTTCTCATTTCTGGCTCCCAGGGGAAGCATATGGAGTGCAGATCTCCAGACTGTCTTTCCATCTTCTGAGAGCTGGGGGGGGGGGGGGGGGGGGTGGGGAGGGGGGAGGGGAGAGAGAGGAGAGGAGAGGAGGAGAAAGGGAGGGGAGAGAGGGAGGGAGGAGAGCGTGTGTTGTGTTTTTGTGAGTGTGCACGTCTATGGAGGAGCACACGTGCCACGGTGCAAGCGTGGAGGTCTCAGGACACCTCACCTGTACTGCTCGCTCTGTTTGGCACAGGTCTCCTGTTGTTGGCTTCTGTTTACACAAGCTAGCTGGCTTGTGAGCTCTCAGTGATTCTCCTGCCTCCACCTCCCCTCCCACCGCAGTGCTGGAATACTGGCTGGAATACTGGCTTGGTGGGTTCTGAGACCCCGAACTCAGGTTCAGCCTGTGCAGCAGGTGCTTTACCCATTGAGCTCACTTATCTCCCCAGGATCTGTACTTGCGCAGGTCCCGCCCCTCAGTGTCCTTGCTACTTTGCAGTGTATATGACCTCCTTAAGACCCCTGGGAGACAGTCCTCTGAGCTTTATCAAAGTGACCTATGATTCTGCTTAGCCTGTTGCTATTTTAAGGATAATGTACACTTTATAGTTAATTTTGTTAACCTTCATCACTTTGTCCACCAAGAAGTTCAGAGCAAAGTGCATAGCTACCTGTGACAAATGTGTCGTGTTGTGCTAAGTGTGCGCTGTGTTTAAGCTCCTGGAACATGCATGCTCTGTTTGCTTTGTTTTATTGTTATGAACATAGTTCTATGTACAGTTCCAAAGTCTATTTGTGTATTTAAAATTTCAATAGGAGCACTGGCACTTCTTTATGGACTGTGCCAGTGTCCTGGACACTGTGCTGCCTGCCTCCTCAGGGCCAAGGCTCCCATAATGCAGCCCTGCCCCGGATGTCCATTGGTATTGGTGGACTGAATAGAATGTCTGTGCCTTCCCTCCCAGTGTGGGGGGATTGTTGGCTTCAAGATTGTCATAGTTTACATAAGGCTGCAGCAATTGTTTTGGGACATAACCGAGGTTTGTATTTTTACCTTTTTATGGAGTGTTTATATAAAATGTAAAAATGGTTCAGAATGGCAATGCTAAATGTTGAAAATATTTAAAACAAAACTGAGACATGTTTTTTTTTTTAAAGGAAAAAAGCGGAAGGAATTCAACACAAATAAGAACTAATGATCTAATACTACAATGGGCCCCAAGAGGCCTGGAGGAAGGGGCAGGGTGGCAGGTTCCCTAAAGGCATGCACGGGAGGTACATCCTGATTAACTATGAACATAAACATCATATAACAGCAAAGCCAGTCTCCTGCCCAGTTTACGAGGCACATACATGATAGATCTTTACATTTAATGCTTGAGCAGTGCTGTGTGAACACAGAGATTATAATAAGGTTTGGCTGACCTCCTGCACTCACCACTGAGCTACATGGTCAGTGGTGCAGGGAGCCAGGACAGTTTGTGTTAGCACATGTGACCACACCTGCATCCCTGACTCTGAGAACAGGGGGGCAGGAGAGGCCGTGGAAGGCAGGGGTGTTGGCGGTCATTCATCTTGCGTCTCCAAGGGGACATGAAGGAATGCTGCTTAGAGAATCAGCAACTTTGAGTGTGCTTCGTGGGCTTTGGCCACTCTGCCCATCACAGGGCTAGCCCAGCAGTGTTTCTGAGCCTTTCCAGGTTCTTGGCTTGCACTAAGGTCAACATCGGGTTGTACTGGCAGTGGCTTATGTTGGGAGACACAGTCCCCGAGCAAGCCCATGAGGTTGATGCCCTCTTAGCCCTGAGCTGGGGCAATGGGTGTAGATGAGAGTGGTAGGGGGAACCTCAGAACCCAGACTTGAAGAGAGAAGAGTCAGATTGTCCTGGGATCCTCTGGGACCCCTGTTTCACTACAGTGGACACCATCCATACCTGTTCCTATGTTAGACCCGTGCAAGTGCCGTGGGTATTGCACATGTATAGATCGTGTAGCCCAGGCACTTGCCAGCTTCTCATTTGACAACCCCCCCCCCCCCCGCCAGTGCTCATTGTACAGTTCAAGGTCCCATGGGAATAAAACATCCCTGGGAGGTGGCCTCCAACCCCGCAACTGTGCTTATGCTCTGTAGAAGCAGGGCATGGTGTAACAGCTGGCCTCCGCGCTCTCGCCTCAGTGCACATTAAGACCTAGGGACAGAACACACTGGAGACAGCCTCCCCCAGGTGTTCATGATATGACACACTGTCTGTACTAGGCCAGGCAGGGGGCGATCTTGGAGCTCCTGGTGCTTTGTAGCTGAGCCTGTGTCCACAGCAGTCCTTTCACAGGCTGCCTTGGTGACAGTGGCCTTCAGCTCTGACCATGATCCTGTGTGGGGAGCCCCCTTCATGGTCTGTAGAGGAAGAAAGGGCCAGAGGTCATGGTCACAAGCAGATCAGTAAGACCTGTGACCTCAGTGCCCAGCTCCTAACCACCGAGCAGCCGCTGAAGCTGAGGCTTTAGGAGCTTGGCACACACCCCCATTCAACCGGCTCATGGTGCCCCATGTCTCAAATCCATAGTCTGCATTAATGTGATTGATAACATGGCGTCCTTGCTCACCAGTTTTGTCTACCAGTGTCTGCAAGTCTGCTCTCAGTGTGGCATAGTTGTGGGATCTTACACATGTGCCCTTAAAAATGTTTCAACACCTGATAACACTGTCTGGGCTCTCACTGAGGAACAGGTGTGAATCATAGGTGACAGTCTTGCAATAGGGCCTTTCTGTGCCGGGGCTGAGTGCCACGCCCCTACCCCCACCCCAGTATTGCCATCCTTCAGGAGGCTCGCAGATGTTGCTTTACTGATTGCGTGTGCAGGAGAGCGTGCCTGTGTTGCCCAACAGTTTCAAATGCCCTTGCACTTGAATTCCTGCCATGGTATGCACGCAACAGCAGGAAGTTCAAGTTCATGCAGCTGATAGGTGCTGTGGTGGCATGTGTAGCTATGCTCCCTGGGCTATCAGTAAGTAAGTCACTGTGTGTAACAAACTAGATGGACCAGCTGCCTACAGAAGGCCCCGGGGTAAAGATGAACCTGCAGGAAGAGCTGCAGTGGGCGTCAGGGTCAGGTATGATGCTCGAGCCAGATGTTAATTAACAGGAAGTTACACAGTCAAATGATAGACTGGTGGGTGGGAGGGTAAAGGTACAGCCACCCAGGCACATGGAAGGCCATGCCTGCCATGACCAAGGGCCACTGCTGAGAGGGCCCCATGTGTGACAGCTTACTGGGGCAGCCTAACATCGCTGCCCCAGAGAGACTTTTTGACTGTCCCTCCACACCCCAGTTGACATGACCCAACTCCATCTCTCTTCCTCACTCTTTCCCAGCTCCCTGTAACACCCTCAGTCTGGGTCTACAGCTGGCTTCTGCTCACTTTGGCTACTGGTAGAGACTTGGCATTCTAGGTAGGTACTCATAGATGTGCATTATCAAGAAGAAAGGTCTGAAAAGCATGGCAGGTCACCCAAAGGGTCCTGAGAGACCCTCCTACTGGCAAGTGTGTGTGTTTGTATGTGTGTACATGTGTGCGTGCATGTGTGCTCTGTGCACTGTGTGCGTGTGTGCACTGTGTGAATGAGTGTGCGTGTGTGTATGGGTGCATGTGGGTACGTGCGTGTGCATGTGCATTTGTGCGTGCATGTGCGAGCGCACGTGCGCATGCATGTCCTGTCTTTTTGACTCTCTCTCCTTCTTCCTCCATTCTCAGCAATTGTTAATGCTCCTGTGTTACCCTTGGGAGAGGCGTGGTGGATGGTTAAGTTTTGGAAGCTTCCAGAGACTTAGGAGTGGCCCCTGGGAGGGAGCGGCTCAGTTCAGAGGTCACAGCTACATAGTAAGAACTCAGAGCCAATGAGAACAGTGGTGAGAAGACCTCCGGTGCCAAAGAAGCATGTAGGGAAAAGGAAGGATGCTTGGAGAAAGTTACCAAGGGACAGGAAAACTTAGGTCTGTGTGGGGGCTCTGGCATTTGGCACGGCTAGGGGAGCTTTGTCTAAGTAAAATGAAGCCACGCAGCCATGAGCCAGGGCACTCCAGGCCAGCCTGACATTTTGTTAGATTTCTCATTTCCTCACATGGTTGGTGTTCTGACTCCCACCCTGGCATCTTCACTCTGGTCTGACATCATTACTTTGGTGATGGACAGTGCACGGTGGCTGTTCATGTTAGTTATTGCAAGAACTAGCACCAGCTCCAGGGTGGTCAGGACAGACCTGTCTGTCTCCTGGAAACCATGCATTTGGCTTAAAACAAAACAAAACAAAACAACAACAACAAAAACCAGGAAATGAGTGTTTCTTTGTCTCGGAAGCCTGCAAGGTCCTGGGGGGGGGGGGTTAGGGGGTAGGGCACTTCCGGAGAGAGTGGAGAATTCAGGCTTGCCATGTGAGGAGCCATGTGCTTCTGTTTGGATAAAACAGGGCATGATCATGGCTGAGATGTCCTTTAGGGGTGGACATGGGACTAGGGACTGAGTCCTTCAGGGTCAAAGGCCCGGGCCTCACAAGCTTGACCTGATGATGTAACAATGGGGTCTTTAGGGTCCTTGTTATTGCTCAGACTTGAGAAGGAAAGGCATGGTGTTCGCAGCATGGACCCCAGCATGCATGGCACTCCTTGGAGGAATGCACATGACTTCCTGATAAATGGGAGTGCATCCATCCCTTTGGACTTTGAATTTGGCAGTAGGATGGGGATTATCCAAGGGACTTTCAAACAGTGAATGAGTGGATTAATCAATAAAACCTCATTATTCCCCAATAATGAGCAACAGATAATTTGACAGCTGGGCACCATCAGTAGGAAGAAGAGACTATGGTCAGGCAGGAGAAGGTGCTCTCAAAGTTTACAGTGGCCCCAAAGCTTCAAGCAGCACTGTCCATTTCAGAGCCTTGTGCTTGAGAAGCTGCTAGAAGCTACATGCACCCTGGGGTGGGGGCAGATATTTTCTGTGCCTCAAGGAACATCACCCCTCATGAGCCTTATGTGGCCAGTGCTTTCAGTTTGTACGGAGGATGCAAAGTACATTATGGCCTTCAGTTCCTCATGATCCTGGCTATATGTGAGAACCTGGTTACAGCCAGTCAACAGCTGGGGACAGACAAGAGTTGGACCTGGTGCTTATGGGGTCCTTTGTCTTTGTCTTCAAGCAGCACCTGGCTTGGCCCGTCCCTGTTCTCAGACTTACAGGATTCCCACACAGCCATTCCCTGCCTTACATGGTCCCCATGTGTGAAGTGGACCCTGCTGAAGGGAAGAACTTTCTCAGTGCTTCACCCTCAGAGCCTGGGCCAACACAGGCTTCTAGCTAAGCCCTGCCCCATAGATGGACGGGATGGGGGTATGCTTGGAAAATGAGATCAAAAGATGAGTTGGCTACTTCGATGGTACCTGGATGCAAAAGTGGTTGAGAGGATGGATGTGTGATGGAAGAGCAGATGGAGAGACAGTCGGAAAAACAAACAAATGAGTAGATAAATTATTAAGTGGCTATATATTTAGAGTGATGGACAGACAGATGGAAGGATGGGTAGGTTGACAAATGAACAGATGAGCAGATATGTGACTAGACAGATGGACAGACATGGATGGTCAGGTGATTTTTTAACTTTCATGGGTGGCGAGAGGGATGAAGTATTGAGGCACATCAGGCAGAATAGACAAGAATTGAGTTCTACAGAACATGCACCAAGTGGATAGCTTCCTGTGGGTGGCAGGTTTTTTTTTTTTTTTTTTTTTTTTTTTTTTTTTTTTTAGGAACACTGAAGTGCAACGTCCTGTTTACTGACTTGACATGTGACATGTGACATGTGGTGTGTCAGGAGCTTATCTTGGGTTCTCAGTGGACATGGACAGTTCTAGGGGTGGCTTCCCTTGTGAAAGGTGTTCTCAGATTGTAATGAACACATGCTCTGTTCCCCTGAAGTGCTCTTGGGGCCAACTATACCTCAGAACTGAACCTCACTAGCTGGATTCCAGCCTTCAGAGCAGCACCTATGGCCATCTTTGTCAAACCTTTATCCTCACCATGGGCATCTTTGGTGCTCATCGCCTTCATCTTTGTCTCCACTACCACGTTCTCATTGTCCACATCCTCTCCAGTGTTGCCATCATCTTCATCAATATCTTCAGCACATCCAGCTTCTTCCTCTTCACTGTATCTCAGCAACAGCCTCACCCCTCATCCTCCCCATACTCACTCCTAGTACATCTTCATTGAAGAGAGCATTCTGTCAATGCTGGCTGGTGATCCTCTTGATGCCCAGGGTCCCACCCGTGAGGGATGGAGCTCATACGTGAAGCTAGCTTGGGAAGCATGTGCTCATCCCTGCCTGGAGGGAAAGGAGCTCATGGAATCGGTGGGCAGGGCATAGTAGGGACACTGTACACTCTGCTCTAGCTGAGGACACCCCTGTACAGTGGTGTGGTTGGGAAGTTGGTGTCCAGCGTTGCCACCCTTGGAGGGGCCTGTTTGGTACCACCCTTTTGTATGTTGAAATGCAGGAGGGAAGTCTGGTTGACCTTTGATCCTAGGAAATCCTGAGCATGGTGATTGGGGCCTCCAGTTGTTGAACAACTGTGAAGAGGAAAGGATCAGAGCCTTGGTTTAGTGTCCTTGTCCCCTAAGCCCTACAGAAAGTCACCTCCTGCTTGCTTTGCCCACTGCTTGGGACTCTAACGGATGGGACAGCATGTCTAGTAAAAAGGTACAGACCACCAGCAGTTACCATTCAAATCTTTCAAGAAAGAATAATTCTCAAACCCAAGGGGCAGATGACAGGTGTTTGGAGGCCACCTGCCTTCCAGTCCTGGACAGAGTGAGTCCACATAGGGTCACTTAACTGGAGCCAGGGTCACTAGCTGGAGCTGGCTGGTGGTCATGTGACTCCCACCCCAGGTACCTGCTGGCACTGTTAGCAAAGTCCTACTCTCTTGGGTCTTGGGACTCACAACTGCATGCGTGGCCACTGTGGTCGCGACGGTCGTGCTCCCACTCTAACATTTGTTGAAGCCACAGGTGTCTTCTCTTTCCGATTTTACTCTAACCTCAGATATAAATGCTACCATTAAGTGTGCACAGCCAAGAAAACGGAGGCCCCAGAGAGACAAGGAAAAATGTGCAATGGCTCACGGCTCAGGCGTGACCTACATATAATCCATGCTTGGAGCCACTCCACTCGATGGAATAGTTAAAGATAGGTAGTCTGGACTGGTGTGGGTATTCCAAAGACACCAAGGACTGGCTCTTCTCTTACCCCATGTTAGCTCTCTGCATGCTAGTGTTTAACGATGCTTCATGGGCCAAGTGACTACAGAAATGCCAGATATTGCATTCAAGGGCTGAAGGAACGTGTGTGTTAGCTGAGATAGCTCTTTGCCAGGATCCACCCCCCCCAACCCCCCCACCATGCACATGCACCCTTGTCTTGTACCTTGGGGTCAGAACCTTTTCCCAGCTGTACTTAGTGGGAAGCAGGCAGCCCAAGGACAATCAGTGTTCTGAAATGTCCTAAGAAGAGAGGCTGGAGTTTTCTTCTGCTCTAGGTTCTCCAACTTTGTAATGGCGGTATGTGGGAGGAGACAAGGAAGAAGGAAGGATGGACAGGTGGACAAATGATTGAGAGACACCATATCCCTTAGGCTTCTTCACAGCCTAGCTCTAGAGCCCGCATATAGTAGCCCTGTGGGTTAGAGATAGTCGCCTGGGTTTTTATACACGCCCTCCATGATCTTCATGTGCTGCCCAGGGTGAGGGTGTCTGGGAGAAGCTGAGGAGCGGGAGATAAGGGAACTCTGAGGACCCTTCCCCATTACCACTGTTACTCACGTTGGCAGCAGAGATTTCCTGAGTGCCCTTGTGTGGCCCTCTATGCTGCACATGGCTGCAGGTCAGAGTTCTCTCCTCAGCTCCAAGCTCTGGAGTTCTATCGGTTTCTTAGGACATGAAGTCACACGTGCCTGTCCCTACATTGGATACTGTACTCAGACACGCATTCAGAAGTGCTTCGGTTCCCAGTGTCTGAGGTGGGAGCTTCCGGTAGGAACAGCCTTGATGCATCTTCCACAAGAGGCGTGAGAGCATGGACACCCAGGGCAGTCTGCACAGATTCCCCAGCAGTTTACAATGTCCCGTTCTATGCTCAGCCCCACAATCACCCCCAGTTCTGGCTCTGGAATGTTCCATTTGGCTTTCATAGAAATGATATGTTCCTCTTCTATCCATAGTAAGTCAGGCAGTCAATGTACAGGAAGCTTAATTAAATTACCTAATTCCAATAATAAGCACAGCTGGTACCACAGGGCTGGGAACAGTGGCTGCCACTTGTGGATGGTGGGAACAGAGCTATGGGATTAGATCGGGCGGGGCTGGGTGTGCAGGTCTGGACCAGGGAGAGAACAGGCGCTGAGCACACCATGGCCTCTCAGGCATGCCTGCAGCTGTGTGCATGGATGAACTCTCTCCCCTTCAGAAGCCTATCTGCTTGAGGCCTTTGCCTCTTTGGGTCTGGCCTACTTGGAGGTTCACACTAAGCTCGCAGTCCCCTTGCCACTGAGGTGGCCGGTGGGCTGGATTGCAGCAACTAGATCCTGTCCCTCAGCTCTTTGAGGAGTTGGTTGGGTAACTGGGGAGAACCATCTTGTCAGGTTGAGATCTCTGACTTGTTCAAGTCTGACTATCAGAGAGACAAGATGGGCAGGATGGTCAAGGGCAGGTAGGATGCCACAGTTAATTCATGAGAAGCCATCCCGGAGGTCAAGGTTGAATAGAGCACAAGTTTCTTTGTAAGTATGTGAGTATTGTGGGGTGTGTGTGTCCACATGTGTGCACATGTGTAAAGCCAGAAGCTGACCTTGGGTGTCGCCACCAGGATTGCCATCCATCCTCTCCCTTTGAGTCTCTCATTGGCCCTGGGGGCTTACCAAATGGCTAGGCTGGCTGTCCAGCAAGCCCAGGGATCTTTCTGTGCCTGCTTCCCAGCAGATACTCTGAGAGTAAATAGACCAGTGTAGCTGGGTTCTGGGGTACCAAACTCAGGCCCTTGTGAGTGTACGTCAGATGCTACCTCCTGAGCCACCTCCCTAAGCTGACGGATTACTGTGCATGGCATGAGCTTGCCGAGCACTCACCTTTACGCTCTGTTGTTTATTCCAGAGTCTGTTTGTTAAGACTTCCACACCAGGGCCAATACAGGGCCTCTGGCTTTTTACACACACATTTTTCCAGTGGATCATACATGTGTGTGAGGGGGAAGGTACATGTGTGTGCGTGTGTGCGCGCGCGTGTGTGTGTGTGTGTGTGTGTGTGTGTGTGTGTGTGTTTGATATCATTCAAGACACTTAGAAAACATATTCTTGGGCTTGGGTCCTAAGATCAGGCCTCCCAGACTCTGGAGATGTGAGAAGTGCATTTCTCTGGCTTGCCAGACACCCTGGTTGTGGTTCATAGACAAAGAGCAAACCAGCAGGTCAGCCAGAGGAGGATCCAGCTGAGAGCTGGAGGTGGGAGGTCGTGGGGGAGGGCAAGGCAGGCTGGGCTGGAGCTCAGTTCCCAGGAGGGCTTTCTGTCAGCCAGGTGCATGCCCACCTGGCCTCCTTCCAGGATTCCTGCCACGGAGTGGGTAAACGTGGTCTTCATGATGGACACTATAGGTCCAACAGCCAGTCAGTAACCCTGACCTGGGCTACCGCGGGGCCAGTGTTGGTTCTTCCTGGAAAGATTTAGCCTTGTCTGAGACCAGAGGACCAAGCAGGGTGGCAGGGATCCAGCCAGGTATGGGCTGCCCTTTGCCCTCTGCACTTTATCCTCAGCAGCACCTTGCTGATCAGCTTGAGGCATATCTGGGCCTTGTTCTGGCCTTTTCATGGGGACAGGAGGGGACCACGCATGCCCCTTGCACCTTTCTAGTAAGTCATCTATGATGCGCACAGGCCTGTCCTGTCTCAACACCCAGTTACACTGTTACCCCTGCTTACACTCACTCGTGCTTGCTCTGTGCTCTATCCTGCCTTCTCTGCCCTGTGTTTCTGGTTCTCCACCACACAGTGCAACCCTCCCTTCAGAATCAGTACCTGACAGGTGGCATTTAGACTAATTTTCTCTTCTTCTCTGAGAGGAAATATCTCTCCACAGGCAGCTTACATGTTAGACCCGTGAATGGGTGACCTGCCCTTCCTCTCTCTAGGTGCTCCCATCCAAGCTCTTTTTTTTTTTTTTTTTTTTTTCCTGTCTCAAGGCATCTCCTGAGCACCTGAGAGTCTCCTCATGGAAAATACTTTAATGCCCCTTGGGTGAGGGTGTCCATTTTTCTGGATTCTTGTATCCATTTCAGGGTTATCGATATTGGGAACAGAGCAGGAAAGCCTCACGTATTAAGGGCAGGTTGATGCCTCCCAGGTAGCCTCCCAGGCTCTTGGCTGGCTGGCCTCTGCCTGAGTGCCAGGTAATTGGAAGCAGAACCTCCCTGTCCTAGAGCCTCAGGGGCTCTGGCTCCTGTTGCAGTAGAGGAGGGGTTACCTGAACGTCTGTAGGCAGCATAGACACTCTTTCCCTACATGGGATGGGTGGGAACAGTGCCAGGCAAAAGGAAGTAGCAAGTCTCACAGAAGGCATAGACTAGCTCAGTGGGTACCTGGCCCCATGCAAGCTTCCACTCATTCTGTCATCACCTCTCCTCACTGTAGATGCAGAGAGGCCCAACATGGCAGCCATTGGCAGGTCAGCCACCCCTCAGGCCTCTGGGGATTCTGGGATAGGGTCATGGAGGGTCAGTGGTGCAGTGACTCTGACCTGGCCTCAGGACGAAGTGTCCTTAAGGTCCAGCCCTTGAGCAGTGAAGATTTGCCGCCTTTCCACTCAACTCTGAATGTCCCCAGTGCTCCCAGTATGGGTTGTGGCATATGGACAAACAGACATGAAGCATCATGTTGGAACAGAGTGCAGAAAGCTTCCTGGAAGGCAAAGGCTCTGGAGCCCCGGTGTTTCAGGAAGCATCTGCTCTCTGATGTGCCGGCATCCCTCCGTGTCATCCTGATGACCCTGTGGGTGCAGCTGTGCAGCTCTGACCCTGCCTCCTAATGAGGTCATGTCTGGGCTTCTGCATAGAGTGTATGCTAGTTTATGGGAACTTAATTTCCATTTTTCTTCTCTCGTGTTATGAATAGGAGATAACATGATGTTTGTGTGCACATGTGTAGAAGATAGAGGCCCATGGTGTCTTCCTCAGTCTTTCTCCACCTTACTTTTGAGACAAGGTCTCACTCTGAATTCAGAGCTCACTGACTCAGCGTGGCTGGCTAGCCAGCAGGTCTTCCTGCCTGTACCTCCTCAGTGGTGGTATTACAGGCATGAGATGCTGTAGTGCTCTCTCCCTCCCCCGGGGAATGCTTGACCTCCAGTCTCTGAGGATAAAGGGAACAGAAGCAACAGATAGGGCGTTCAGAAGGCTTGTGAGTATGCCGGAATAACTTCCTGGGACCAGCTTCAACTTTTTTCTGCTTAAACAAAGGCTTGGGGAGTGGGTATGGGGTTTGCAGGGCAGGTGTGCACTATTGGTAGGGGCTAGGAGTTCCCAGGATGCTTTGCTTACATTTGGCAGCATGCTCCTATCATATGAATGGGAACACAGTACCTAATTATCCCATAGGTTGCAGGGGAGAGCGTTTTGCAGGGACCATATCAAAGGTCATTTTCCAGATGTGATTAGACATCTATGAGTATATACATTCTCCAATGAGGTCAGGCAGAGAGTAGGAGGCCACGCTGGGGAGAGGGACCATTTAGCATCAAGCTTGTATAAGCTTTCCGGGACATGGTGGGCTGTGACCTCAAACAGCAGGGTCCTCCAACAAGACACTGACCTGTCTTTTACATAGAGATGAGAAGTCAGGTGCTGGTGCTTCCATGGCAAGAACATTACCCACTGAGCTGTCTCTTTAGCCCCTGATATGTTTTAAAGTGAAGGTTGGTGTGGTGGTAAAGCTGTGTGTTGTGCAAGGGGGACATGAGGCTAGGAGGGCTGAGGACTCTGCGTTGGGAAGGGCATCCTGGCCTCAGGGGTTCTGTCTCATGGCTGGGAGGGAAGGAGACTCTGGGTGGCCATCCTTATGCTTAGGTGAGAGGCTGGTGCCTTGGATCTGGTGGGTCCTGAGCAAGCACAACAGACATGGAAACCCCTGGGATATTGGGAGTGAGTACACTTAGAAACAGAATATCGCTGGGTGGGAACCAAATCTAAGACAGGCAGAACCGTGCTGAACAAGCCAGAGGTATCAGGGTGGCATGAGAAGAGGTTGGCTTTGGACATGAAAATAGAGGCACTGGGTCCATACCCACCCTTGTGGTCCAGACAGCTGGGCAGGCAGCTACTATGACTGGGTCAGCCCAGGTGTGTGGTGGTGGTGATGGTGATGGTGGTGATGGTGGTGATGGTGATGGTGGTGCTGGTAATGGTGGTGATGGTGGTGATGGTGGTGATGGTGGTGATGGTGGTGGCGATAATGATGATGGGTGTTGGTGGTGATGGTGGTGTTGGTGGTGATGGTAGTGGTGGCGATGGGTGTTGGTGTTGATGGTGTTGGTGTTGGTGGTGTTGGTGTTGATGGTGGTGGTGGTGGTCGTGGTGGTGGTGGTAATGGTGGTAATGGTGGTGATGGTGGTGATGGTCATGGTGGTGGTGGTATGTGTGGTGTGTGTGTGTGTGTGTGTGTGTGTGTGTGTGTATGTGTATTAGCAGCTGGCATCTCCCTAGATGAGCCTTTGGATGAAGAATCCACTGCTCAGAGGAGTGTGATCACAGTGTGGGCACATTCTTTCCTTTCCTGGCTGGGGCCTCTGTGGGGTGCTCTGTCCTGCTTTCCTCATGGCTGCTTGCTCTTGTCATATGGTGAGAAGACCATACTACTCTTGACCCTCACTCTCTAGGTATTTTATCATCAGTGGCTTGTGATACAGGGCCCATGTACCATCGCCTGCCTGTTTTGATGAAAAGAACTTTCCTCCTGCCTGGTTCTGGATCTGAATGGTGGTGTGGGTATCCCCTCACTGGGGAATCCCAGTTTCATAGTGACTCATGGCTAGCTGTGGGGCAGGATCACCTCCAAAATTAGCTCCAGGATCTGTAGGTGGGGAGCGCCATCTGCTCTCCAGCTGTAACCTGTCTCTGGGAGGCATCTGCCTTTTCTAGAAGGAATCTCTCAATGTTGGCCCAACACTTAGTAGACCTTGTAGGAAACCTCGTGTGGAGTCTGCGTTAGGATGACACTGAAGCTATAGCTGTGTGGGCCAATGCTCACAGAGCTTTAATTGTGCATCCCTCCTTATGCCAGGAATGTTGGCTTTTTTCTCTGTCCCTCGGATACCCTGGAGCCATCTTGCACATGTCACTTTGTGGCCCCTTTTGTGCTCTTTCTACAAGGTCTGGAGTCAGCTCATGCTCCCATCTCTAGGACTCATAGGACAGAGGAAGGGCACCTGGGCAGAGGACAGTGGCTCTGGGCCAGAGACTGAAGGTGAGCAGGAAGGCAGTGGCTAGCCTACAGGTATCCATCTGAGAACCAGCAGACAAGCCAGTGCCTGGGTGCTTGGGAGCTGGCGTGTGCCAGGCAGGGGTGAAGAACACCGACATGAACTCCACATGTGCCTTCTGCCCTGCAGGCATGGGCACGGCACTGGTTCGGGATGGTATATATTATGTGTGTGTGATATGGTGTGTGTGTGTATTTGTGGTGTGTATGTGGTGTATTGTGTGGTGTGTGTGTAGTGTATTGTGTAGTGTGTGTGTATGTGAATGTGTGTCATGTGTATATATTTGTGTCTTGCGGGTGGTGTAGTGGTATGTGTATATATGTGTGTGGTGTGGCGTGTGTGTGTAGTATGTGTGTATGTGGTGTGTGTGTGTGTGGTGTGTGTGTGTGTGTGTGTGTGTGTGTGGTGTATATTAGAGGAGAGAAGTGTGATGGACCAGGGTTGGATCAGTGATGGAGGAAGGAGGATGGAGCAGAGTCTGAGTACCTTAGGGAAGAGGGCATGTCTGATGGAGGAAAGTGTTAAGTGTCTGTTGAGGGAGGGAGGTGTGACTGAGGGAGAGGTTGGAAGTTTCTGATGAAGGCTATATCTAAGGGAGGGGACCCAAGTGTCTGATACAGTAGCCCTTCCGAAGGACCCAGGCCCTGTGTGTGTGTGTGTGTGTGTGTGTGTGTCTGTGCATGTGCATGCATGTGTGTGCATGCATGTGTGTGTGCGTGCGTGTGTGCATGCACGCATTTTGTGTGTGTGTCTGTGTGTGTGTGCGCACATGTCTGTGTGTACATGTGCATGCGTGTATGTGCGCGCATGCGTTTTGTGTGTCTGTGTGTGCAGGTGCATGTGTGTGTGTGCGTGCATGCGTTTTGTATGTGTGTTTGTGTGTCTGTGTATGTGTGTGTCTGTCTATGTATGTGAGCATAGTGGAGACCCAGGCTCTACACAGTGCGGGACAGTAGCCATAGTGCTGATGTTTACCTACATTCAGTCTGTACTGATCCTCTTCCCTGTAAGATGGTGAGGCAGGGGTTCCCTCAGCCCAAGCCCAGGCCAGGGAGAGAACTGAACCCTGATAGCCAGTGGCCAGGGGCAGAGCTGAGTCTGGTTTTCAGAACTCAGCATCCTGACCCCAGGTGCTGACCCAGCAGAGCAGGAGCTTGCCAGTCTTCCACAGAGTGCGGAGGTGCAGGAACCCTTGTGCCTTCAGTACATACCCGGGCATCCCACCCACTGAGCGCTGGCGATCTCTACCTTTACTCTCCAATCCACTGTCTCCCTCTGTGGTGTTTTCTTTCCTGTGCCCTGACTGCCCATTCCTAGTTGAAGTCACAGAGCATGTCAGGCTTTTGGATTGACAGTCCCAGAAAGCCAGTCACTGTCCTATTAGCTCCCCTGCACCAGGTGCCACAGGGCACATAGACACCCAGAATCTGTGACACTTGGCAGAAGTGGGTGAGGTACAGTCTCAGCCCATACTGTTCCTCCAGCCTTCTAACACTCTCTCTGTGTATACCAGGTGCTGCTGTTGGGGTACCTCTTTCCTTGGGGGGGGGGGACATTTCTGCCCCATGGTGTAGTTCTTAGCTGCCACATCAAGTCTCACTGAGTGGAGTCGGCTCCATGTGCTAAGTTAAGTCACTGTCACCAAACTATGAACAGGGCAGTGACAGTGAAAGCCAAGAGCTGTGCATCCCACTGGGCTGCGCTGCCTATGGGCCTGTCATACACCGCTCCGTGCTCCTGGCCTCCTTGGCAAAGCAAGTACTTCTGCTAGGGCAGTTTCTTGCTGTTTCCTGGTTGCTTGTCCTTAATATGACAGCACTAGGATGGTAGCACTGTCCAAACAGGATGTTCCAGTCCATGGAATGGGGCAAGACTCAGCACTCACTCTTTCATCCTTCCCCAGCACCTGTTGCTGCATGTATGGTGTGTGGGCTCACCCGCGGCAAGGTGCACCAAGTCCACTTGCATGGAGTTCTAGGACCACGAGGGATGAGCTACTTAGCCCAACCCTCCTTTCCATGGCTGTGGTTCTGCCCACAAATTGCTCATGTCCTCATGGTCTAAAAGACCACCTCATCAGCAGCGGAGGCCTAGGGCTCTGTTTTCACCCCAGCGAACAGCTCGGGAGCCTCAGCTGGGCTGGGCTTCCATCCTTACTGCCAGCTGCTGCCCTCTGTCTGCCGTGGCCCAGCTCTCTCTGTGTTGGATCCAACAGTGGTTCCTGTTCCCAGGGCTCCTGTGGCCTGGGTTGAGATCAAGTGTTTGGTGTGTTTCTCATCTGTCACACGCAGACCTGACTGGTGTCGGGCTACCGTGATGTTCCAGCCTCACAGGGTCTCCGATGCCTGAGCTGGAGTGGAGGCAAGGGCGAGACCTCACTAACTTGGGTGCCAGGCTCTGTGTCCTGAACTAAAAGCTCAGTCTCTTTCCAGGGTTTTGTAACCTGGACTGGGCAACACATGCTAGTTAAAAAAAAAATACCTCTATCTAATTCCATAAACATTGGTTGGGAAGCTAGTAATAACGGAGGTTGTGGTTACGATGGTGATGGTAATCAAAGCAAAGTGACAGGCCGTGTATACTGCCCGCGTTCACCCGACCATGGGTATAGCACCATAGGAAGAAGGGTCCACCTTCCCACCCCTGGCTGGGCAGATGGGCCTGTGACTTACAGAACCAGATGTGCTTGAGGCCTTATGGCAATCGGCTGCCTTTGTGTGGCAGCCCACAGCCAGTGAGTGGGACACTGGACACAGGTAGAGAGACAGGAGAGTCTGGGCGGGCTGAGGTGAATGAATTAAGTCCCTATGGTCTCTGTCTTCTGCTGTGTGGTAGACTTGAAGAATGTCATTTGAAGCTGGGAGGAAGTGCCTGACACTGGTGGTCACTTCACACAGGTGACAAGAGCAATCAGGTATTCGGGAACAAAGTTCTTCTAAGGTTGATTTTTCTGGAGAAAATATTTGCCTTTATTTGTCTGAGGAAAAAAAAAGTATGGATTGACAGCCTGAATCCTGATATCACAAGGACATTAAGGCCCTCGGGCATGGCTATCCTTGAGGTGGTATGAATTCTGAATTCCAAGCAAGCGTTATGAAACACCATTTTGCACTGACTCAGTTTACACAACTCTTTGAAGGTCTGTTTAAGTTCTCATTGTGTGTGAGAAGTAAGGCTCAAAAGAGCCAAGTGCCCTGGCCATGGGTTCTCAGCTAAGAAATGGCATGTCCCACACTCTGACCACCAGGTGTGTCTTTCTTCCTCCAAACCCCTGTCAGACTGCCTATTATGCCACAGCCTTCTTGAACAACCTCCGTCAGTGGAGTGCTTCATGAACAGGCTCTCTTCCCGAGCCCCAGAACCATCTCTGGTTCTACACTTCCCACAGGATGCAACCTCCTCACACAGCGTGTCCTCCAAGACCTCGTAGACTTAACTCCAGCCGTTTTGCCATGAGCTCTCTCTTTCCTCCCTTAGTCTTCAAGCCCACAACTGAGCAGTTAGGAAAGATTCTGTAAAGAATATAACCGTCTATGGCTGGCCCCTTCTTGTCACCAGAGTCTCAGGGAAATTGCACCTTCCCCTGCCCTGCTCGGTCCCTTATCCTTCGATTCATTTATTCTATATACAGGTCACTGCGGAATGGATGGTGATTTGTTTCTTGTTCATTCGCCTTTCCCTCTTGGACAGTGAGCTCTCCCAAACTTTCCAGGCTCAGCAGTCTGTTCAGGGGCATAACTGGTAGTGTACAGTCATTTGACGAGGGTTCAGGGCCACAGCAACAGGGCCAGGTTTGACAGGCATTACCTAGGGCAGACGGGGAGACTCTTGATGCTGGTTGCCAGTCAGAGGTTTCCAGAGTCCAGGTTCAAACCTCAGGAAACATTAGGAGTAGGTTGGAGGCCACCCTCACCCTGAAAGAGCTGGCTGACAAAGCTCTGGGGGAGCCCAAAGAAAGCTTGTGTTCCAGTGTGGAGGGAGGTATGGGACAGACACACCACGCCCTGGGCTTTGTGCTGGGACAGGGATTATAAATAGATACATATTTCTGGAGACAGCCTTTTCACAGGGGGCTGACTGAGTATTCACTGCCTCGGCTCTGATGCCTCTCTACAGTGCCTGAGGATCCGGAAGTAGGAAGGCTTCTGGCTTCAACCCAAGGCCATTATTTTAGATAGAAATAATTGGAGCTTGGCATTGATTTTGCTTAATTATGCCTCCCTCTCCTGACAAGCCCTTTGTTTATGTTTTGTGGAGTTTTGATTTTTTTTTGGGGGGGGGGCTACGTCTTCCAACTCCCAGAGCCAGAGACCATCTGAAAAGGAAATAGTAATTTGCCTTCACACAGCACACTGGCACACTCATCTGGCTTGCTGGAGGGAGAGAGGGGAGGAGGGAGGCGGAGGCTCAGGCTTGCTAGTCGGCTGCGCGTGTGTGGGCGGTTCCTTTCCCAGTTAGCTGGGAGATTCCCAGCTATCATTGGTGTTAGAGCTGTGTGCTCACTGACAGAAGGCAAGGCCCCTCAGCTGGCCCTAGACACTCCCCCTGGGTGGGGCAGGGCAGAGGAGCCTCCTTTCAACCTGCCAGGCAGCTGGCTGTATTCCTGGGCTGATTTCCTGGTGCTGAGGATGGAGGATGGAGCTGATGCCTGGAAGCAAAGATCTGGGGTCATGGCTACAACCAGAAGTCTGAAGCCTAACAGTGGTGCTGCCTGCCTCTCCCCAAGCTAGTGGACAGGAAGAAGAGTTTCCTCAATGAATCTCTGTTCTGCTTAAACGTACATGTGGTTGGGTGAACTGTGCACACCAGCCAGGGGGCAGGTGATGACGTGTAGTGGAGCAAGGACTTCCTCGGCACTGGCTCCTTGGACAGGCTTTCCCTCCCACATGGAAGACTGACTTGATTTTCTCAGCAAGGGGCTCCAGTGGTCCACTCTCTTCTTCCATTTGGAAGGTGATCTTGAACTTCGGGGGGCGTATGCCAGGCACCTCTCACTGCACAGACCTGGGTGGAACTTCCAGGCCGCCGCCATGGTGCAAAACATAATCTTAGTGTTTTTCCGCAGAAGGCTGAGCCAGAGACCTGCCGTGGAGGAGCTGGAGAGAAGGAATATCCTGAAACGTGAGTAGCGAGTGATTCCTCTAGAGGGTTCCCTCACGTGCGCCAGTATGTTGCGGGCTGCTGTGGGAATCTGAGCTCTCGCAGCCAGCGCAGCCCAGCTCTGCAGCCTGAGCACTCAGGGTTCCCTTTAAAATCTAATCGGCTTAGAGATTCTGAAAGAAAAGCCTTAAAGTGGCTGCATTCGGAAATCTCCTAAAATGAAATAAAAATAGCACTCTTCCCAGCATAACTAAAGACACTCTCATCTTCAGATTTATAAGGTGGTCCTATAGACCCCAGGGAAAGGAATAATCAACCCTGTGCATGTGGGGTACCAAGCACAGCTTCAAGGGAGTTTGCAGTTGTGGTTCTGTGGATATTAGAAATTGCAGACCCAGTCAGGAGTTGCTTCAGAGTATGGCACACTCCTTGCTTGGGAAACTTCTGTGGTTCAGAACTTTGGGTTCTGGCACTGTCTGTACTTTTGGCCTTGTTTTCCCAGCTAGGTATATAATTGCAGTGTGCTGCGCCCACATGTGTAGCAGTAATGTCTACCGTGTGGACGTTTCACGGTCTTGGGATGATGGAAGGTAGTCAACCCCTCAAGTGTAGCCTGAATAGCACTTGCCTGGCTAACAGACTGGTTCTTAAAGTATTTTCCATGCACGTGTGTTTGTTATCTTTGGGTCAGTCTGGTAGCATGACTCTTAAGGTTTTATCTTGCCGTGTGCTGCACACTCCACCTGCCTGAGTGTTTTTTGTTTGTGAGCACCCTTTACAAGTTGTAACAGCACCGAGACTGACATCACACTATCAGAGAGCCTATAGGGTCTTGGTCTGCACATGCAACTCAACCCGTTTCTCTCCTGTCTTTGCTTAAGTACTGACTCTAACCTTATGGCTACCTCCCTCCTCCTTTGTAGACTACTGGGGGAAAAATCCTAAGATTAGGAATTCTTTCTTTGAATGTGGTGACTACTGTTCTGTTCTGTTCTGTTGTCCAGGCTGTGGCTGATACCAAGCTTGATCAAATCAACAGGAGTCAAGCTATTTTAGCCAGCAAATGTTTTGGATATTAAAACATAAAGCCACTTATTTAAAATTCAGTCTTTATGTCACTGATACTACTATAAGCCGAGGTCTAAGCTTGGACAGAGATGTTCGAGATTTAGGACATGGGATAGCCCAGGTGTGCTATCGGCACAGGAAGAGAGCCCCATAGCACAGAGTAACCTGGGCCCACTGCCCCCTCTGTAGCAGTGTCTCCTCTTCCTCCTCCTCCAAGTGGGTAGCCAGGGTCCCCTTACCTGTGCTTCTAATTGTGTTACTATCTAAACAGTGGAGTCTTAAAAGTAGACTGCTTGGTGAGAGGAGTTAGCAGGCAGCTGGAATTGACTGTACTCACCTTCAGCACGCTGAGGAGAGTGGATCTTCCTTGTGATGGCCATGGCAACGCATCATAAACACAGTGCCTTTGCCAGAAAGCCAGATTTATCCTTAGCTCAGAAGCCTTGTCGAGTGTCCTGAGTGGGAGGAGCTGAGAAGGCCACTGCTTGCTTTGTGTGGTTCTGTTTTGTTCTGTGGCAAGGGCAGGGCTACCACCTAGGATAAGACAGGGCAACACACTACGTGTCGCTGTGCTTGCCATTGAACTTTGTCCTTTCTTCCCTTCAAGAGGAGATCATGAAATGCCAGTGCTTGCTCTACACACCCAGAATCCCATGCATTGGGGACCTAATCGAGTACGATCACTGAGCTCAGCCAGTCAGATAATGCTTATCACAAACCTAAGAGTCGTGCTGTTGTCCCCATCATACTAGTGAAGCAGCTAAGGCCTGGGGAACATGACATTTTCACACATGAACACTGGCTGGCCTCTACTGGCTGCCAAGTTTTAGTCACCACATTAGGAGCAATGACACTTTCCAAGATACCCATAGATGGGCGCAGGGAACTGTCCAAGGTTCT
Source organism: Acomys russatus (assembly GCF_903995435.1). Taxonomy (NCBI): domain Eukaryota; kingdom Metazoa; phylum Chordata; class Mammalia; order Rodentia; family Muridae; genus Acomys; species Acomys russatus. Next base: position 24,579,494 of record NC_067140.1, read on the forward strand.
GGAGGCCCCCTTTTTTGTTTTTTGTTCCTTGGTAATGGTGGCACTTTCACAATAAAAGGGGGTGGTTCCTGTTTTTCCCCTCAGTTTTTTGTTTTTGTTTTTGTTTGTTTTTTGTTTTTTTTTCACAAGGAGACTACACTTGGAGCTTTTTCCGGGACCTTTGTAAGAAATCAGAACTATTTCCGTGCCATAGCTTCTGCCTCTCAGGACTGGCCTGATGGCATTTTCAGGGTTTCCTGGTTGCTTCACTACTTTGTCAATGCATTTTCTATTGCCACATATATCTAAAGAACCAAGAATATAATGTGATTGTGTTGTTCTCTAAAATTCTCTAGTCTAATAGCTTTTTAATGAAAAAACTATTGAAAAGCATATTCAGATTATTAAACACCCACACACCCAGTTCCCTCCAATACACGAGCATTTGAAAAGCATTATTTAAATAAAAGCAGAGAATGCAAAATTATATTAGGTGTAGGCTGCAGGGTTTCCCTTCCCCAAACATGGCTGTGCTGCTGTTCTGACAGCTGCTGCGTGAGATCTATTTCCTAGGCAGGAGTTCCATTAAGGCTGGGGACCTGAGGCTTTATTTAGCAACCAGAATGCCAGAAATAGCACTGCATTCGTCTCTCTGATCATCGGGCCAGGCTTCCATTACTACAGTATTTCAATGCGCTGCCCTACCTTTAGCTGCCAGATATAGTGTGAACACAACTCAAGAGGCAAAGCCAATTCTGAGGCCCTTTGACCCCTTAGAAGGTTCTATCACATATAAGTATGCTTGAATGATGGAGAAGCATCTGCGTTGTGTGTCTGTTCACATTTGATATTGTGATGCCCAGAATTAGAAAAAAATGTAGGTCATGTTTTGAGCTGGTTGTCTAAAAGTCCCATTCTACACATTGTGAAATGAAAAGAGAGAAGACAAACTGTGGTGACAGCACTTCTCAGAGCTGAACATATGCTTGACTGTGGTGCTATAGCAACTGTATGCTCTGTGTGTTCCTCGATATAAATACACAGACAAGATATGTGAGTGGAGTGGAGACCAACAGACAGCTGTTCCTCAGCAGCAGCAACATGTGTGTCCTGTCCAGGGCAGAGGAGGAGTGGACAGAGAAGGATGCTCACGTGGTGTCCTGAGCAGTCTTTGGGAAAGTGACTCCAAACACAGAAACTGATATGTCAAAGGTGTCACCTATAAAGTGGCCCTAGGAAACCTAGTGTATGCTTCTGTAACAAGAAATGCTCAACTTGCTGCTTCCTCTGTCTTTCACAGAAAGGAATGATCAGACGGAGCAGGAGGAGAGGAGAGAAATCAAGCAAAGATTAACAAGAAAGGTACGACCCTGGTTTGCTTTCTGCCACTGTGTTAGACACCATGACCAAAAGCAATGTGGGGAGGAAAGGGTTTCTTTTCTGTACTTCCAAGTCATAGCCCATCACTGAGGGAAACTGAGGCAGGAACTAAATCAGAGACCGTGAATAAATGGCTACTTTCTAGCTTGCTAAGATTGTTTTATACAACCCAGGGACACCAGCCCAGGGGTGGCACCACTGACAGTGCACTGGGCCCTCCCACATCGACCATCAAGAGAACATTCACTCAGACACACTCACAGGCCAGTCCGTCAACTGGCATTCCCTCTTCCAGATGACCCTAACTTATGTCGAATTGACTAAACTAATTCGCCAGGATTATAATCAGCCAGTGTCTAACTGAACCTAGGTGGTGTGGCCCTAACCACAGTCAGCCGAGAAAGCAGCAGCACCTAAATAGCTCGTGTGATCCCTTGCCAGAAGGCAACTGGGCATCTTTAACACTAAGAACCACATAACCAAATTGTAGCATTTTGCTGCTTTTAGTCATTCTCGGTTGCCTTCAATCTATCTAGTTCCTCAATTATATGTTGGTATCAAGAGTTTGTATGACACCAAGTTAGATACACAATAGCTGATCTAGGAAGGAATTCCAGATGTCCAAGTCTGTCTTTCCTCCTGGTCTTTTCCATTGACTGGCTGACCCAGGCTCATGCATTTTTGAGCTTAGAGTTAACACAACTGCCTTCCAGCTCTTCACGGGAGTGGTACTTAACATAACAGAGCGCTGACCACATGCAGTTTATTCAGTGACTCCATCAGCCACCCCTTCACCATGTGCTCTGTCGAGACAGGTGGGTGTTGGGATTGTACAAAAATTAAATGATGCATTATGAAATCATATTAAAGAACGTGCTATGGTAGTTCACACAAGTGCAGTCGTTTATACAGTGTTAGGTACTGCTTACCATAAGAAAACTAGCACAGCATACGATACCTAACTATAACCATATTCTATTTCAGCTTAATCAGAGACCCACTGTTGATGAGTTGAGAGACAGAAAAATTCTGATCCGTTTCAGTGACTATGTGGAAGTAGCAAGAGCACAGGACTATGACAGGAGGGCAGACAAACCCTGGACAAGACTGTCAGCAGCAGATAAGGTACACAGCTTCTGTGCTGGTTGGGGGCATCTCATCCTATGATCAGGCTGGGGCCTCTCTTAGACAGTGTGAGCCACTAGGTAAATTAAGCCCTATTCCCTGCTGGTTTCATGAAGATAATGGAGGGTTAACTTGAGCTAGGGGGTAGTTCTGTTCTCAAGGACACTTGGCAGCATCATACCACATTTAGGGTTGTCAGTGCATGTGGTACTTCCCATTTCCAATGGGTGGGCACCACAGAGTGCGTGAGGATTCCCACAAGAAATGCCAGTTCCCACATGCCATGGGTGTGTGAATTGCAAAATTTGAGAAGGATGGTAAAAAGGAAATAAAATGACCCAAGCACATTGGGTAAGTGACTGTCAATGGCCAAACACTGTCATCTAGTAGGACTTAAGGCCGGAAGTGTGAAGAAGGCTTTCAGAATACTTTTCTTGGAAGAGAATATTTATACAATCACTTAGTTAGTTATCTGTTCTCACATATGCTTAGAGACATTCACAGTTACTGTATCAGCGTGGACAGATGCTGTTAAGTAGTCAAAGGTAGAGAATATCTTTAGCAGCCAGTGTCATCTGAATATAGAAAACATCTCAACTTCTAAGGTTTTCTGTGTTTCCAATATTTACTCTTGTCTCTCCTGGGCTTTTAAGGGCTCATATGAGGGACAGGCATGACAGCGTGTTTAGGGAAGCTAAAAGAGGCCCGAAAGCAGACACTTCTGCCACGGCACAAAGCTGAAATAGATGCTCTAAAGTTCCAGTTACATGTGGGTGGGTTTTCTGATATCACAATAGCAAGATAATCAAAAGGCTCATCTTACTGTTCGCTGGGTCCCCAAGCGTGTGCCAGGTTCATCTGTTAGTGTAGGAAGGCTTGTCTGCCCCAGTCCAGCACAACAAATCAAGTCCTTTCCGATTATTGACCACAGTGTTGGCACATGTTAGTGGTTGATAATATGTAAAGGTTATCATTTAACTTGAGGTCCTATCCTCTTTAAATCTCAGGCAGCAATTCGTAAAGAATTAAATGAGTATAAAAGTAATGAAATGGAGGTGCACGCATCCAGCAAGCACTTGACAAGGTGAGCTCTCTCTCTCTGTGTGTTGCATGAACTGCGTCGTGCCGTGTCTAGTTGCAAACACTTTCCCCAGAAAACTATTATCAAGTAGGGACTAGTGGTGAAGGGGTACACGTGATAGCACTTAGTTGCTATGCTTAAGAAAACTGGTCTTAACTCAAAACTTTCTTAGGCACTTACTTCCAATAATAAAAAACTAATTTATGGACTCTACCACTACATCTAGATTGCTGTGAAATCACTCTCCGTTATCTGTATTGGCCTTAACCTCTAACACAAGCCCTTGTTCACCACACCACAAGGCACACTCATTTCTTCAGCACATACCTGAGAGTGGACTATGTATAATCCAGGTACTAAGGATATGACAGTGAAATATAGAACAGACGCTCCTGTCTTCTTGGAGCTTATGGTGGCTAGCCAGGGTGTTCTGCCCAACTTTTCCCATCACATTGAATGGCACATTTTATGCTCACCCTATCGCACAGAAGAAGTTTCTCTCCTTCTCGTGCTCTATAGACATTCAAACCCCTTTTCTCCAGCCAAATTCTCATATGCCTGTAAGTCCTAATAGGACTTGACTGTTAAGACAGCAGGCGCTAGCAATTGCATTGTCCTCTTCCTTGAAGGATGATCTCAAGCCCCAAATACAAAAGAAGAGAGGCCTTCTGTACACTGCCTTGTGAACAGCTGCCATGGATCCCAAGTGGCCACTGCCTTATTTAAAAGATTTGCTCTGCAAGCTGACTGTAGCTGTGGAACAGAAAATAACTATGAATTACAATGCCCCATTCCCCACTTGTGTTAGGGAAAGAAAACTTTGCAAACAAAAAATTTTAAAGTTTTCTCCATACTTCACAAGTTAGCTTAGTTCTTATTATTCTTAATGTAAGTTTAGAAAATAAAATCCCTCTGTAAAACTCATTTTAATGCTCATTTTATTATAAAGAAATAGACAGTCCTGTGTATGGCAATCAACCTTTGTTTCTGGAAGTTCTTGGTAGCCTTTTTGAAGAGAGATTTTTAAAGAATAAGACCCCAAAGTTAAACATGAGGAAATAATGCAGGTCTCAGCACTTCCTAGAGGCTCTGCAAAGTCAAGTCTTACAGTCCTCATACTTTCCTCGACTGTATTAAGCATTGTTATGAACATGTTGACTGAGCTGAAGATATTTTCAAGAGGAACTGACCATCCAGGCAAAGTCCTAGAGCTTCATGTGTGCCCAGAGTGTCACCAGCACCTGTCACAGGGCTTGTTTTGAGCCATAAAGAGCTTCTTGAGGATATTTGGCTACAGCAGCTCCCTCCTTGAAGTCCTGTACATAAACCTGAGAAACTCTGAATAGCATTCAATTTGCTTGTGGGAAGATGTTGTAGTTGTTTTTGGACAATTTTAACTATTAGAAATATCTAATTTCTAAAACTCATTTCTAGATTTCACAGGCCATAGAGATTTTCTTCTGAGAAGAATTTGTGTTTAATTTTTGATACCAACACTGAACATTCATCAGGGAACTTTCCTCAAGACTAACTGCTGTGTGTGTGTGTGAGAAGAGGAGACGTCAACAGAGGCGCAATCCTGAGGACTCACCTACAAGAGGAGCAACCCAGAGGACACACTCCTTTCTTTGGTGTCTGAGGAGTGTGAACTGTTGGGGCCACGTTAGGCCCAGAGTAACTCCCCCAGAAGAAAGCTTGTTTGCCTTCAGCCTTGTTTTACAGTTTTGCAGCGTCGTGGAGGGTGGGCAACATGCACATGCAGGCTCACACTCCCACCCTCCACCATGAGGGACATGTGACCCAGTGTCATTCAGTATTTTGTTGAAAAGACATTTTTATCCTGATGATTTGAAATCTAAGTTCATGTTATAGAGTGATTTACTGTACTATACTTTCTCTTTTTTATATGATGTCTAACAAAAAAAAATACAGCTCCAACATTTTGATTCCTGTTAATTTTGTCCTTTAATTAAATGACTACTTATTGCAGGAAATGAACCCAGACTTTCACTTTATTGGGGTTGGGATGACATATAGCTGGGAACTGTGAAAAAAAAGTCAACACTTGGAATCTAAACACAAGAACGAAGATGCAAGGTTTGTTCTTTGTAGATTCTGTCAAATCTATAAAGGTTTGTTTTTGGCGTTGGGTTGTACAGGACAGTCATGGGAGAAAGAGAACCACTACAGGATGGCTTCAGGCTTCTCAGAAAAAGGGGGTCAGCCTCTGAAGGACCGAACCCCAACAGCCTCCTTGAAGCTCTTTTTTTTTTTTTTTTAAACACAAAATGCACCTTTAGCAAGTTGATTTCCACATACGGAAACTTCTTACCTGATCTAGGGGTTGTTTTGAAAGGTCTATGACCTAAGCAATTTTCAGCCATTGGAGACTTTCTGGTTTTCCAGGCCTGTCTCTGGACTAAGATGCAAAGGCTCTGAGAATCCTTCAAAGGAACAGCCCCGTAAAATCTCTGATAACAGTCACTGACAATAGGCTGCCTCAAAGCCTAGGTGCCATCGTCCTGGATTCCTGCCAGTTAAAAAAAGTTCTGTTTAAATTCTGCAATAGTTTGTGCCTTGAAAAAGCAGTCACCTTTTTTTTTTTAAACTGGAAATTTATGAAAGAGTATTAAGCACAATTAATCTAGAAGTAACTTAGTAAAAATCTGACCAACCTGAAACTCTATGCCCTCTTTAAGAAGAGTTATAAGTTTTCATTTGCCTGCATTGTCAGAACCCCCGTCATAAAAGGTTTCAATGGAAGGGAGATTTGGGGTAGTAGTTTACGCCAGTGCAAGGAGAGAAAGTGAGCTAAGTAACAATAAAACCCCCTATGTTAGTTTGTTGTTTTTTCTTTCAGAAAGAAGCCTTCCTTCCTCCTGCCCACCCAGTATACAGAATCTGCTTGAAGCAGGATCTCTAAACTCAGGCCCAGGCTCTGTGCTCTTCAAGCGAATGACTTGCTCTTTAGGATGACCTCTAACCCTCTGTGATATGTCTAGATGAGGTAATGGAGCTAACACCCTGGCACGAGCCCAGCACATCCTCTGCATTCAGTGTGTCTGTGAGTTAGCACCGAGAGCAGCCAAGGGTTCCAGACAGACTCACATACCTCACTGCTCTCCAGGCTCTTTACAGACTGTGTTGTCTATGAAACCTGCCTGGCACTTGAGACTAGTGATAAGTTCTGACAAAGCAAACACTGCATTAATTGAATTAGTTCTTAAATAAGAAATCACAGCAGAAATGTTCTAGCTTTACCTGTTCTATGCTGTGTGTGAATTAATCCCTTTGTAAACAGAAGGCAGGAAATGAATTTCACAAGCATGTGAATATTTGTACATGGTAGAGTCTACTGCTTCTTTCATTGTGGCAGTTAACATCAAAACATGTGTTTTGCTATTTCAAGATACAAATGAGCAGTTCTTATTCTATATTTTGCTCAGTTTCAAACATGAGTGGGCCAGAATGTCTCTTTCTTTCTCTCTCCCTCTCCTTCTTCCTCTCCCTCTCCTGCCTCTCTCTCACACAAGTAACTTACTCTTCTGGCTCAATTGTTATCTGGGAGGCTGACTGTCTCCTTCTGCTAACCTAGTCCTAGTTCTGAAAACTTGTAGCATGTTTTAGGCCCTGAGACTTACTGTTTAATAAGCTAACCCTTACTTGTTTTTTCTAAGCTCTGGGCTGGCTGGTTCAACTCAGCTGTTCTGGCTCAAACTCTTCTCCCAGCTGACTTATTTAATCTGGCCTCTTTTTCAGCCCAGAATTGCTCTGCTTGGCCTCAGTCTAACTCAGCAATCTGCTCTAATCTTCTGGCTCCTTCTCATTTTCTGGCTAATTCTCTAGGCAGCTATCTCTCTGTTTCTGTCTTCGTAAAACTGCCTTCTCTCTCTGTAAAACTGATTCTTAAGTAGTTTCCCTTTCCTCTCTGTTCTCATGAGAGTTGGGCGTATCCTACTCTGTCAAATCTTCTCTAATTCGTCACCTTTTCTACCACTCAATTAGACAACATTTTCAAACATGGGTGCTTCCTTCTACAAACTAATTTTACCCTTGTTTGGCATTAAAGGCTTGTGCCACCACGTCTGGACTTCAGCTTTTCTTTACCTGATACTTGCTCTATACCAGACTGGCCTTGAACTCAGATCTGTTTGTTTCTGTCTCCTGGATTAAAGGTGTATTTGTATTACAGCTGGGTTACACAGACCTAGAAGGTCTTTGGATGTGATCTCCTGCCAGAACAGCCATGTTCTGAATTAACCTTCCTGTACACACACACATACACACACACACACACACACACACACGCGCGCGCGCGCACGCACCCACACAGAGGCACCCACAGTGGACAGAAGAACAACACTGCTTAGAGCAGAGCCATGTGGAGATTTGTAGAGACGTCCTGGCAAATACAGAAACTTTTAGGTCTCTGTTCCGGTCAAGTGCCATAGCTAGAGGCTAATAAAATTTTAAGGTAAATTATAAGATATCCAAAGAAATATTTAAATTTCGTTAACCTCAGAGGTTGCAAGGTAACTTCTGCCAATTTGTTTTTACTAAAATAATTATACTTCTGTGTTTCATAGTTATATCAGTGTCATAAGGGGAATTAGAGGAATTGATAGATAAAAATATGAATCAAGTATGTTCATTCTCTCAGCCACTTAACTGCAGTGACTAAGTGTATCACACATCTCAAGTGTCCTTCCTGTTAGAGCATCACACTATATAGAGCAATTCACAACTCACATGGCCACGCCCCTATGCATATGCAGTCACTTATGACATGTTGAGCTTGGAAACAAAATTTACATCCAAGACAAGTATTTCTGTTGCCTTAAAAGTCCTTTATTCCTAATGGTACGGAGGAGATTATGTGTCAACTATAAAATTCATTTGCTTATGTTTTCACAAAATGTGATAAAGCAAGAATACATAACACAAGTAATTCTAGTCTTTAAAAACCTTACAGACTTTACTAGTAAAAATATGTAACTTTAAATTTTAAAGCAATTAAAAAGGTTTTTTACCTGAGTAATTTTGTATCATCCAGTCAGGAAAACAAAGGCCACCTAAGATCAAGAGGTCCATCTTGTGGAGATCTATGGTAACTACAAATTTAAGCTTACCGTCACATGTACTAGCAAGTCAGGTTTTAGCTGTAAATCTAGTTAGAAGCAAAGTCCGTTAAGAATATGGACACGGCTCTTATTTTTCTTTTTTTTTATAATTTTATTAATTTATTCATATTACATCTCGATTGTTAGCCCTTCCCGTTTCCTCCCATTCTTCCCTCCCTCCCATTTCTCTCCTTCTCCCCTCCCCTATGTCTGTGATTGAGGGAGACCTCCTCCCCATATATATGCTCTTAGTCTCTGAAGGGGAGAAAGAGGAATAAGAGACATTTCAGACGTGGGAGCAAAACTCCTGTCTTAACCTGGGTGATAACTTTATGTATGTTTTTGAAATACATTATTGAGCTAAAAAAAAAAAAAAAAAAGAATATGGACACGGGGTGTAGTTCTTGTATAAACCCAGTTTCTTGGAGGAGTCATGAGGATTATGGGTTCAAGACAGCCTCAGCTACACAAGACTCTGTATTTTTAAAAAAGCACCAAATTCATCCTACATCTTCTCAGTATCCATTTACTCAGTTATTTTTCAATGGAGCAACTGGAAGTAGGCAAATAAAACAGTATATGCCAGTGTCTTCAAAAAAGACAACACTGTAATTTCTCGCTGACCCCTTTTCTGTGCACCGAGAGGGATACACTAAACAATGGGAAGGTAGCAGCCCTGGTTCTGTGAGGACAAGTTTTATGTTCAGAACAATAGCATCTTAAACATCTTTACACTGAAAATGTAAACAAATTTTAAAACTCACAGTATCTTACCAATAACAGTAAAAAAAAATCTGAAAGCAGTATCTATTTTATGTCTGCAGATGCCTGAATGCCATTGTATACATGTTATGCATACACTATTCCTGCTAAATAGTTTGTTGCTTTTCCACAGAACGAAAACACATTGGTGAAGTCCTGGTGCATGCTGAGTACGCGCTGCCCCATCCTCTCCATTGCCTCCTGGGACTGCATACTGTGCACGCAGCACAGTCTCCAGAAACCCCATATTTATCTTTACATTGCATGTTAAGCTTATTTGTTAACATTAATTTCTTAGTTTTCTCAGAATTCTTTTTTTTAATGCATATTCTTACCCCAGTGCTTGAATATGCCAAGAAACTTAAACTGTGTTCTTACCATGCACAGTGAATGATTAGATTAACTGTTCACAGCATGGTGATGGCAATAAGATGGCTGAAAAAAATCTATTCTAGCAATTAGAATTTCATACTAGTACCATCACTGAGTTATAAAAATTACTGAGAAACTTTGGCGTGGAATTAAAATGCTACAGCAAAACCTTACAGTCTGGCCTGAATTAGAAGGCCAGTATTGAGTTAGTGTGGTCTTAGGATTTGAAAGTATGTAGATGGGTAGAGTGATATATAGTCCACTGTTTAGGTTTCTACCTAATTATACTAATGTTATTTTTCTATTTTATCTCCTTTCCATGTATACTTCTGGTACAAGCACCTGCCTCCAGCTTCATCTGGTTGAGAAAATATAGAACTACGGCAGCAAGGTAGCAGATTGCAATCCAGGTAAGAAACATCGATCATTATCTACAATGACCATTCGTTTTCTTTTCTTTTTTAAAAAAGTATTTACTTTATGTATATGAGTACACTGTCTTCATGCACACCAGAAGAGGGTGTCAGGCCCTATTATAGATGCTGTGAGCCACCATGTGGTTGCTGGAAATTGAGCTCAAGACCTCTGGAAGAGCAGACAGTGCTCTTAACCACTGAGCCATCTCTCCAGCCCAACCACTGATTTTCAATAGACCTGAAATAGATAAAAATTTAGCAGAATTTACTTCACCCAAGCTCTGCTGTTGAAACAATGATCTGGCTTAGCATTTCTGTGAGAGAGTAAGAAATATAAAGGAAAGTTTTTGTCTTTTTGAGATGGGGTCTTACTGCATTGCTCAGATTGACCTCTCCTAGATTCAAAATGCCCTCCCACCTCAGGTTCTCAACTGTTGGAACTTCAGTTACAGCCATTTCCAGCTGAAGGATAAAACGTGAAAAACAACTAATAAGCAGCAAGTTCTGATCTTAAAAAAAAGAAAAAGAAAATCCACCCTTCTAGATATGGTAGTCTATAAACTGTAGGCCACAGATCAAATCTGAACAGTTCTTATTTAAAATGGCCTATAAGTTAAATGGTTCTGACATTTAAAAAAAATATGAAATACAATGTAAATTCATTGAAATATGACAGACAGCTTAAAACACAAGATTGTAGAAAATAAGAGAAAGTTTTAAATACGAAGAAGTGAACACTCACTTATTATTCGGGTGATCTTGATAATGGGATAGATTTACTTAGATTTGCCAAAGGATATTTTTTTTTTTCTTTTATGGAAAATAGCTACTTTTCATAAACTTAATAATGGTTCCCCTCCCTCTATTCTTCCCGGTTCTTGTCATCCACATCCTGCTGCTTTTTTTTTTTTTTTTTTTTTTTTTTAAAAGAAACACACTAGAGTAGGACACAAACAACAGAAGGAAATGAGTCCAAGAAAAGGCACAGGAAACAGATATAGACAGAGACCCACTCATTGATGTAGAGGAGTTTTTAATCCAGCGCACCTTTAATCCCTTTGGCTGGAATACAGACACACCCTTAGGCACACCTTAGTACACATGTTAGCAGCACAGCACAGCGCAGCACAGTGTGGCACAGGCACCTCAGCACAGCGCGGTGGAGTGGCGCAGCCAGCTGGGAGTGTTCCTGGCAGTTCAGCTGGTGGCAGTTCAGTTCAGGGAGGTCAGAAGCAGTTTTTACTGTGACAGTTTTAGAGAGGCAGACTTCAGAGAGAACACACTAGACACAGGTGAAGAAAGCAAGCCAGAGGATAAGGAGCCAGAAGATTAGAATATATTGCCAAAGTTAGTATGGAGCCAAGCAGAGCAATTCAAGTAGAAGCTGAGAGAAGTCAGATTTAATCAGTGAGCTTGGAGAGGAGTTTGAGCCAGAATGGCTGAGTTGAGCAGAGCTCAGAAAGAATTAGAAGATATGTGTGTGTGTGTGTGTGTGTGTGTGTGTATACATATATACACATATATTTATACACATATACATAGAGGACATATAGGTGTAGGGTAAAAAGGAGAAAAATTTAAAATAAAAAAATATAAAAAGATAAAAGTTTAAACAGAGAAAGGAAAACCCCTTACACTACATTATGAGACAATAAACCTTCAAAGATGCCTTTGAGTTTGTTTTCTATTGACCATCTAATGCTAGGCATGTGGCCTACCCTTAATAGTAGTTTGTTTCCCCAGTGAAACTCCATTGGAGAAGACTAAATTTTCATCTGTAAGTAGTTATCAATTGGATGCAGCTTCTAGGTTAGGGATGGGAGCATGTTTCTGTTTTTCCTTTCAGGGCTAGAACCACGATCCATGCAGGCCCTGTGCATGTTTCTGTGATTTCACATGGGCACTGGTCTTGTTGTGTTTAGAAGCCGCTGTTTCTCTGGTGTCCATCTGTTTCCTCTGCTTCTAGCACTGTTTCTGCCTCCTCTTCTGCAAGATTCCCTGAGGCCTGAAAGAATCCTGAGGGGATTTGGTGGAGAAATACCACTTAGGACTAAGTGTTCCAAGGTCTCTCACTCACTATATAAAGTCTAGTTGTGGGTCTCTGTATTTGCTGCAGGAGGAAGGTCCTTTGACAATGGCTGAGCAAGGCACTGGTCTATGAGGATAGCAGAATGTCACTGGGAGTCCTTTTATTGCTAGGTAGCTTTAGTAGAACAGGTTTTTTGTTTTTTGTTTTTGTTTTTGTTTTTGTTTTTGTTTTTTTACCATAAGTCCCTTGGCTGCCTGTTCTCAGGATCTTGGTCACCCAAGTACAGTTGGTATGGGTTCCATCTGCAGTGGGCCTTACATAAAATCAGATAGTGGTTGGTTACCCACAGAAGGTTTGTGCCACCATGGCACTAGCCTACATTGCAGGCAATACAGCATTGTAAATCAAAGGGTTTGTAACTCAGTTGCTGCTTGTTTCTCCTGTGGTAGTGTGCCGAGTACCTTCCAGTACCAAGAACGCTAGCCCATAGGGGTGAAGGGTCAAGGTGCTCACCAGCTTGACTTGTTCAATGCATTGTTTAGGTCTTGTCTTCAGTAGTGAGGTCTTGCCACTGGTTTGTAGAGAGCAACCTCTAGCCTTGGCTGTACTAAATAGGTATGGAGAGAGGGGACACCCTTGTCTTTTTCCTGATTTTAGTGAAATTGCTTTGGTTTTCTCTTCATTTAAGATGATGTTGGCTATTATATTGAGATATGTTCTTGCATCCCTAATCTCTCTAGGACTTTTACCATGAAGGGGGTGCTGCAGGATTTTGTCAAAGGCCTTTTTCTGCATCTAATGAAATAACCACTTGTTTTTGTCCTTCTGTTTGTTTATATAGTGGATTACATTAATGATTGACATATTGAGCCATCCCCACCACCTCTGGGATAGAACCTTCTTGATCATGGTAGATGATCTTTTTGAGATGTTCTTGGATTCAGTTACCAATATTTTATTGAGAATTTTACAACTATGTTCACAGGGAAATTGGTCTGTAACTCTCTTTGTTGTGTCTTTGTGTAATTTAGGTAACTGTGGCCTTATAAAAAGAATTGGGCAATGTTCCTTCTGTGTAATTTTTTGTGGAATAATTTAAGGATTATTGGCATTAGCTTATCTTTGAAAGTATGGTACAATTCTGTACTAAAATCATCTAGCCCTAAGCTTTTTTTGTTACTGGTAGAATTTTACTGCTTCTATTTTAGTAGCTGTTATAGTTCTGTTTAAATTGCTTATCTGATCTTGATTTAACTTTGATAGGTGGTATGTATTGAGAAAATTACTCATTTCTTTTTAGATTTTCCAATTTGGTGAAGTACAGATTTTTAAAACATGTCTTTACAATTCTCTGGATTTCCTAAGTGTCTGTTATATCTCCTTTTTCATTTCTAATTTAGTTAATTTGGCCTTTCTCTTTCTGCTTCTTAATTTGGCTAAGGGTTTGTCAATCTTACTTTCTTAAAGAACCAACTCTGTTTGATTCTTTGTATTTTGCTGTTGTTGTTTCTATTTGATCTATGTCAGTTCGGTTAGCTCTTGTTGCCCATTTCCTTTGGAGTGTGGTTTCTTTTTTGTTACAGCTCTTCTAGGTGTGCTGTTAAATTACTAGTCTGAGATCTCTCCATTTCTTATGACGTAGACACATAGTGCTATGGACTTGCCTCTTAGAACTAACTGCCTTTACTGTGTTCCATAAATTTGGGTACGCTGTGTTTTCATTTTTATTCAATCCTAGACAGTCTTTTGTTGGCATATATGTTTTAGCTATTTTATTGGATTCTTATACCTCTACCTCCTTTCCAACCCTTATTCTATCTACCCCAATCCCTTCCACTATCCCAAACACAAGGTAGGAAAGAAAGTAGGTTAAAGGAGAAAGGAGGCGTAGTCCTCTGTATGCTACTTCCTGCTGGTTGAGGACAGAGACTTCCTTGAGGAAAGTCCAGTTTTCATTGTTAGACTATCCAGCAGACCAGAAAACCAACAAGAGCAAACACAGCAGCAGGACGAACCAGCAGCAGCAGGAGCAGCAACAGCGGAGTGGTAGCTGCCACGAGCCCTCTTGGGGATCTCCCATTCATACATTCTCCAGAGTCCCCAGAATTTAACTATCTGAAGCTGGCATAGATCACACTCCTGCTAGTGCATGAGGCAAATCATAATCACTTGCTGCTCTTATCCCACACTGGGATTAAAACAAAAACATATCCACATAACATAACTAGGTTTTTTTTTAATTATTTTTTATTTATTTACTTTTTTGAGACAGGGTTTCTCTGTGTAGCCTTGGCTGTCCTGGACTCACTTTGTAGAGTTGAGGCTGGCCTCAAACTCACAGCAATCCACCTGCCTCTGCCTCTCAAGTGCTGGGATTAAAGGCATGCACCACCACACCCGGTGTAACTAGGTTTTGAAAGAAACCAAAACTCTGACTACTTTTCCCTTTTAGTCCAAAATGGCCTTTTCCTCTAATAGGCATAAACTATATACAATAAGAAAAATTATGACAACAATCTAGTAAGAATTATATTTATAATGTCCAGCCTATATGTATTTGGCAACTTTGGAGAAAGTACTCCACTATCTATCCTATCCTGATAAGTCCAAAGTTTTGTACTTAAATCACTTTCTTATCATAACTTGGGCTGGAGAGATGGTTCAGAGGTTAAGAGCACCATCTGTTCTTCCAAAGGTCCTGAGTTCAGTTCCCAGGAACCACATGGTGGCTCACAACCATCTACAATGAGATCTGGTGCCCTCTTCAGGCATGCAAGCACACATGTAGGGCAGAATACTGTATAAATAATAAATAAAATAAAAATCTTTAAAAAAAGAATAAACATCATAACTTGCATTTATCAACATAAAATATCTTTTTGGATCCTAAAACATTTTCTTAGATCTTCAACAACTTAAGCTTTTATGCCTTTAATCTTTAATAAGTAAAAATATAAGACTATAATTATATAATATTCAACGCCATCAGAGAATAAGAAAGATAAATATTACCTGAAAAAACAGGAAGTGCAGAGCCAGCAGCTTCTGAAACTGTAGCAATGACAGAGGTTGCTGGCTACCTGGACAGTCACCACAGTTTCTCTGTGTCTTTGGGTCATCCAGTCTTCAGCCTACAGGCCCAGAATATCTGACAGACTTTTCTGTGAAGCAGGAATTTTGAAGGACTGGCCTACCATAT
Source organism: Acomys russatus (assembly GCF_903995435.1). Taxonomy (NCBI): domain Eukaryota; kingdom Metazoa; phylum Chordata; class Mammalia; order Rodentia; family Muridae; genus Acomys; species Acomys russatus. Next base: position 24,594,957 of record NC_067140.1, read on the forward strand.
CTCTGCAGAGTTGGGCAATCGACTTTCCAGTGTCCTGCTTGGCCACAGTTTGGACACCCTGATATCTGCAGGCAAGGTAAGAATAGATTTTTGTTCAGTGGCTAGCTTTGCCACTTTGACACCTTTGGAGCAAACTCCGTAGGGACGTTCTTTAATACCCATCATTTTCTTTGAAGCAGTATCAGGGTGCTGCCAGCAACAGATGCATCTCTTTTATTACTAAAACATCTTAAATGCCATATTCTGTAGATCTCTGAAGTGTTTGAAGACCACTGATCTTTCTAGTATATTTGAATAGACAAATGCTGCTTGTTTCCAGCTCTGCACTACCTGCTTAACCTTGAAAATATACACAAGAGAGTAAATAAAGCTTATTTTTGTAATTAACTAAACTAGTACTTAACAAGACAATAAGTAATATTATTTGTAGGTGACTTACTACCAATTTGCATTTCTAATTATCCTAAACGGTTTGCAATAGTAGCTTTCAAAAGACTAGAACTTTACATTACATTTTAAAATGAGTTGCATATGTATATTAAGCAAGAGCTGAGCAAAAAAAAAAAAACAAACAAACAAACAAAAAAAACAACCTTAAATTTCTATCAATATGCAACAGTCCATACCAATGTAAAATATGAGACTATTATATTCAGTAGTCTACCTTTTACCCTATCACCCTATACCCCTCCCATTTTTATGTTCTTTTATTATCCCTTTCCACCACCTTCCCCCTAACACTAGATAGGAGAAAAAGACAGAGAAAGAAGGATAGAAGTGATCAAGAAAGAGAGAAAAAGATTCTGCTTCTAACCTCCTTTACTTTGCTTCTTCCCTGACCATCATCAATAACAACTTGTATCCAGCCCCCTAAACAACAACAAACATCCATAAGCCACTGAGTGACAAAAATGACCCACCCTACCTCTTGAGAATGGGGGCATAATGTTTCTAAAATTGCTTCCCACTCACTGTCTGGGGGTGAAGGCATCTTTTAGGGACCATAAGAAAATTGGAATCTTGACCAAGTCCTGGAAGAGCTAGCTGTATCTTATGCTGTACCATCTCTGTGGGATAAGAAAGTGCAGGGCTTAACTGAAGTCTTGGCTGAAACAGTCTGTGAGGCTGGACCATCTGAGCCAGCTGCTTTCAAGTTGACTGGGATGTAAATTTTTGAGGAAACAGTAAATGAGGCAGTCTGTGAGGTTGGATCATCTGGGATACTTGATTTATCTTCATTAGTGTCTAGTGTTTTCATTCTGAAAATATACAAACTTTTAAAGGTAATATTATAGGTACATTTCTGCATTAACATACATATGAAATTACAGTATGCACAAATCAGCAAAACATGATTTTCTGCTCTATGTTTGAGCAGATGAAAGGCATCTGTCACCTTTATACGTCCATTTGGACTGTAATATAAATCTCCATCCACACTGCATGAAAGGATGGCATGTAATAATAAGTCATGAGGATCAGGTAGCCGAAAAGATTCATTGGCTGTTCAGAGGCTTTCATGTCTCAGCTAGCAGGAGATCTTCCCTGGCAAAATCTAATCTTTATACATTTTGATGGTAGTCATACTTTTTCATCCCCCATAAAAACATAAACAAAGCCATATCATCATCACAAAACTATTGCAGGTTTTCAATCTGCTGTCAACATGTCCTTACAGTGTATAGGTTGATCTAATTGCACATTATTTTATTTCTGTAACATAGTGTCTCTCAGCTGCTGCTGTTGTTTTTTCATGAACATTGGGAAAATTTAGAGTTAACAAAGCATTATTTAGTCTGTCCCTGGGGATCTTTTTTCTTTCTTTTTGTTTAATAAGTATATCTTTTAAAGTACAATTAGATCTTTCTATGACTGCTTGTCCTGTAGGATTGTCTTAAATTGTAACATGTAAAGAATTGCCTCATTTTACTGGATACATTTACAGGAGCCTTGTCTTAATTTTTGCAGGTATCTCCATAATTGCCGTTATTTTCAATAAATGTGTAATTACAGAATCAGCTTTTTCAGAACTCAGAGCAGTTGCCCATTGTATCCCTGACTATGTATCAATGGTATGGTGTATATACTCCCCCCCCTAAGTTCTGCAAAATGAAACACATCCATCTGCCCGATTTTGTTTCTTTGGCTACCTGTATAGTTAGTTCTGGTGAGTAATGGAGTTTGGTTATACAGAGAACATGTAGGACATTTTACTATTTCCTTCACTTGTTTCCAAGTGATAGATTGTTTTTTTTTAAACCTTTACTATTGACATGGTGGGTTTTTTTTTATGAAAATTTGAGGTTTCTAACATATTTCCTACTAATAATTGGTCAATATCTCATTTCTTTGTGTCAGTGGACCTGACAAGCCTGTATATGACCAAATATGAGTAACATATAAAGGATAGTTCTTATTTATGACTGCCTGTTGCGGTTGCATAAATAACAAAGTTAATTCTGAATTATCAGGAATACATTCAGCAGTTTTTATATTCAAAACAATTCTTTCTGTTTATTGGGTCAGTAATTAAGAGATTCAGGAAAATCTAATAATGCCAAAAGGATTGCATACAACTCTGGTTCTTGAGCTAAAGTATGTGGGCTTTGGATCATTTTGATTATTTTGTATGACTTATATCCTGCCATTCCCACCTTGTTTGCATTGGTGTAGAATGTGGGAGCTTTAGGAATTTGTGTTCCCATTACAGTATGTGGCAGAATCCAATCAGATCATTTTAAAAACGGCAAATGCTTGCTTTTAGGATATTTATTACATTCTCCCAAATAGTTATATAAGCTCTTTGCCAATCTTCATTAATTGCCCATTATCTTGGTTAGGGTTCCCATTGCTGTGAAGAGATATCATGACCAAGGATAACATTTAAGTGTGGCTGGCTTACAGTTTCAGAGTTATAGTCCATTATCATCATGACAGGAGGCATGGTAGCATCCAGGCATACATGGTGCTGGAGGAGCCAAGGACTCTATGTCTTGATTCAGGATGTAGTAGCCAGGAGACTGGCTTCCTCAGGCAGTGAGGAGGAAGCTCTCATTCAGCACTAGGCAAAGTATGAGCATAGGGAACCTCAGAGGCCACCTTTACAGTGGCACACTTCCTTCAACAAGGCCATACCTTCTAATAGTGCCATTCCTGATGGGCCAAACATTCAGACACATGAGTCTATGGGGGATGTTCCTATTCAAACCACCACACTCCACTCCCTGGGCCCTAAAGTCTTGTAGCCATAACATAATGCAGAATGCATTCAGTCCAACTTTAAAAATGTCCATAGTCTATCACAGTCTCAACAATGTTTAATAGCCTAAATTTCAGAGCTGGAGAGATGGCTCATCAGTTAAGAGCACTGTCTCCTCTTCCAGAGGTCCTGAGTTCAATTCCCAGCAACCACATGGTGGCTCACAGCCATTTATACTGGGATCTGATGCCCTCTTCTGGCATGCAGGTGTACATGAAGATAGAGCACTTATAACATAAAATAAATAAAAAATCTTAAGTCTAAATTTCAAAGTCTCTTCTGAGACTCATGCAGTCTCTTAAGTATAATCCAGTGTAAAAAGAAAAAAGCAAATAACATACAACATATCATGGCACAGGACATACATTGTCATTCTGAAACATCATAGTGAGGAAATACTGGACCAAGCTGGATGAAAAACCATCTGGTCAAACTCCTAATGATCCGTCTTTATATTTGATTTTCATCTCCCTCAGCTTTATTGGCTGCAACACAATTCTTTCTCTTGGGCTGGTTCCATTTCCTGTTTATAACTTTCCTTTGTAAGACTGAGACCTTTAGAGGGATCTCTAGTCTATTCCTGGAGTCCCTACTGAGAGACAGAGTCCATTGTCAATGCAAACACATAGGAATTTATTGAGCCGATGCGACGCGGCGGGGGTCTGTCAAAATCTTTTGAGTTGGAGACCCTGAGAAGCAGAGGCATGGGCCCTTTATAGGTTTTAGATAAAGAAATGAGTTTTACAGTATGTGATTGGTTGAAGCAGTCACAGGGGCATTAGAAATGCTTTTAGTTGGAAGGGCTAAGTACATTCCTGGGAAAGTAGAAATTTTAAACACAAGCTGTAACACAAACTCACTGTCCTTGAGTGAAGCTGGACACTCAGCACAGGTGGGCTGTCCTTGGGACAAACTGGACTTTTCAAGCAGATAAGATTTACAGACTTTGGCCTTAATGGGGGTCCTTAAGGAGAGGGGCCTGGTTCCTTCACCTTGGCAGGTATCCATGGCTCTGGCATCTCTAACATCTTGGGGTCTCCAAAGGAACCTCAACTTCAGAATTACTTGTTCCAATGTCTGGGATCCACATATAATTTTCTGGGCTCTTCCAAATGGTTTGGGTCATGTCTCCAGCTCTGCCCTCTGTAGCATTCTAGGCTCTGGCTGACTCCAGTCCACTGCTGCTGCTGTTCTCAGTGGCCAGCCCAGGGTACTGGCATCTCCAATATGCTGGTGTCTTTTACTGAAACTAGGCTGCACTTTCACCAATAGCCTCTCATAGGCTCTCTTCATGGTGCCTAGCCTCAATTTCAACTGCCACTTAGGCTGAATCTTCACAAATGACCTTTCTTGGCCTCTCACAGTGCCAAGTCAAGTCTGACTTACAACCTGCCATTCCCAATTTGTTTGCACCAGTATAGAACGTAGGTGCTTCTCCATGAACCCTTCACGCCTTCAAAACCAGTACTACCTGTGTGATTCTTTTTTTTTCAGGTTTTATCCATTTCGGTTTGAAATTAAAAAAATTTTTTTTATTAATTTATTCATATTACATCTCGATTGTTAGCCCTTCCCGTTTCCTCCCATTTCTCCCCTTCTCCCCTCCCCTATGTCCGTGACCGAGGGAGACCTCCTCCCCCTATATATGCTCTCAGAATATCAAGTCTTTTCTTGGTAACTAGCTATCCTTCCTCTGAGTGTCACCAGGTCTCCCCATCCGGGGGACATGGTCAGAAAAGGGGCACCAGAGTTTGTGTGAGAGTCAGATCTCACTCTCCACTCAACCTCAACGGTGGAGAATATCATGTTCGTCGGCTAGGTCTTGGTAGGGGTTCGAATCTTACTGCCTATATTCTCCTTGGCTGGTGCCTTAGTTTGAGGAGGACCCCAGGATCCAGATCTGCCTGTCATAAAGTTCTTCTTGTAGGTTTCCAGGACCCTGTGGGTCCTACTATTTCCCCATTCTTCCATGCTACTCTTGCCATGCTACTCTTGCCTAAAGTCTCAATCGGATGTCCTCTCCTCTGACCCACTTTCTTGGTAAGTAAAGATTTTCATGGTACGTATCCCTTGGACTAGTGTTTTGATATAATTGAGTATATACCGTTTGTCTCTTTTTGCTTCTGGGTGAACTCACTCATTATGATCATTTCTAGATCAATCCATTTGTCCACAAATTTCGGGAATTCCTCATTTTTAATAGCCGAGTAGTATTCCATAGTGTAAATGTACCACAGTTTCTTAGTCCATTCTTCTACTGAGGGACACTTAGGCTGTTTCCATGTTCTGGCTATTATATATAAAGCAGCTATGAACATGGTTGAGCATATGTCCCTGTTAGGTGGTAGGGCATTTTCTGGGTATATTCCAAGGAGTGGGATGGCTGGGTCTTGAGGAAGCCCTATTCCCATTTTTCTGAGAAAGCGCCAGATAGCTTTCCAAAGTGGCTGTACTAGTTTGCATTCCCACCAGCAATGAAGGAGTGTTCCTCTCTCTCTACATCCTCGCCAACATGTGGTGTCATTTGAGTTTTTGATCTTAGCCATTCTGATGGGTGTAAGATGGAATCTCAGTGTCGACAAACATTTTAAGACCAGCTGTTGGGGCATATGCCTTTAATCTGAGTAGGCAGATCTGAATTTGAGGGTAGCCAGGTCTATACAGACTCTGTCTCAAAAATAAAACAAAAGCTACAAAATTAATCTTAGCAAGTCTTTGCTGTATACAACTCATCTAAGGGGGTAATAAAACATAAATATCTCTTTCCTTCCATAAGATTTCCTTGAAAAACAGTACCCTAGAAGAGCCAAAGACTTTTATTAATTGATTAAACTTTGTGTTGTCTAACACACTGTCTGTGGATACCCCGCCGCAAATGCCCTATCAAGCTTTGTCAAATAAGCTTAAACCTTAGTTTAATGATTCAAATTTTGAATGAGACACTCCATCATTTTTCTTTATAAGTCTTAAAATATTAGCTAATGTCAACTGAATACACCGAGAATGTATTTTGTACTTGACTAAGGAGCCACTTTACCATTATAACATTAAACACTGGTATTGTTCACATATTCTACCACCTTCAAATAGACAAAGGAGTGTGAAGCTGCTTGGTATCACCTTATTATCCTTCAAGTGTCTGACCGAAGGTGGTTTGTAATTCATGGTTCATAAATAGAATAATAGTAACTGTGAAATAGGCATTTATTTAAAAAATAATCTAACAAAATATTATGTAAATAACAGGAGCTTAGAAAGGATTGGCAAGTAGCCTGCTTTGGTGTTTAGACTTCTATATTGTGATAAAATATTTATATAGCTACAATTTTAGGTCATTTAGTATATTTTTAATGCACTAGAACTATACATATCTCAAAGTATGAAAGTACAAACAAGTAAACATTTTAAAGCAGAGCCAATATTAGACTGGCTAATATTTTACAACTTGTTTAGTTTCAAACCATTATGCAAATTTCAGCATATTTTATTCCAAAACTATATTAATTTAAAAATACACTTTATATAATACTTTAGTAAAAACACTAGTTTCATAGACACAATTAATGTAATTATGACCCTATAGTAAGCTCTTTTACTGCTTGTTCATAGTACACACAAGTTGTTTTTGGAGTCATGTATTTCTTCTCTAACATTTGAGTCTGGAGGTTCCTGCACATAGGCATACAGCTTCTTAGCTCATACATATTTGCAAGGCTACTTTGTTATATTTTCTTTCAGTTATACACAAAAACTAATAATCAGATAAAATATGTTGACAGCAGCCAGATTTCACACATTATTTTCTTCATGAACTTTGAATAATGATGATAGTCCTCTGCGTATGTTGAGAAGTTCCTCTTCATGCTGTGACAAAAGGGGAAAAACAACCATTTGCATAAAGATACAATTCACCAGTTCCTAAGGGTCTACATGGAAGTATCTAGATGATTCTTGCACCATTAGCAAAATTCCTGATATGGAAGAGTAAAAAAAATAATTCTAGAAAAAAATGTTTTTCAATGAAGACTGGCTTAAGTAGTTTATTTGCTCAAGCTGTATAAACCGGGCTACAGCCTCACAATCTCTGTATCACTTAGTATTGCCTGTCATTTCACTCTCACAAGTATTTTAATACTTTATATATAGATAAAGGTCACTATTATTATATACTTAAAATTTTGAGAAAACTCTTTGACATGTGTGGTGGTTCATGCCTATAATCTGAACATTTTGGACGCTGAGGTGGGAGTTTAGGGCTAGCCTGTGCTCAAAATCAAGAACCTGTTTTATAAAACAGAGAAAAAAGGGCACAAAAGCCAGGTAATTACATGGAAGAACACACTCAACTCATTTACCATTTCCTTAAGTAGCTTGTCTTGCAGTATTTTCATGTTTGCTTTCATTGAACGCATCTGCAAAGAGTATATTTTCCTCATGAAATTTATTAAATATCTACAACAAAAAGTTAGACTAACCAACATCAAGGTTACAGATAAATGTATAAACTTTATACCTCAGAAGTAAAAATAGTCTCTTCGTAAACAGAGTTATAAATAGGAAAACTTTTATCCAGTGAAGTTTTCAAAACATGAAGCCTAATAAATAAAAAAGAAATAGCTTATTATATATCAGTCTACATTCCATTGCTATAGTGAAGCATATATTATGTTTCATCCACAGACTTACAGACTCTATCCATTAAGAAAAGCACACTAACCTCTCCTGCTCACTTCGACGATACGCCTTCATCTTCTGAACTAACTTTTCCCCGACATCCTAATTTTAAGGTAAACAAAAACCTTGTTACTTTAACATGATTAAAAATTAAAACCAGGAAGTAGAATTAATGTATTTCTACTACTCTAAGTTTCAGTAAAAACTAGTTATAGGCTAAGAATACTGTCTATAGCATACATTTTTTTCAGATTACAAGTATTGGAAGTAAAATCTCTTAGATGTCTCCACATTAGTATAGATATTCATTATAAACTTGTGGGCAATTTTAGAGTTCAAATATAGCTGACGTAAGATACAACTATGATTTAAATAAAGATTAGATAGATAAATAGATAAACAGATAGATGATAGATAGATAGATCAATCGACCAGCCAACCTGCACTGGTCTCTCAAAGTGGAGAGTGAACAATTTTAAAGAGCTATACTTAGACTTTAAATATTTTAAGAAAAAAAAAATATATATATTTTTTCAGAAGCACAAACCTCAAGCTCCTTCTCCAAATCTTGTAAAGTCTCTGAAGCTTTTTCAAAATTCTCTAGCTCGTCAAGGAGAGTGACTTGAAATTCGCCAATATTTTCGTCTCTACTTTAAAAAAGAACAAAACAAGACTTTTAAAACTACAGGGCCCACAGCTCCCAAGTGTACAGTATGAACAGCCCACCAGACAGATTCATGCTACAGACCTGCGCCCCCGAGCTTGACAGGTCATTGTCATCAGATGTTGCTGAGTCAATTTCAATGCCTTTGTAGTAAAATCATCCATGATTTTATGTTGGGTCTGAAAAATACTTTTAACTTAAAAATTCTTTACAAAATAATAACCTAACCAAGACTGTATTTGAAAGAGTCTTTCCATAACACATAGACAACTAAGACAAACTTAGAAAATTAAGAGTGCAGTTTTGTAAGGTCAACTTTTTGTAAAAATAAGCTCAGTAAGTAGTGGCTACTTGTGTTGGTCAGGATTTGAATAGAGTTCAATTTGCTATTGTCTTAAAGAATACTACACTTATGGTATTTATAAAAATTGCTACTGATTATATTTTTCTTCACGAGCATAACTTAATAGAATTTACCATCGTTCATAAAACATATTTTCAGCTACCAGAGACACATAGCAGAGTCTGTGATATTAGAGAGTCTCTTGATCTTGGGAAAATGAAGATTAAGAAATTTCAGATCTAGCCAGGCGTGGTGACGCACGCCTTTAATCCCAGCACTCGGGAGGCAGAGGCAGGTGGATCCCTGTGAGTTCAAGGCCAGCCTGGTCTACAAAGTGAGTCTAGGACAGCCAGGGCTACACAGAGAAACCCTGTCTCAAAAAACAAAAAAACAAAAACAACAAAAAAAATTTTCAGATCTTATCTTTGGATAAAAGCAAAAGGTAATCTAGAGATAAGTTTAATAACATGTTAACTGTACTTATCATTGCTCAATGGAAGGAATGAATTAATCATTAGTTCAAATAAAGACATAAGAGAATGTGATTTCAACCTATTACCAAATGGTAAAAACTGATTTTAGGATGTACTTTGAATACATTATCTCAGTGGATCCTCAGAAACTAAGGACACAGTACAGATCTGGTAAACAAAACAAAACAAAACTTTGGGAGTATAAGATACTGTATTATATGCTAATCCCCACCAATAACAACCTCTGTGAGATTAAGTTGAAATATCTAAAGAAGAGAATGAAGAGATAACTACCTATCAAGTGCTTCCTCATGCAAGCATGAAGACCCTAGTTCAGATCCCCAGTACACACATAAAAAGCCAGGTGCTGAGACATGTACTTGTAAAGCTAGCTCTGGGCAGACGGAAACAGGATTATCTGGAGCTTGCTGACCACCAGACAATATAGCTCAATAGACAAATTATATCTTCTCCCCCTGACCAATCCATGCCAAAAAAATAAGGTGAAAGCAATAGAAGACACCTAACATAGACCTCTGGCCTTCACTAGCACATATCTATGAACATGCACTTGCAAAATGTGTGCAGGAACATCTCACTCACATACAAACCCCCCAACCAAAAGTAAAATCCCTAAACATGAGGCTTGGACAAAATGTTGAAGTGCAAAGACAAACTGAAAAGAAGAGAAAGAATTAGGAATATATCTATATCTATATCTAAACATATAGATTTAGATACAGATTTTAGAAGTGAGAGGTATCTTTTATCTGACAACCATTCCAATTAATCATGTAGGCAAATTCAGATTCATGAATGGGTATTGTTTTGGCCAAGGATCAGACAAGCCATCTACCAGAAAACACTAGTGTGTTACCACGGTATTGTGTGTAACTTAGGAGGTAACTCACATCATTTTTCCTTTTATAGTCTGAGCTGATGTTATCATAAAACATTCCAACACCTGTTACCTCCTCTTGCCTGTCTTCAGGAATAGAAAAATCTGGCGTTGATGATGAAGCGGTCATTTCAGACACTAGACAATGAAAACAATGAGCTAACATTAAAATATGCATTACCACAAAGTTTATCCTTGTCATTAGACTGAGGATAAAAAAGTTCTTCATATTCTATGTGTTTATACCCAAAGCAAAGTCTTTTTTTGTTTTTATTAAAAGTGAAATCTGTATTTGTCATAGAACCTTTTGATAGGGCTACTGAGACACAAACGACAACTAAAGTGCAACATTTGGTACTTTTAAATTTGATTGATTAATACAGAAGTAGCCAGGGCAGAGGCAGATGGATCTCTGAGCTCAAGGCCAGCCTGATCCACAGAGTAAGTTCCAGGACAGCCAGGACTACACAGAGAGATCCCGTGTCAAAACAACAACACACAAAAAAGCAGAAGTACCTGAAGAGCATTTAGTAGCAAACTAATACTTCAAATAATTTAAATTTCAGTAAAATTTAAATGTAAGACATGAAAAAATGATGGGGGGAAATCTCTGAGTATTTAAGGCCCATGCTACAACTTTTACAGGAAGTCAAATTTGTGGTAAAAGTCCCTACCCATCTTGGACTCACCCAAAGTTGTTTTTACAAAGAACTGTTTTGTTGAAGACATTTAAATTCAAGGAAGCTGCCCTGGAATTAACTGCAGTTTGATAGGCTTTTATCTGCTTACTTTTGTGGGTGTGTTGATCCGAATCCTTCCTTCCACATAGTTTTTTGGAAAGCAAATGTTCTCTTTCATCTGCCTCTTCCAATTCTGCTTCATTGGAATTACTGGGAACATCATCTTCTAGGTACATCCGCCTTTTACAACTACGATGACTGGGACCTTAAGAAACAGTTAAAAATAATAATGAATCAATTCTGATTCAATGTATCTACTACTTTATTGCTTTAGTTGAAAAGCTTTAAATTATGTTAAAGTACACATACTTTATATTTTTTATAACAAAACTGAATAATGATATGACTTGAAATGTAGAATTCATTTAGGTGTATTAATTACTTTAAAAGCAAGGCTGTGGCTAGAAAGATGGCTTAATAGTTGAGAGTACATGCTGCTCTAGCAGAGGACCCAGGCTCAGTTTCCAGCATCCACAGAGGCTCACAACTGTCTGTAGCTCCAGTTCCCTCTTCTGGCCTCCATGAACATTGCATGCACATGGACCATATACATACCCACAAGGAACACACATTTTTTAAAAGTAATTTTTGTTTGTTTGTTTTTTGAGACAGGGTTTCTCTGTGTAGCCCTGGCTTCCTGGTCCTTACTCTGTGGACCAGGCAGGCCTTGAACTCAGAGATCTACCTGCCTCTGCATCCTGAGTACTGGAATTAAAGGTGTTTGCCACCACCACCCAGTTAAAGTAATCTTGAGATTACTTGAGAAAGCAAGACTCTGTTTACAAACCTGATACATGAGTATTGTCACTGCACACGTCAAACCATATTTTCTCTATTCTTTCACTAGACAATGATAATGGAGATGCTGCAGGACTTTCCTAAAATAAGTATTAGAAATTAGAAGAAAAGCACTATAAACACTTAGATTCATCTTTATCTTTATCTTTGACTATTCTTCTTTAAACTCCCAAGCTAAGAAATTTCAGATGTTTTCAAATTCTTTTTCATAGCATCTTCTATCTATCCTTTCATCTTAAAGACTACTGAAAATAAATCTTTATGATAAATTAACATCAATATCATGCTAATAGTTTTTACCTGACATTCTGAACATTTTTTATTTTTAATTTCTCCCCTAGGGAGTCACAAAAATTTTCGTGTAAAGTGAAATTTTTTACATTTAAACTTGTGGTTTTGTATCTGAACACAGCTTTGTAAAATCAATAACTTTTAATGAATTATTATTCTTTCTTTAATCTGTGTGTTCTTCTAGCCACTTAAGAGTAGATTAAATCCTAACCCTCCCCACCCATGATACTTTCTTTTCATCTTCTATATTAAACAGGTAACACATTTTTACTGATCTAATACTGGACTTTTATGCTAATAAAAAGTTCCGCCAGTCAAATTTCCATGTAATCATGAAACTAGAAAGTCTTATAAATATGTAAACTCAGGAACTTTGCACCTATAGCCACACTATTTTAAGATCTTGTGCTCACTTGAAAAGTTTCAACTTTCCCCATGCCTAAACAATTCTACACATTAGAAACCAGATTCTCCAGTCACAGAGACTGAAAAATACTTGGTATTATGATTCCCACAGAAGATTACCAATTTGAATTAGCATATTACCTCTTTCTTGTTTTGCATATGGTTGTCATCACTATCTGGAAATTCAGTTTCCAGAAAATGTTTCTCTGAACTGTTACTGCTTACATCTGAATAGCTGTTACAATGTTGGGTTCTTTGATAATTATTCTTGGTTGGAGTGTGTCTGGGCTATGAATGAATAAGACATACAGAAATCCAAAGAAAGTTAGATAACTGCTTAACCAGAAAAATTTGAATGAAACAATTGGAAGCAAACAACTTAAAATTTTACAGAATTAACTCAATGCTAAAATTTAGCACCCACTTAAATTTAACATTAATTAGTTCAATGACAAGTGCCTAACAAATCCCATGAGTAAAGACGTTTGCTAGTACAGCTTCTAACTTTCAGAGGTCAAATCACTTTAAGAAGAAAAAGAACACATGAGCACAAGAACTGGTCATCAAATGAAAAAACTATAATACTTTATATAATTGTTTCTACAGAAAAAGACTATGACAATCTGAGAAATTATAGAATTCAACAAGATCACTCAAAATACAAAAAATCACTATATTTTAAAATGCAAGAAGAAAACATTTGCTTCTTGGCTTTTTGTTAAGATAAAGTACAAAAGCAAAAGCCTTTAAAATCCCAGAAATGCAAACTTGTGTGTGTGTGTGTGTGACACCCAGCAAATGTGTTTTAAACTTTACTGCTTATAGCCAGACTCATATGATCAACAAGACTAAGCCTGAGTTAGTTAATGCAAACATTGTAATTGGAAAACTTTCACCATTCATAGGAAATCCTGGAGACTGAAACCTAAAAGTTTAAATAAAAAAATAACATTTCACATTAAAGAACAATAAATTAAGGAAGAATTAGGTCTTCCTATTGTATCTCAGATTGGCCTTGATATTTCAGTTTTCCTGTCTTCACCTCTTGAGTGCTGAGACTACAGGTATGTATCAAACATACCCACTAGAGTCTTTATTTCATCATTTGTCATCAAGTGATAGAAGGCTATGCAACTAACACAGGAGTGATACACAAACCTATGTTAACAACTCCTGTAAAAGCTGATGTAGTGGTGCACACCTTTAATGCCAGCACTTGGGAGGCAGAGGTGAGTATATTTCTGAGTTTGAGGCCAGCCTGGTCTATAGAGTGAGTTTCAGGACAGCTAGAGCTACATAGTGAGACCCTCTCTCAAACCCTGACCCCCCCCCCCCCCCGAAGAAAACTTCCTGTAATCTTTTAAGCTAAATCAACATTCTATGTACAAGTTAGAAAACATAAATGGGACTAAAGATGTAGCTCAGTGGAGAATGCTTATCTAGTATGTACAAAGTACTGGATTCAAAACCTAGTGCCACAAAACCAAAAACAGACAATTAATAAAATGGCTCAAAATTAAATTATTCATCAACATAGTGAATCATGAAAAGCCAAAGACAGATAGAAACATCAGATAGAATTCATCTGAAATTATGGAAAAGGAGCACAGTCATTGCATCAGTTCTCAGCAAGTGTGTCACAAACTAAAATTCCATATGGAATAGAAAGTATCATGAGAGGCGGTGAAGGTAGTTACAATGACCTAGATGTGCAGACACTTGTAAAGTGACACATAAAGTTTTAAAGGATGTAGGAAAACACATGATCAAGTTGAATAGGATACTAGCTGGCATGTTGTGATCTGTAGAGAAGTGAGCCTTGCAAAGGAGAGGGCTGATGAGGTAGACCATCGCTTAAACCTCCCACATCTGCTTTAAAAAGCATAGCACTACTCTGAACTGTTTGACATATCAAAGTTTAACATAAGATTTTGTTTGCAAAGTATCCCCCCTGTAAAAACTACTGGTTTGAAATAAAAGAGCCTTAACACCATCTAGAAATAAATCCAATGAAATAAAAACACTCGGCTAAAAGTGGTAGGTCAGACAGCGCATTATATCTGCAGTTTTAGGTCTCTGGCACAGGTGTGTTAAATAGCTACTGTACTTTCCCTCCAGTGCTGGTACTGTATTCTAGGTCCTCATACATGCTAGTGTTCTAAGTGACACCTTCAAGCCCTAAACAGTCATTAATAGCATTTCATTATAAGCAATATTTAGTGCCTATGAGTTTTAAGCTTCCTTATATAACTAAACACGTGAGCAATTTGGCTTTCAGCTACATTCTTTTCAATTTTGTTAACTTATGATTTTAATAGCTAAAACTTATTAAAGCTTATAAACACTGAAAAACAAATATTCAATACATATTTAATAAACATTATACACAAGTGACTTACCAGTGACTTATCAGGTACATATGATAAAATAAAATTATATTCTTACCAAAGAGGGCAGTCCTGAAACAGGTGAGCAATCCTTTTTCACACATCGTGCACTTGTCTCACTGATTTTAGGTGATTTCCCCTGATCATTAATTCTGTTGTTAACATTTAAGGATTCAGATGATGCAGTTTTTGGATAAGGTGAAAGAGATTTTGTGATGTAGTCAAAATCCTGAGTAAAATCCCTTTCTGTTATTTTCTCTGTACCTAGATTCCCCACAAACACAAACATACAGAACAGTGTTATTGTGTGTGCTTGCTCTAGAAAGGGAGGGCATGATAGATTTAGTAATTTATCAAATCCTCAAGGGTTAGGTATATTTTTAAAAGATAAAAACTATGTTTGAAATACTAAAACTTCAAAAAATGCCCAATTGACAACGTAAGAACTTTCAAATTTAAACAAAGATATTTATGAGATGAAATATAATGATCAACTTTGGTGTTATCTTAAATATGTTAACATTATAGTAACTATTATTATAAATAAAGAAAAGTTTTACAAAATCAGTTTGTCCAAGTTGCTCACTAAAAATTAGGACAGTAAGGCTGGGGTAGATAGCTCAGTCAGTAAAGTTCTTGCTGCATAAACTCATGAGGACCTGAGTTCATGTCTGGAAGCCACAAAAAAAGCCAGGCATGGTGAAGCATGCCTGAACTCTTAGAGCTTGGGAGATGGATCTGTGAAGCCCACTAGCCAGATAGTTATTCTATCTAATGAGACCAGGTACCAATGGGACCCACTTTCTTAAAAAGTTGGGGGAAGATGACTCACTAGGAACAGCATTCCACATGCACATATACATGCATAAATGCACTAAAATTTCTTTTTAAAAATCACACAAGTTTTACTATAAATCAATTCGTAGTTTTCAGCTCAATCAAGGTATGTGCATTTGTCTTACCTTACATATTGTGACAATGATTCTGAACATTGTAAAAATAAAAGGATCTTAGACTTTAGGCGAAACAAATACATTAAATGTGGTATTTAGCTGAAATGATTCATATTTGGGATTGCTTTAAAATAGCCTCACGGAAATTTTGTTTTTGTAACTGGAAAACATATATAGCCAAGGCTCTAAGAATATGTATTTTCATTACCAATTATTTTTAAATAAAAGCAAAATACATATTGTTTCTGAAGTTAATTTACTGAATCTACTGTGAGTTCATAGACTCATCACAATATTCCTTAGACTTTCGTCAATGAATTGTATAAAAATGTCCCATATAGTTTGTATGTTATCAAATAAATATTTGAGCTTAAATACATCTTCATATTTGTAGATTATGAATATTAAGTATTTCCACATTGAATAATTTGTTCTTTAACATCCTAACATGAAAGCCTTGGATATTCATTCTATTATGTTCTCAAGGTGGAAAAAATTATTAGCACTGACTGGTTTAAAATGAGCAACCGATCTCGCATTTCACAAAAGTAGTCTTTAAATATTTTCATAGTGGAAAAGTGGGTTGAAGGAGAAAAGGACTTGGAGGTAACAGGAGCTGTACAAGAAGACCAACAAAGCCAACTAACCAGGCCCCAGAGGGGCCTGCTGAGACTGAAGCACCCACCTAGAACCATGCATGGACTGGACCTAGGGCCCCTACACAGATGTGGCTGATGGGCAGCTCAGGCTTCATGTGGACCCCAAGTAAGGGGCATGGGGGCTCTCTCTGGCATGGACTCTCTTACCAGCTTTTCAATTACCTTCTGCTGGTGAGACTGCCTTTCCAGGCCATAGGGGAAAAGGAACAGCTGATGAGCTGCTGGGGAATGGGAAAGGGGGCTCCCCTTTTTTGATGAATATGGGAAGGCGATAGAGGAGAGGAGGCCAGGGGAGGTGGGGACTGGGAGGTGCGGGATAGGGCTATGACTGGGTGTAAAGTGAATGTCTGAATGAATGAATGAATAAATAAATAAATAAATTTGTTAACTCTTGTAGTAAAATGCAAGAGAAATGAAGTAACACTGACATCTCATCACTTCCACAGACGATGGACTCCCAGACACAGATGCAGAAGATATATAAATACTGTCTTCGTTCCCGCCTCTGAGCTTAGATGAGTTGTTCTGTTTTCCTGATGGCTGTTCTGTTGGTGTTTTTGTATTGAAGACTTTCTTTTGTTTCTTGGTTTGGGCTCTGGAATGGATATTCTCCTCCTAAACATACCAGTAACTTTAAATTATACTCAAATACACTCATACAACTGGATACATAAGTTACACTACAAAATTTATCGACTCATTACTATACAAGACCACAACAAAAGCTTAGATATTAGCAAAAATATGAGACGTATTGATTTCATAGTCTATTCAGTTAGAGGAAAAAGTGGGGAAGAGCCTGGGAACACATAGGCACAGGAAATAACTTCCTGAACAGTACACCAACAGCCCAGGCCTTAATGTCAACAATTAATAAATGGGACCTCATAAGGCTGAGAAGCTTCTGTAAGGCAGGAGACACTGTCAAGAGAACAAAGCGACAGCCTACAGAATGGGAAAAGATCTTCACCAACCCTACATCTGACAAAGGTCTAATATCCAAAATATATAAAGAACTCAAGAAATTAAACACCACAAAACCAAACAACCCAATTGCGAAATGGGGCTTGGAACTTAACAGAGAATTCTCAACAGAGGAATATCAAATGGCCGAGAAACACTTAAAGAAATGCTCGTCCTCGTTAGTCATCAGAGAAATGCAAATCAAAATGACACTGAGATTCCATCTTACACCCATCAGAATGGCTAAGATCAAAAACTCAAATGACACCACATGTTGGTGAGGATGTGGAGAGAGAGGAACACTCCTTCATTGCTGGTGGGAATGCAAACTAGTACAACCACTTTGGAAAGCTATCTGGTGCTTTCTCAGAAAAATGGGAATAGGGCTTCCTCAAGACCCAGCCATCCCACTCCTTGGAATATACCCAGAAAATGCCCTACCACCTAACAGGGACATATGCTCAACCATGTTCATAGCTGCTTTATATATAATAGCCAGAACATGGAAACAGCCTAAGTGTCCCTCAGTAGAAGAATGGAGTAAGAAACTGTGGTACATTTACACCATGGAATACTACTCGGATATTAAAAACGAGGAATTCCCAAAATTTGTGGACAAATGGATTGATCTAGAAATGATCATAATGAGTGAGTTCACCCAGAAGCAAAAAGAGACAAACGGTATATACTCACTTATATCAAAACACTAGTCCAAGGGATACGTACCATGAAAAACTTTACTTGCCAAGAAAGTGGGTCAGAGGAGAGGACATCCTACTGAGACTTTAGGCGAGAGTAGCATGGAAGAATGGGGACTTGGTCTATAATAGTCTACAAATAGGAAGTGAGGGTTCAAATGAAGATTGTATTCAATTTAGAGAAAACAGAATTCCTAAATTTCATGGTGCTTGAGACACTAAGAAGTCTGTGTACCAAGATGGTGAAGTAGAGATATACATGAATAAGACTGGATCAGACCAAAAGGACTAGAGAAACTCAGGCTTTTGTTGGAGTAACAAGTAATAGAGAATTTGTTACAGTTCTGGGTAAACACTAGGAAAAGATCTTGAAAAAGCATTTTCATTCTTTGAATATCAGACAAAGATAGTTTTCAGGATTTTTTGTTACTCTCATTGTTTTTTATTTTTATTTTTATAATGGATAAGATGAATGGCTAAGAAAGACATATTTGATGGTGGGTATGGTAACATTAAAGCAAGAAGTAACAGAAAATACGGTGACTGTTGTTAGGTCCTAGGGAAACTTCAATTCTTCGAATTCTGGGGGTTAGACAAAAGCCAGCATTCCTCGGGAAGCCTGTTCCTTTCTACCAAAGGATCCCAGTTCCTTATCTCTGAAGCAAAGAGACAAAGGGCTCTATATGGTAGCTATTAGCACGCTGGTCTTTCAAGGTCCCTCAGTGTCACAAGTACCTGTTATACATTTCAGAGTCCATGCTGGCTCCTGGCTTCCTATTCTTAAAACACTACTACTTCAGCTATGTCCTCTCTCTGTTTTGTCTTCCTTTCTTAGTCTTCTCTTTTGCCCCCCCCTCTCTTGGTCTTCTTTGCCCTCACACACACTTTTTCTTTATTTCTTTCCTCCTACCTCCTTCTCAAGGTCAAGTCAACTCTGCTGGCTTTGTTCAGCCTAATGCCTTCCCCCCTTGCTCTGGACTATAACAACCTTCCACTTAACCATACTTTGGAGTGGTCATGCTAATCAGTTTATATATTTCATTCTAAAACTCTCACTTTATACAATTACAT
This sequence comes from Acomys russatus, assembly GCF_903995435.1. NCBI lineage: Eukaryota > Metazoa > Chordata > Mammalia > Rodentia > Muridae > Acomys > Acomys russatus. Next base: position 24,614,233 of record NC_067140.1, read on the forward strand.
TAGAATGTCTTTAAAGTATTTCAGGCAAGGGATAACAGGAACACAAACAAGAAGAAATGTGCTTTAATGGGTTAAGGTCAACATGGCTGTGGTTGATTTGGAGCTACAAAGTATTTAAATATTAATTGCTTGATGCCTCCCTCCCCGGATCTTTACTGTTTTACAAGCAAATATGCACACAACCAAAGTGATGCTGTTTGTAAACTCTGCTCCCCAAATGATCCCTGATTGGCTAATAAATAAAGTTGCCTACAGCCTGGACTGGGCAGAAGAGAAGTAGGTGAAACTAAGGTTCAGGGGTTGGGGCTGCAGGAGGAAGGAGAAGAGAGGAGCAGGTCGCCATGGGTTAGAAACATGAACTAGAAGCACATGGCTAGGGTGAGCTTGCTCTGAAGATTGGCATGATGGAGAGAAGCAGCCCTAATGAAAAACATGTGCAAATATTTATGGGGATTTTGGCTGGGAAATAGACAAGATAGCTTAGAGGGTTAAGATCTGCCCAGCCCTAGCGTTTAAGGCATATAAAAAAAACCTAACAGGTGTCTGTGTCCTTTATTTCTATCACAGAGGGTTAATAATCATATGAATCAATATTATTAATAATCATTCTATATGGTATAGTAGTCAAATACCTATCTTTAGCACCAGGCTCAATTTCTCTCTACCACTTCCTAGCTATGTGAATTTTTCTTTCTTTAGCCTTAGATTCTTACTTGAGATTAAGATGACAGTATTCACAGTAACTAAGCATCTATCTACACATCAAATTTTAAGGTAAATTTGTAAATTGCTTAAAACTTGCAACATGCTTTCTATAAGCATATATAAAATATTTAGTGTAAGAAAACTAAATTTAGAGAGTATCAATCTTAACTGTACTTATTTACCTTTGCTGGCAATTTATCTTTAAATAAATATGAAACATTTTTTTCACTCTCTGATTCTGATTCTGAAGTTGAGAGATCTTTGTAATTTTTTTTTGCTTTTGTTGCTCTTCGTGGAAGTCTGGTTCTCCCATTTGCAACTATTTCATAATCCCTTTTAGCAATGTTTTTATTGAGGACCTTAGGAGAAAATTTCCTGAATTATAATAAAATTAGTAATAGAATTATCAGAAATATAAGCTTTTTGCTATGAAAATGGCACATGCCAATTATATACATAATATATGTAGAAATGAAATTATTCTTGATTGGAAAAATTTAAGTGGTTGAATTTTATATTACCATTCTTGTCATCTATCATTGTCTTATTCCTATCATGCAATCTCTAAGAGTACATATGATCTTCAAACTAATGTGCGTGTATGCGCACCTAGAGTCAGATTTAGATAGACTCAAAATGCAGACACTTATTAAAAATAGAATGTGAGAGAAAATAACACAAAGGCAGGATAAAGGATCACCTATGGAAATTAGTAAGAAAATGAAGGCCTGACATCTATTGTTATAATAAACATTAAAGAGGTTACCATTGTAGATCTTGGTGGTCTTTTTTCCATGGATGACCCTGCAATTAAGGACAATAAGAATTTCAACTATTTTCATAACATTTCTGCAAGTATAAATTTAAAATTATAAAATAACAAGATACTTAGTACTTATAGGCACTTAATAACCCTCCTCCCTTCATGTGACTTTAAGACATCTTGACACAGGGACCCTTAATCTCAGCTTTTTTGCTGGAGAATGTGGTCTTCAGAACTGCCAGGCTACTTTGGGATATTCCCTTTCACTACACTTTGTAGCAGCTAGACTAGACTACACTGTGATGGGAAATATATCTTTAGACTCATTCAAAACCTTTAGTGTTTGAAATGGCACCTTATTATCCAGTACTTATTATGTGGGGAATTGCCTGCATTATATATTATCAAACTTTTAAAGCATATTATCCATGAATCTACCTTGAGCTCTAGGAGCCTCTGGGTAATGGTGAATCTACATGTTCGCTTCACTGTCCTCTAAAAATCTCTATGCTAATTACTTTGCTGAAATATGTTCTCATTTACTTGCTTAAAATTTTTACCTTAGATGTGTGTTTTTAGTTTGACACCAGCCTCATAACACAGTATCACATATGGCTGTTGACAGCCTGTGATTTGCTTTCCTCTGTACATCACTTTCCTAGGATTTAGCCACATTACTAACAATAGCTTTAGTCCCATTGGCTTCTTGCTTTTCAAGTACAATGTATGCCATCCTTTTACATTTCTTTGAGAGGTAAAAATGAGATTATCAAAGCCAGGGCAGCAATGCTTATTTACAATAAGAGTCCTCTAACATAGTCAATAAACCAGTTCATACATATTTCCTTATCATTCAACCATTTCAACAAAATAGTTGTAATAGGAGAGTTTTGTATTTATTGATTGCAGTATTTTAATCCTCCATCCCCACACTGAGATTCCTAATATTCATGTTAAATATGTATCTTCCACAGTAGCCTCTAAGATAGCATTTGCATCTTATATTTCTTAAACACACTGCTTCAAAATCCAATTTGAACCCAATCTAGCCTTGTCTTTTACTATTTTGTGACAAATATAACATATTCTAACTACACCAAATCTTTACATCCTGACCATACTGCACTATTTCACACGTGTCTTACATATAATTCTGTTTCTTCATGTATCTGGTTAGACTCTTACCTTTTTGAAACATTCATCTAACATTTTTAAACACACGCCAAAATTCACATATATTTTAAGTTCTTTCTACGCTAACCCTCTCTTAACAAAGCACAACTAGCCATTTTTATCTTGAAATAAAAGCTAATTACATTAAAATAAAACTAAGTTTAATCCACAAGTCCAGGGCTATCTTGTCTTCTTTGAAAAGTGGGATAAAGTCTGCTAACAAGTCTTGGTATTGAGGCTCAGTCATGATAACAGTAATTTTCTTTAGTCAAAACTTGTAAAGTCTAACTACATTAAACTCACTATCACAAAGAGAACTCAGTAGCCACATTTTAGAAGGTACTTCACAGATGGCTGAAGAGGTAGCCTCTACAGAAAGACAGTGTTCCCTTTTTATGTACTTATATACATATATATATTTTTCAACTATATGAATTCCTAAAAAGTGTATGTCAGATAAGGCAAAGAAATGAAGATACAGAAACACACAGAGCATAAATAGCAGTAAACAGATATGTCAGGATCCAATTCTAGATATTTAAGAATGTTTTTCCCAAACATTTTATAGATTTAAAGTAACTGTTAGCTAACTGAGTAATAGTGATCCATGGATAAATAAGCAATGATAATATCATGAACCAGGAATTATAGTAAGTCATATTTTGTGTGTAACTGGAGTCTTACTAAAATGAAAATTTAAGAGGCTTGGACAATATCTCGGTAAAGTGTTTTTCACTCAAGAATGAAGACCTGAATTTGGATCTCCACCAATCAATGTAAAAAGCCAGTCAAGGCAGTGTACAATTTTAATCAGAACATAGGGAGACCAGCACACAGGAGAGTCCCTGCATCTTGCTAGCCAGTCTTTCAGCCTGGCTGACTGGCAAGCTTCAAGCTGAGAAATCCTTTCTCAAAAAATATGGTAGAGAACAACTGAAGAAGACAGCTAGTATGTACTTCCTGCCCATTCCCACCTTCCAATTTCCTCTCTTCTCTTACCCATCCTATTCATCCTGCAACACAAATATAACCATATTAGCAAAATAACGGAACAACTGGTTGTTCTGTCCTATATATAAGGGCCTGTTACTAACAGTATAAATGATGGAAAGAGGAATAAATAAGCAAGAATATGTAACAAACCTAGGATTATCGTTATTATGTATATCAATAGAGCATTTTATAGAACTGAAGTAATAAAATTTCTCTAAAAGGTAATTTCTTACTTGATTTTCTACTTCTATATTTCTTCTTGTTTTTATTTCTACTATAATCCATTAGTCTTTTTGATTTTGGCTCTCTTAGCCAGCTAATGTCAGTCTTGCTGTCATCATAGCCATATTCTGTTTCAGTGTCACTAAAGAGGGTTTTCTTTTCATGGTTTAATACCTATAGAAAGAAAATCCACAAATATATCTTAGTACATGTCATACACAGTAAGGTAAGCTCCTACATACCCCAAATAATAAACTAAATGTTGATGGATATTTGCCAATTTTTAATTGTTGTTTGTTCATTGAGGCCTGGTGTGGATTCAGACACAGGGGCTTTTATAATGCTAGGCAAAAGTTCTACCAATGTGGTACATCCTTAGGTATAATCTGTCTTTTTTCAGCATTCCATGATTTATCAGAATTTATTTGTCATATTGTCCATGGTTAGTCAGAGAAATGCTGCAGCAAACAAAATCAATGCTGAATTAACTAAAGACCTCATTTCCACAACGATCATTTATACAAAGAGAATTATCAGCACAGCCCAAGATAGCAGTCTTGGTTTTCTTCATATTGAAGACTTGTCCTAAGTCACTTACACTCCCATGCATGAGAAAACAGATCATAACATTCTAAAACTCTCAGAAAGCCTCTACACACATTTGTCATAGGATTGTCTTTGTCATTATTCTCAATCATGATTTTCAGAGAGCCATTTTCCCAGGCCCTAAACTTGAAGGCACAGATCAGGCCATTCTCCAAAGTAGGTTAGAGCACTTTTTGATAACTGTTCACTAACTTGGAATTTCCTCTCATTTCATTCCCAGTTAAAGAAGCACAGGCCTTGAGTAGGGCCTGGTGGTGCACACTTTTAATCCCAGCATTCAGGAGGCAGAGGCAGGCAGATCTCTGTGAGTTTGAGGCGAGCCTGGTCTACAAAGTTAGTCCAGGGCAGCCAAGGCTACATACAGAGAAACTCTGTCTCAAAAAACAAAAAACAAACAAAAAAATAAAAAAAAGAACAAAAAGAAACAGAAAACCAAAACCAAACCCCCCCCAAAAAAGAGAACAAAAACAAACAAACAAAAAACCAAAACCAACCTCCCCCCCAAAAAGCAGCAGCACAGGTCTCATTATATGTCCACGTATACTTATAAACAATACCAGTTTGTGGGAAGACTGAATGATCTCTTAGAAAATCATCAAGACATTGCTGCTTACGTCATAACTCCATTTTATCTGTTTCTTTTTGTATCTTTCTTGCTGTTATGAAAATCACACAAGTCACCCTTTTTTGAGCCACCGTGGCTTCCATCTTTTATTTTGTCCTTTCTCAGTGCTTCCACACCCACTCTTATCAAACGCATTCACACTAGTTTGGTTAGATATCAACAAGCAAAGACAAATTTGGATGCCTAGTACTTGTTGATGGGCTAAATATTCTTGTCAGTTGGTTTGGAAACATAAAAAGTATGCAGATTTAGATAGAAAGGCAGTCTGATTTTCTTTAGTTTGGCTTTTCTAGTATATAGGTTTTGTAGGTGGAGCAGTGGGACTGAGGACTAAGTCTTTATTAACACTTGAAGTAGCTCAATCTTACTGGGCTAGGAGCAGAGGTTTTCTGCTACTGAGAATCCAGACTCAAGCCTTTCAGTGCTATTTTTCATTATAACTAATACCCTTTGTGCTCTAGATTCATGACTTGCAAGATATTCTCAAACATCTACAAATGAGGATAAATTCTGATTTGTTTCTTGCTAATATTCAGGATTTAATGTGGAACACCCTTAGCCTCAAATCCACAATCTCCTTTGTTTCCTTTCCTCCAGTGTACTGGGGATATTGTTTTTGTTTTGTCCATGCATTCTTTGAGCTTTTTCTAGAATGGAAATTGCTATGATAATTTAAATGCCATTATACTATTCTCTTCTATATTTTCAGTGTCATCTCTGCTCATGTGTACACCAATACATTTGTTAGCCTCTCAAAATGACCTTCACAAGGGCATCCAATAGCAGAGTCAAAGCCATCTGAAGAGTTGTCATCAACAACTCATATCATGATTTCACGTCCATGAAAACTTCAGATTGTTTCTTAAAAGTCACAACTTGTTTGACAGCGGGAAGTTAAGCAGACGAAGCAGGAGCACACTGAACGCTAGTTTTACATCTAGTCTAGCCTCACAGCAAGTCCTAATTTCAACAATATTGCACAGGTAGGATTTTTAAATCCCTATAATCCTTGTATTATTCCTGGTTTTAGTTTTTATTTTGTATTCCCTGAAATACAGTAAAGACCCTGAGCCCAAGACAATTTGACAGAGCTACCCCTATTTCAGTTTTAAACTTTTCATATGGCTATCTCCAGAATTAGCTATTTCCTTGGATTGAAGAGCAAAGCTCACTCCATTATTCCATGTAACTGTAATGTTGTACTTATCCACTTCAGATGAAATATCCAATTTATGAGCCAAAACACAGTAATAAAAATTCACATATGAAGGTAAACTGTTTTGCCTGCATACATGTAAGTGGAACTGGAATTACCCATGTTTGTAAGCTATAAAGTAGGTGCTGGGAAGTGAACTTGGGTCCTCTGGAAGAGTAATGAGTGCACTCTCAACTTCTGAGCCATCCCCCACACACATCCCCTGAAAGTTATTTTTAAATACCAGCATGTATCTTATTTTCTAGTCCAATAATCTCCAGTATTAAAATATTTAAAAAGAAATGCTCTTATAAAGATGAATTTTTATTTGTGTATGTGTCATGTGTGGTGTGTGTTTGTGTATGTGTCATGTGTGGTGTGTGTGCATATTGTGTGGTGTGTGTGTATATTGTGTGGTGTGTGTGTGTGTGTGTGTTTATGTGTGTTAAGCTACATGTATGTAGGTATCTGCTGAGTCCAGAAGAGATTATCAGTTCCTATGGAACTAATTATAGATGGTTTGTGAGCAGCCCAACATGGGTGCTAGGAACCAAACTCAAATCATCCGAAGCATACTAAGGACTCTTAACATGGAGTTGAGCTCTCTCAAGCACAAGAAATAGTGGTTTTAACTGGCAAACTACATGCTGTGACTTACTCCTTTATCTTTTGTTCTGAGAGAAGGGTCCTGTTCGTCATGATTGCTTACGCCTGATCTTGAGGAACAAAAACACACATTCATTTTAAACATGTATCACATTTGTTTTCTTCTGAAAAAGCACAGTGGAAAATTCCTTCTAAGTTTTCAGATTTAACTCTTAACTAGCTACAGCATTAGCTGTGCTATTGACTAGCTACAGCATTAGCTGTGCTATTAACTAGCTACAGCATTAGCTGTGCTATTGACTAGCTACAGCATTAGCTGTGCTATTGACTAGCTACAGCATTAGCTGTGCTATTGACTAGCTACAGCATTAGCTGTGCTATTATGGCCAGGTTATTTATCTTTGCTAACATCAGTTTTTAAAAATGAGTTTAAATAAAAGACTGATTTTCAATTCTATGATTAAAGTCATAATATTCAAGTTATCAATTTTTTACATATTAAATTTAGAAATAAGTGCTGAAGTAACAATCCCAGCAAGAGTAATCATGGCAGTAAGAGTTTAATCCTTTTATATGTAAAAAACTCAGATTAGGGGAGATTGTTATTTAAAAGAAAGTAAATAGAGTTAAACTGAACGTGATCTATAGAATTAGAGTTGTGAAAATAAAACCTACAATTTTATTGAATCATCCATACTGGCTTCTCTAGTTGTAGTTTGAAATTCTTGTATCTAAATGGAAAATAAACAGAAACACAGAAAAAAGACTTATGTCAAAAATAAGGGAAATGAAAAGGAAAAAATGAACATATAAAACTACCAAGAAGAGACTTGATCCCATATGAGTATATACAGAGGGAGGAGGTCCCCCTCAGTCACAGTCATAGGGGTGGGGAAAAGCGGGAGAGAGGGAGGAACGGGAGGATACACAGGAGGGGATAACCATTGAGGTGTAATATGAATAAATTAATAAAACATTTTTAAAAATCTAGTTTCTCTTTCTTACTTTTGAGGATAAGAATTGTTTATTAAACTCGGCTTTCTGAAGTATTTGCTGTTTAAAGCTAAACCAAATACAGTAAAAGTAGACTGAGAGCAAAACAAGTTAAAGTGGAGTCAGTTGGAGTCAGTGACTTAATTCCTAGTCAAATTCTGTTACAGATTTCTGTAAAGTAACCCTCACCCCTTTCCTTTGTGAAACTTGCTATGCTGTTCAATAAACACAGACACAACCCTTGTGTTAGAGACACAGAAGCACAAAGAGAGACAGACCAAGGACAGATTCACAAGACAAGCTTCAGGCAGGCAAGGATTCAGACTCCTACAAAGACAGAGGAAGATGGAAGACATGGGGAGAAAAAAGCACAGAATTCAAATTGAGGTTTGCTCTTAGTTAAAGAACAAGGGAGGTGCTTTGGTTTCATTCCTTAATGGAACACCAACATACATTATTGGTGATACAGAGCTTATTACTAATACATTCAAATGGATCACAATTTTCTTTAAAGAGCAAGTCTAAGGTACTGCCAAACCCCAGTTAACTCATTTTTCTATATATTTTTTTAAAATAGAAAAAGAAACCTGCCTAGGTATACCTATGCTTGCTATCCAAATAAATCATTTCATATTTTTAAACATTGTAAAGTATGTCTATTTCAAGATGCATCTCAAACATGTGCTCATAACAACAGATGACACAGAAAAACTAAGTACAGAATCAGTGCATTTCTAGCTTACTCCAAGTTTTATGACAGGTTCATCAGCACCATTCAAGCTGAAATTATACACATCGTTCCTGTGAAAAACAAAGATAAATGTTAACATCACTGTATAAGGAAAATATTCAGTCTTTTCAAATAACAAATACTTAGGAAAATTTACTCACAATGAACATCCAGAAGTAACACTAACAAAGGTGGTCTTCAGTTTTCTGTAACTTTTTCTTTGACCCTTTTCCAAAATATGAAATAGGTTTATATAAAAACATTTAAACATGAGATTGCTAGATGTATCAGACAAGTCACATGTGCAATTAAATTGTGACACATCTTCTAGTTGGGCTTTCACTAATATTAAATCTAGTATTTGCAACATTTTCCTTAGTAAAAATTAATCAATTGAATAAAACAAATCTCAATAAAACCACTGTCTTAAAAAGACAATTAAAAAAAAAAAAAAAAAAGAAGCCATTCTAAGTGTCCACGTAGTTCAATAAGCAGTAAGCAGCAGAGACCAAAGCAGGTTTCTGAACAAGAGTAAGACATGGTTAAAGCTGTGAATTTTGGAAAGTAAACAAGCTAGTATTTGAATGTAATGAAGGATCTGGAAAAAACATTCTATAAGGCAAAGAAACATGTGAAAAATATAAATAGTAAATCAAAGATACAGGGGGAGGTAATCCCCCTCAGGAACAGTCATAGGGGAGGGGAATAATGGGAAAATGGGAAGGAGGGAAGAATGGGAGGATACAAGGGATGGGATAACCATTGAGATGTAACAAGAATAAATTTAAAAAAAAAGAGGATCTTTATTTTAATCCTAGATGAATAAAAAAATCAAGATTGTCTGGACAGATGGAATCAGCTAACAAAACAGAACAAAAATCATAGAGATTATGATAGACTGAATTCAGACTAAAACATGGACCTCAAAGTCAAAATGCTGAATCCTATTGAAACAAATTGTATGGTATGGGGGCTGCACTTCATGCATTAGGCATGGTAAGTAGGCCAAGTGCTAGACACCAGTGAGATTCTTCTTCCTTCTCTTCCTCCTCCTCTTCTTCTGTCATCTTCTTTTGAGACGGGGGTCTCACTAAAAATTACCTAGGCAGGCCCTGAACTTGTAATCCTTCTGCCTTAGCTTTCTGAGTAGTTGGAATTATAGGAGCCTACCATGTGGTCCCCCTTAAAAAGAACATTTTCTTCAGAAAGTTAAGGGGCTATTTTAAGTAATTTGTGACTACATTTGTCAATTGTTTTTAGCAGTACTCATATATAACCTCAAGTCCAATTCCATTATATACTAGTATTTTAGTGCTTATGTCAAATACTGAGTCTGACTATGTAGAGATTGGTGAAGCTAAGCAGCACCTACCTTATTGAACCGCAAGTCAGGTTTCTTTGAAAACCCACTACAACAAAGACAGTGACAGTATTTAAGGAACAACTTAACATCAGTAAAATATTTTCTTAAACACTATAATATATACTAAAACATATCTGGATTACTAAATTAACTATGCTAAAAATGGGCACCAACACAAAGCTAAAAGTCTCTAAGTCAGTCGATAGTTTCACAATCTCACAATAAATTGTAATTATCATAGTTAAAATCTAAGTGGTATCTACAATATAGAAGTGTTAAACACTGTAAAAGGTATAGTTAATTCAGGAAGGTACATTTTTTTCTTATTGTATAGGGCCAGAGTGAATGTTAATGTTAATGAACAATCTCACAGTCTATAAATGGGTGTCTATAATAAGAATCATCTTTCAAAAATGTTGCAAACAAGAAAGTTTAGTTAACACATTTATTTCAGCTCACTGCTACCATGTACTTCACTAAGCAATGCATTTTTAACACACCTCGCTTTAGTTATTACTAGGCTCTATAAATAAAACCTAAGATGTTTATATCTTACAGATTTCGCTCTAAATGCCACACTGTATTGTCTTACTTTTGACACTTTATACAGCATAATCACATTCTAGAATGTGGTATGCCATATAACTAGCTACGACTATTACTAATAAAAAATTAGTAATTATTTTCTACTAGAAAGTTATATTATTTAAATATGTCCCTAAATCCTTTTCCAAACTATGCAAGGCAATTTATTTGCATCTGTTTAAAATACTCATACCTCAATTTCTGACTATACCTGCCATTCCGAGGCGCCTTTAGTTTTCTTGTTGATATCATGCTATCACTTGGGTTGTGCGGCTTACTAGTTTGGCTACTCAAAGGTTCTGCTGCACCAGTTAATCCTTTCTCTTTTGAATTTTCTCTCTGAAACAATTATAAGTTACTTTAAAACTCCCAATTAACTTTCAAGGGAAAATAAAGGTTGAAAGTTTAGGAAACTGGCTTCTATGGAGACCTACAAAAAATGATAAGTCAGAAATTAATAAAGTCTGGACAAAAAATAAAAATAAAAAACAAATCAAACAAACAAACAAAAAAATAAAGTCTGGACTTTATTTAGCAATCAAAATCATTCCACATAAAGAGATATATTAAGTGCTTGGTATATATTTTTTAAGGTTATTATACATGAAAATAAAATACTCCGGGGTAAAAAGAAAATTCTTTCAGAAGATCATTAAAAACTGGCAACCTTTCAGCAAAGTTAACTTAGAAATAAAACAAACAAACAAAAATATAAATTGATAATGCCAGTAATGAAGAGGAAGCCATCATTCTCAGTCACAAGAACATCAGGATAATAATTGAGGAAAATTTATGAGCTCCATGTCCACAACTCTAGCAACAAATGAGATGTACCTTGTTCCTTGAGTGCTGCAGTCTTTTTAAAAAGCAGGCAAAGAGAAATGGAAAATCTGAAAACACCTGTATTTATGGATTCAATCAATGGCTAACTTTCCATAACAAAAGGCACCAGATCTTGGTGGGTTTACTAGTAAATACATTTAATGAAGAAGTTATACCAATTTCTCCTTATTAAACCCTAGAAGGCACAAACCAAAAACATCATAAAATAGGAAAACTAACAAGTAGCTCTCATGAACACAGATAGCAAATCAAATTCAATAAATGAAAAGAATTGCACATCAGAAAGTAGCACTTAACTCCTGGTATGTAAGGCTGTGTCAACATAAAAAGTCAATGCCTGTCATGCCTAGCCTCAAATAGCCTGAGGGAGAAAAGTCCTATCTACCAACAGACCAACAGATGCACAACTGATAAAATGATAATAAAAGAATATCTCAACAAACTAAGACTAGAAAGGTTATTTCTATATCTAGATAAAACACACACATAGTGTGCACATGGACTGTCTTCCTGATATGTGGAGTAGGAGAGCTGTGTAACCAGGGAGCCCACTCTGGAACAAGAGTGAGGTTGAGACATTTTCAAACCCTAAAAATCTCATCCTGAGAGTGGCAGGAATAGGACTGTTCCCTCCCTATTCTGGGCCTGCATGTCCCAGTGCATACAGCTCCCCAAGGTTTATATAGCCCTGTTTCCCCCCAATATAGAGAGCTATTTCACTGGAAACTGTCTCCAGAGAAGGCAAACCAGAACCCCCAAACTGAAGACAACTGGAAGAAATGAACCTAATTTTACATTAACATGGAAACAAAATCATATATCATAATTACACCAAGCAATCTTTGAAAGCAGCCTTGGTTATATTGGGATGATGAAAAGAAAACAATAGAGAATATTGCCCTTGGTCTGTTTTTCCCCTCAAGGACTCTAAGAACGCTGCACACCAGGCTAGAATGGAAGGAAGGAGGCTTAGCTGGGCTGGGTGGGGTGTAGGGAGGGTCTCAATGGGTGTGAGTGCAGGAAAAACAGCCTTCCCCGGAGACAGCTTTCAGTGAAATAGCTCTTTATTGGGGGAAACAAGGGTTATATAAGCCTTGCGGAGTAGGTAGGGGTTTTCAGGTTGAGTATACAATATTGGCTGGGGATGAGGTGCTAGAAATGCTCTATTTGCATGAAGAGGAATTCCAGGTGCTAGATGGGCATGCCTTTATAAGGAGAGGAAATTTAATCTGAAATCTGGCCACCAGGCGACTGCCTCAAGGGTAGCAGAGGTAGGGGTTGTAATGCTACGTGTGCTGGGACATGCAGGCCTAGAGCACAGAGGAAGCAGTCTTACTCATGTCAGTCTCAAGACAAGATTTTTGGAGTTTGGACATGTCTTGACCTCACTCTTGCTCCAGGATGGTTCCCTCAACTGTTGCGTGGCTCACCTGCCCTACTCTGAAAGGCTCATGTGTTGAAAACATTGCCCCAGCTAATGGCACTACTGAGAGGCATCACCAGATCATGATAGTGTTACTCTCATTAATGGATTACTTTACAGTTGAATGGGTTAGGAGGTAAGGGATGCATGCTTTGAAGGAAAAAAATAATTTCCTAAGGGTATAAATTTCCTGATGGGTATAAATTATCCTCAAGGCCCTTCTTGCTCTTTGCTCTTTCTTTCTTTCTTTCTTTCTTTCTTTCTTTCTTTCTTTCTTTCTTTCTTTCTATTTCTTGGTTACTATGAGGTGAGCATCTTTGTTCTATTATGTACTTCCTGCCAAGAGGCCACAGACTGAATCTTTCAAACTATGAAGCAAACCCAAATCATTTTCTCAGGTATTTGGATCACAGTGATAGACAAGCTGACTAATATCTATTAAAAATAACTATTTAAGCTGAGAAATGGCTCAGTAGTTAAGAGCACTAGCTGCTCTTACTGAACCAAGAGGACCTGAGTTCAGTTCTAAGCACACACATGGCAGCTCACAACTATCTGTAACTCTAGTTCAAGGGATTACAATACCTTCTTCTGGCCCCCAAGGTCAGTGAATGCATGTGGTCACATACATACATGCAAGCCAAAATATTTATACACATACATTTTTTAAAACTTCAAAATTACAAAAAAAAGTTACATCTAGCATCACATTTAATGGTGAGAAACTTGATTCTTTTTTAATAAGATGAAATATAGGTATTTTGCCTCTCATCAGGTGCTTTAAAAATCACACTGGATGCCTGGCTAACTCAATAATAAGCAAGGAAAGGAAACTTCATGGGTAAGCTTATTATTTTTTTTTTTTACAAAACTCTCCCAAAATATGAAATAAAAATTGTAAAAACTAATCAACAATAGTAAAGTTGCAAGATTGAAACACAAAAGCCCATCACTTTTGTATAAACCAGCAATCCAAAATGAAATTATCATATAAATTTACATAAGAGAAAAACTATACAACTCAGGTAAATGAAATCCAAGGAAATCCAAAAGATATTCCATACACGTTATAGAGTGTAACACAGTAAATAAAAGACCAAAACACTTCAACAGAGCATTAGATAGTCTTTTCACGTGTATCAGGTTCCAAAGCAACTGTCTAACTGTGGTGCCTATTAGCATACCCAAGCCCATGCTGGCCTCCCTCCAGTACCTGTGCCTCTTCTCACTCTGACCCCTACCCTAAAACCCTGCTTTTTCCAGCCAGGTGCTCTCTTGGCCCCTTCTTTCTTGGACTTCTCTTTTGCCTTTCTCCTTTGTCTTCTTCTCTTCTCTATAGCATTCTCTTTCACTCTCCTCTCCCCTTCTCCTCTTATGGCCATGTTTGCTCTACCTTCTCTCCTTGCTCTGGCCTCTTCAGGTGCCTCTGGCTGTACTCTCCCTTATATCTACAATAAAAATCCCTTCCCTTCAACCATACCTAATAGCAGCTGCAGTCATGTCCTCACTTTATACGATGTGGTACTAGAACACACTCCACAAGCATATAGCAAGTAGACTTTTGCTCTTCATGAACCTGACTTTAAAATGGGGCACAGATCTAAATGTAAACCACAAAGCAGTAAAACTTGGAAGATGCTATGTAAGATAATGTACGTGAATTGTGTTTTCTAGTACCTTTTCATATAGGAGATTAAAGCACGCACGCGCGCGCGCACACACACACACAGACACACACACACACACCAAACTATATAACAATGATAAGAAGTATTTAACATTACAAACTGCTCTATTAAAAAACAAAAGAAGTCACTGCTTAGAGCAGCAGTACTTAACTTGTGGGTCATGACCCTTTGGGGGTTAAACAACCCTTTACAGGGTCACTTAAGATTATTAGGAAACACATATATTTACAAGTTGTAACAGTAGCAAAACTATAGTTACGGACTAGCAACAAAAAATAATGTTGTGGTGGAGAGTCACCACAACATAAGAAATCATATTAAAGGGCTGCTGCATTATAGAAGGTTGAGAACCACTGGTTTAGAGAATAAAACAAGACCGTGAAACTTTTACAACTGTATTTGATAATGGCCTTATATCCAAACACAAAGAATCTTTAAAACTCAACAGAAAAATAAGCACACTTGTAAATGATAAAAGGATCTTAACAACCTGCCTAAGCTGATGGGATGTGAAAAGTATGAAAGCTTTTCAACATCATATGACATTAAGAAATTTCAATTGAAAACACCACTCCATACTTTTAGAATGAGTAAAATGGAAAACCCTGACAACACTAAGTATTGGCAAGCATGTAGCTTAATTAGCTCTCATTGGTGATGCCAATACAAATAGTGTTGCTGCTTTAGAAGACATTTAAAAAAACTAAATATGCAAATTATGTGATCTAGTAATCAAGAATAGGTAGAAAAATCAGGAATTCTGGAACAATGGAAAAATTTCAATCTTTTAATGGTATGAAAGCACAAAAATATGTTTCAATAAACATTAATACTTGTTTCCATAATGATGCATCATCTCTAAAAATATGTACAATTGAAGATGCTAGTAATGGAAAATGGAAATAAGAACATATGAGAAATCGCTATAATTCTTTCTTTTTGTAACCATAAAACTTTTTTATAAAAGTCTATAAAATTCCTGAAAAAGTAAATGATTACAAAATAAGAGTAATCACCACTATAATTTTAGATAGCTTAGTTTTTAAAAAAATTCTAATAATACTTAAATATATAATCTCTTGATTTTATACTTTTCTTAGGACCAACCATAAGGATTTTAAAAACTAACAAAAAAGTAGTATGTTAATTTGAAGTCTGTGTTCCTATAAATAATGGAAGTAAGTTATCACTTATTATCCCTTTTTGACAGAAGATGTGTTACTGGCTTGACAAAATCTGACAAAAACGAACCTCCCTGAAAGCAATGTATGATGACTTCAGATCTTCCAAAATACCAGGAGAGCCTTGAGTCTTGAGTCATTGAGCTACAGAGGTCCTACTGTGCTTTGTTGATCTATTAAACAGAAGGCAGTGTCAAGACAGATGACTATAGGAGTGACTGATCTACCACAGAAAGGACAAGAAATGATGTGTAATGATGCAGGAAATAGCACTGTAAGAATAAAATAGTAAGTTGATCTAAAGAAACATAACTTAGAACCACGTGTGGTGGTGCACACCTTTAATCCCAGCACTCGGGAGGCAGAGGCAGGTGGATTGCTATGAGTTCAAGGCCAGCATGGTCTACAAAGCAAGTCCAGGACAACCAAGACTAACACGGAGAGACCCTGTCTCAAAAAACAAACAAAACAAAACAAACAAACAAAAAAAGAAACATAACTTAAAGAAGTTGCTATGTTGATTTTTGACATTATGATAAATATTTAGGAGAAATTAAAAGGATGAAAGTTATGGTTTTTTTCCCTTCATGGCTTCAGAGATTGCAGTACACAGGTAGGCTGAAAATCATGCTGGCTACAGTGTGGGAGAAGAGTCTGTTTTCTTTTACTTCGTAGCAACTACACAGCAAGCAGGACAAACAGAAGGAAGAGGCCAGGATAAACTATACTCTTCTAAAACATGCCCCCAGGGATCTGCTTCTTCTAACCAAGCTCCTCTAATAGTCCAGTCAGTATGGATACATCTATGGCTAATTCATTCTCCTGAGCAAACCAATTCTTAAAAGACTAGATTCACTAGCTGGGACCAAGCCGTCAAGACACAGCCTTTGAGGACCTTACACTGCATAGAGACCTTGCTCAGTTGGGTTTCTGTGGTCCAACAACAAAAAAGAATGACTATCACATGAGAGCTCTGTGAAACAGTCTTAGCCTTTCTCCTACATAGAAATGAAGCCAATGCCAACAACAGCACAACTTATTTTGTTTACCGTTTGTGTTTGTTAGCTATCAACTTGAAACAGATAGTGTCAACAGGGAAGAAGGAACCTTAATTAAGAGGTCGCCTCCTCAGATTGCCTTAGGGGCAATGTCTTAGTCAATGACTGACATGAAGGAGACCAGACAGCTATGGGTGATGCCAGCCCTGGCAGGTGGTCTTGAGTGTCTGTAAGGAAGCAGGCTGAATGAGCCATAGAGAATAAGCCCTGACTTCCCTACATGATAGACTGAAATCTGTAAACTGAAACAAACTATTCTTCCCCAAGTTTCTTTTGGTCATGGTGTATCATAAAGCAACAGAAGGCAAACTAGGACAGTAGTAAGTCATACTTAGAAAAAGACAGCACATACAAATAACCACTCATAGAAAAGAAGCACTATGAACAACAGTTCATATACGCTGAACATGGCAGGTTAAACCAATCTTGTTCCACAGGGCTGTGTTAGGGAAGTGAGTGGGGAACTTAAGGAAGCATCTATGAACTGAACTCAAGAAAAAGGCATTTTTTCATGTCAAGTCTGTAGCAATCAATCAAGCCTCTATGTAAGAAATCAATACATTCAACACTTACCACTGGTATTTCTTTTAGCTCATAGGAATTAAGTTCAGATGTCAGTTCTTTGCTTAACTTTGTATGACTCCCCATGATTTTTCTAGAAGGGCTTTTATCACGGATAGTAGTATTCACATCTTTTGACAGTACACACATCTTCTTATAGATGAGGGATTCTTCAGTTGTCTGATTTAGGAGTACTGAGTTGTAGGTAGTTTCAGATTCAATATGCCAACCACTCTGCTTTGTGTTTTCAGTATTTTTCTTTGGTGAATATTTAGGATGATTTTGTTCTTGAAATTTTCTTTCACAAACTTCTGCTTCATCTGGCTTTTTACACTTGATTACATCTTTACTAGATTTTACCCTTTGTGTTTCTTCAGAACCATTGTCAGACACTGATTTTTGTTTAGTGTATTTTTTGTTGACACCGGTATCTAGTGGAAAAATGAGAAAATCTTCTAGAATGAATATATTGCTCACATCTAAATTTTGTTGTAAAAAAAATTACTTGTTAGGTACTTAGAAGAAGTGTGTTTCCCTGAACACTACTGCATTAAGAGGACTATTTTCACCTTGGGTAACGGTGTTTCCTGGTAAAGCATGGCTTCTCTGGCTACTGCAGAGCTTGATAGTTGTTACAGGTGTCCAACATGCCCATTTGGAGTGTGCTTTATTTTTTGACATGTCTAAAACACCAGGTAATCTAGAAAAAATGTTATTTGTTCAATATATTATCAAACATTAGTGCATGACTCTTTAAGAGATGATGTTTTTATATAATCAATGTATGGAATCAATATATAATCAATGTATGGAAAAGCTTTCATACAGCATGTGAAAATTATAAAATTGATCAGGTTAAAAATACCAGCAAAGTACCGATACTGTTGCACGTCCTATCTTACTGTGAACTTAAACCAAGGTAAACTTTCCCACACTCTAGTATTTTAAAGATCTTATGGCTGCTTCATACGGAAAGAAAAACTACAGTCCATTTCTCATTGTTCCTTCATAACTGTCACCTTTATTAATGCTATGACTGAAATTACATTCTAATAATATAACAGCCTTTCTTTCAATTCTGTTAAATACAATTTTATTCACCCAAAACAATATGAATACATCTAAGTGGTCTGATGGTTTCTCTCATACTCACCCAGGCTTATCTACTTTTCCTACTGCACATGCATCAGAAAGAGTATCCTCAATGTCATCTAAACAAAACAAAACCATTGTATGTTTACTTTTTCATACAGTTCGAAGAATCAAGCGAGAGCATAATCCTATACAAATGAACATTTGGAGATGACAACAATCACCTTGCACTCAACCTCTCAGACACAGACCTCCTGGAAGCAGAGATCATCTAATCTAAAATAGACTCAATCACATAAGCATTCCTTTATATAATGCCAGCACAGTTATTATGAACTTACTATTCTCAATTGATGAGAGACACTGGGACAAAAAGAAGACTAGAGAGGTATCTGTACCCCACCCACTTGCATACACACAATAGCATGCAGACACATGTGCAACACGTGCACATACATTTGCTCATTCATGTGTATGCATGTGTACACACACACATACTTCTGCACTTCTGCAGTGCACACAGTGACTACAATTAATCCACAAAAGTACTTACTAAAATTTTGGTCTGGGGATTCATTTTCCTTGTTTCCTACAATTTTAGTAGTTTTGTTATTCTATCAAAAGAAGAAATATATATATTTATATATATATATATTTATATACATAGCTAAGACATTATGTGAATTCAACTTGTCAAAGACCATTAAGGTTTGAAAATGTTGTTTGCCTTAGTGCGAAAATTGGATGGAATGCATAGTTTATGAAAGTTATGTACATATTCTTATAGCACAGGAACATAATTTCACAGCAGACAAGGAGGCAGAAATTCTACACATTTCTAATCTCACTTCAGAGACAATACATTTATGGGCATGGTGACTTCGAGAAAATCTCCACATACATCTCTCGTGCTGTTGCTGATCTCATACCCTATTCTCTTTTGTGAAATTACAAGACCTGAATTTTATGAAGTATTAAATAATTTTTAAAAATTGGCCATTTCCCAGGCACTCCTCCCCCGAGAATTAATCTTTCTTTCAATAGCCATGGATTTATCCTAGATCAAGATAAAAAAAAAAAATAATAATCTGCTATCATTATCAGCAAAGTATATTGCCTAGGTGGAGATGTTTTACCTTGACTTAGCTATCCCCTGTGGGATACTAGCCAGTGTACAATACACAGGACCATGCTACAAAATCAGAAAAACTGTCCTGTAACTTTATTAAACACTTAAGCTAGGTAATGTAAATGGCTACTCTGGCTACATTCTGTAATGTGTTCGCTCTTATGCCACTTGTCTTTCTGTATATACTAATTTAAGTTAGCTTCATTTTGGGGTTAGGCTTCTGCCTATTTGCTGGGTTCTTACTGCATTCTATGTGTGCATATGAGGATGCTTATGCTCTGAAGTGTATCAATCTTATCCATCTGTCTAATCCATGTGAGACCTTGAGACAGGTAAAGACATCTCCACAGTGATCTAACACTTCTGTATTAGTTCTCACAGCAGACATGGGTTTGTATAATAAAGAATGACAGAAAGTTCCTTTCTCCTAACAACATGTAAGTTTTAGATACAGTGAAGTAGATATTTCAGAGTTTTAAGGTAAGCACAGTGGGTCATGTGCCAGAACGACCTTTTCAAGGATAGTTGGTATTTGGGAAAACATGTCACTGGGTGTGGTGGCACATGCTTGTAATCCCAGCACTCAGGGAGGCAGAGGTAGGCAATTCACTGTGAGTTCAAGCCCAGCCTGGTCTACAAAGTGAGTCCAGGACAGTCAAGGCTATACAGAGAAATCCTGTCATGGAAAAAAAAGAACCAAGCAAAGGAAAAAAGAAAAAGGAGGCTCTGTATGGATTACTAAAATAACTTGTTAAAATTTATTTTAACACAAAGTATCCTTACTTTGAATCTATTATTCCGTCTATTTCTTCCATCAGATTGTCTAGACTTGAGTGACAGAGCACAATCCATTCCATTTTCTGATGTTTTAGAAACAGCTTTTTCGGCAGAATTTATTGCTTGCAGTGGTGCCTTACTTCTTTGTGGTGTTGCTAAAAGGACAAAGACAGCATCTATTTTCCCTATTGTAACAGGAGTACTTTCAGGTGAGGAAGGTGAGAGAAGGAAGTTCTCAGGACAGTTCCCAGGTTTCTGGCTTAAATGAGTAAGTGGACACTGCCATTTAACAAGAGGAGTAACAATTATCAGGAAGGATACAGAGAATGATTCAAATCTGAAACTAATTTGAGAAGTCTGTCATGCACAGGGCTGGTAGCCAGTGGCCAACTAAATTTTTTGAACTGGAAGGTCATTGCAGTCATCAAAGCAATGAGTACTAGAATACACTTCCAAGTTCCAGGCATCATTAATATAGTGCCAGGTACTACATCAATTGTTAACATCATATTTGTTGAATGAATGGATTTTATGTAATCCTATAAACAAACTAGTAAGGTATTGGTTCCATGGTTTGGAAAATAAATTGATTCTGAATTTAGCCAGAGAATACTGTATATTTTGTACTTAGAAAGCTGATAGCAAAGAACTAAATCCAAGAAACCTGATGACCCCAACACTATTTCTAATCACTGTTATGATGCCTTCTGCTTAAATTATGATAAATTACTAACACAGAATATTAATATTAAAAACTGTTTAAGACAATACCTTTCTTCTAGTTAGAAGATACTGTGATTCATACTTTGAACAATTTTATATCTAGAATTTCCTGTAATTAAAAATTCCTTCCTTAAAATACTTTCTTAAAATCTCATGAGGCAATGTAACACTTACATGTGTTGACTAAGAGTATTGGACTTCGTTCCGTGTATCTGTCTGTACTGGGAACAATCATTGATGCTTCAGACATTTTCTTTCTGCTAGGTGTAGTGATCTTAAATCATGAGAAACAGCCACAATAAATACACATTCTGTTTAAACATTAAATAACTTGCAATTTTATTCACAATGTTTTGCCTGGAATATATGCAAAATATTTAGTATTTTTAAATAAATAAAATATCCCACAAATTTCTATGTTAACTTAAATGGTTTCATCTTCATGGTTGTTAATGAACAAATAAAAATACTGTTTTAAAATATTTATAGGTCACAGTGGGCTTATAAAACACAGTGCCTTTATACACTAGCTGAAAATATTTTATTTTTTAAATTTTATTTTATTCAGATCACACCCCGATTGTTATTCCCTCACTTTTATCTTCCTGTTCCCATCCTCTCTCCCTCTTTTGCACTCCTCCCAGAGTCCAGCAGCAAGTCCCAGTATCTGTCCTGATCCTCCACTGAAAATATTTTACAATTATTTTACTAACCAATGACTTGTGGTTTTATGAAAATGACATTTGCACATATAGGTATTTAAAACATTTCCCCTCATTTGTTGTCATTTAAAGTAAAGTAATTATAGGAATTCAGAGGCATTGATTCTAATAAAAGGTTTGGATTGCTCCACATCACTGCATAGTGATTCCTAAAAGTAACAAAGATTCTAAGTAGAATCAGGGAATACAGAGCACACATGTTTCAGAGAGTACCACATAAATAAGGTAGCTCAATGTATGCAGAAGAAAGAACCTAAAAACCTATGACATTTTAAGGTGTTTTTTTACATTAGGGCAAAAATAAAGATATGATTTCTTAAAAAGCATAAATGAAAAAAGTAGCTATTCTATGTATCTCCAATTTAGAATTTACAAATGCACAGCATAATAAAAAATGATTTGCTAAAATACTTGCTTTTCTTTGCATTTGTAAAAGACAGAACAAAAACTGAAATGCTATATTGGTCAGACAATACTGAAACCATTCTAGATGCTTTAGCTCTGTTTCCTTCAGCAGAGATTGATCTGTGCTAATTTAATAGAGGTAATCACTAAACATCATATTTACCCCATCCTGGCTGCCTTTTCTGTCTCCCTGGCTGCTGCCATTGTCCTGTTTGAGAGGATTTATATCTCCCTTTTGGTGGTTAGATTCCTCTTTTAGATGAACAAGGTCTTCTTTGACTGAAGATGGTTGACTTTCTGGCACTAGAATCTGTTGCATTTAGAATGGAGAAAAAGTCTACTTTAGAAAAACTACAAAACAAATAGATTTCTCAAAAATCACTTAATTTTTTTTTTGGCAAAGCTTCTATTCCTCTTAAATTTACACTGTCTTCCTTACTAGACATTTTCTAAGTTTCATAAAGTGACCCAATAAAACAGCTAATTTTGCAAACAAATTTTTCTACTCACAGTTCTCATTTTTAAAGTTACTCAAATTGTAGTTTTCAATAATCTTTTACTTCTATAAGGAAATTATCATTAACTAAAAATATTTTTATTACAGAACCATTTATATTGAGATCATTTGCTTTCACATAATCACCCTCTAAAATTAGCTTTACCACCATATTGTTATTTAGTGTTGAATAAAAATCAAGTAAGTCAGAGACATACCTGTGATCCACTTGCATCAAAAAGTATATGAATAGATGTTTTCGCAACTGAAATACCTTGTTTTCTGGTAAATTCCTAAAATTCAATTAATTAAAAGTGATTCCATTTTCTTTCTATTTAATGCATTTGTTTCCTACTCATTTCCTTCCACAATTTTCAATCATCCCCACATCATCCGTAATATGATATGCCTACATAAACGGTCTAACTTGAGAATACTTCAGTTACTTATGAATATCCAGTTTCAAGTTTTCCATTTTGCTGTCTATTCAAGCAAGTGAATATATGATATATTTGACATGTTTTCTGAGATAGGGTCTTGCTATGTAGTCCAGGCTGGCTTTAAACTCAGAGATCCATCTGCCTCTGCCTTCTGCATGCTGGTATTAAAGGTGCATACCACCAAGCCTGGCCTGATGGAAATTTTTTACATTATCCAAACTTGTCAAGAGAGTTAATTCCTCTAAGATGTTCCATAAATTGTGACCTATATTCTCAGTTAAACAGTACTTGGTTTGTATAGCCTTCTGTAATACTATTCTTCCCTAGGCTATTTAAAGCTCCATCTCCATAACCATGCTTTGCTTATAACTCTTAATAAATATTCTGCAGTTTATGTATTTTTCCATAAGCCATCTATTTACTTCTATCATTTCTATAATTCTAAACTGTTTAACATTTTGAAATTATTTTATTTCAGTCTTTAAGTACATGACAGCAACTCATCAATGATCTAAGCAGCTACTGCCAGCCAATTGTCACCTTACATTTTATTTTATAAAGTCATCTCAAAGGATACAACTTAATGAGCCAGTAAGTCCACAGTACAGCTTAAAATCACATTACTTGTTGTGTGTTCACACATGTGTGCCACAGTGCACATGCAGCAGTCAGAGAACAACCTATGAGATCAGTTCTCTCCTTCCATCAAAGGTGGATCCCAGGGATCAAACTCTGGTTTTAGGCTTGGTGGCAAAGACCCTGTACCACTGAGCCATCTTGCCAGCCCTTCACAGTATAATTTTAAAGAGCTAAAATTTATACCATTTTAGGAATTTGATAATGGAAAAAGCAATTAAACTTATAGCCCCAAACTGAGTTTTCAAAGCCATAACACTATTTGTCGAAGGAGGTTTTAAAAGCTTACCTTGTACTTACTTTCACCAAATATTTTTTTAGTCACACTGGTTATTTCTAATGATGCATCAAAATATAATAGTAATTCCTTCCCTTCTTTTTTAATAATTTTTACCACATTTTTCAGAGTTATAGTCAGTAGTTTCTTTGATTCTCTCACTGTATTTAGAAAACAACATTAATGATAATATATTAATCTTCATGGTATTAATCTGTAACTATATTATAAATAAAATATACAGAAAATTAAATCAAAATCCAAACTTTAAAATTTGGGTTTATTTACTCAATTCTATTACTAACTATTAAAACAAGTCAGTCAACTTATAGTTCTGTTTCAGTGACCTCATTTATGTTACATAATAATAATGCTCTAACCAATTCTTAAACTATTGCATGAATATGCCCCAAAACTGCTTTATTAAAGATAAATAACTTGAATTCATAACTACATTATTTCTAGCTATAAGTAAATATACAAAGATCTGTTAGATCAACATATTGACTATTAGTAATATTTTGATAAAAATTCCAGGGTTTTATGAGGGAGGATGCAGACTTTATCATTAAGGAACTTTCAATGCAATAAAGACATATTCTAGTCCCAGTGTGTATGAGGCACTCACAGTAAACACCCCAAGGATATATAGAGAACCACCTAGTAACCAATCAGCTCGCCTGTATTATGGAGTGAATCCTGCCCACTTCTGGTGTGGCTCCTGCTGTTGGCAGAAGAGCCCCCATGCCTGTCCCCTAGGACAGCTTTGGGCTCAAGGAAAACAGACACAAAGTAGGGAATTTTATCTTCACTATGATGCAAGCAACTCTGAGCTGCCCTAAAGGACAAGGCTTGCCCAAATGGAAAATGTCTTTCTTTTGTACATACGTGGTATTTGTCACAGTAACGGCCTTGGTAGTACTAATAAATAGTAACTAATGAAAGTGATGCTCTTTCTCACCACACTAGTACAACTAAGAAATTAAAGAAGCCACGTGTGCCTAATCTTAACACTTCACATTCCAGGGGTAAAGCTCATGTGGTTGTAAAGATACTATTTCATGTTCTGATGAAAATATACATCCATACACATATGGTCATTTGGTTTTTGACAAAGAAGCCAAAACCATACAATGGAAAAAAGACAGCATTTTCAACAAATGGTGCTGGTCCAACTGGATGTCTACTTATAAAAAATGCAAATAGATCCATATTTATCACGCTGTATGAAACTAAAATCCAAATGGATTAAAGGCTTCAACATAAAACCAGACACACTAAGTCTTTTAGAAGAAAAAGTGGGTAAGACCCTGTAACTCATTGGCACAGGAGACAACTTCCTGAACAGAACACCAACAGCTCAGGCTCTAAGATCAACAATTAATAAATGGGACCTCATGAGGCTGAGAAGCTTCTGCAAGGCAGAAGACACTGTCAACACAACAAAGCGACAACCCACAGATTAGGAAAAGATCTTTACCAACCCTACATCTGACAAAGGGCTAATATCTAAAATATATAAACCATTCAAGAAATTAAGCACCACCAAACCAAATAACCCAACTAAAAAATGGGGCACAGAACTAAACAGAATTCTCAATAGAAGACTACTGAATGGTTGAGAAACAAAGAAATGCTCAACATCTCTAGTCATCAGGGAAATGCAAATCAAAAGGACCTTGAGATTCCATCTTATACCTATCTGATCAGCGAAGATCAGTAACTCAAATGACAACACATGCTAGAGAGGATGAGGCAAAAGGGGAATACTCCTCCACTGCTGGTGGGAGTGCAAACTTGCTCAACCACTCTGGAAAGGAATATGTTGGTTTCTCAGAAAATTGGGAATAGCTCTACCCCAAGACCCAGCTATACCATTCCTGGGCATATATCTGAAAGATGCCCCACCAGACAACAAAGACATTTGCACAAGTATGTTCATAGCAGCCTTATTCGTAATAGCCAGAACCTGGAAACAACCGAGATGTCCCTCAATTGAAGAATGGATAAAGAAACTGTGCTCTCACTGAAGGATAAGTCATTGAAACAGAAACTAAGCCGAGAAATAACATCATTAACCAATGCCATGGGTCAAATGGATCTAACAGATATCTATAGAACCTTTCACCCAAACAAGAAAGAATATACCTTCTTCTCTGCACCCCATGGAACCTTCTCCAAAATTGATCACATCGTAGGTCACAAAGCAAGCCTCAATAGATACAAGAGGATTGAAATAATACCTGTATCCTATCAGATCACCATGCTCTTAGGCTGCAATTCAACAACAACAGAAATAACAAAAAGCATACACATACGTGGAAACTAAACAACTCTCTGCTAAATGACACCTGGGTCAGGGAAGAAATAAAGAAAGAAATCAAGGAGTTTCTGAAATTCAATGAAAATGAAGGAACAACATACCCAAATTTGTGGGATACATTGAAAGCAGTGCTAAGAGGAAAATTCATAGTACTAAGTGCCTTTAAAAAAAAATTGGAAACATCGCACATAAGCATCTTAATGACACAACTGGAAGCCCTAGAAAAAAAAGAAGCAGTAACACCCAAGAGGAGTAGACGTCTGGAAATAATCAAACTCAGGGCTGAAATTAACAAATCAGAAACTAAGAAAACAGTCCAAAGAATCAACAAAACCAAGAGCTGGTTCTTTGAGAAAATCAACAAGATAGACAGACCATTAGCCAAACTAATTAAAAGGCAGAGAGACAGTATTGAAGTCAACAAAATCAGAAATGAAAAGGGAGACATAACAACAGACACTGAAGAAATACAAAGAATCATAAGATCCTACTTTGAAGGCATATATGCCACAAAATTTGAAAATCTAAGGGAAATGGACGATTTTCTTGATCAATTTCACTTGCCAAAGTTGAGTGAAGAACAGATAAACAAGCTAAATAGTTCCATTTCCCCTACAGAAATAGAAGCAATCATCGATAGTCTCCCAACCAAAAAAAGCCCAGGGCCAGATGGTTTCAGTGCAGAATTCTACCAGACCTTCAAGGGTGAGCTAATACCGATACTATTCAAGCTACTCCAAAAGATAGAAATGGATGGAACATTATCAAATTCATTCTATGAGGCCATAGTCTCATTGATACCTAAACCTCACAAAGACTCAACAAAGAGAATTTCAGACCAATTTCTCTTATGAACATCGATGCAAAAATCCTAATAAAAGACTTGCAAAACGAATACAAGAACACATCAAAGTGAGAGAAGCATGGGAGAATAGCAAAGTAGAAGGATCCAGAGGGTCCTAGAAACCTACCAGTAGAACATTATGATAGGCAGATTTGGGCCCAAGGGTCCCGCTCAAACTAAGGCACCAGCCAAGGACAATACAGATGGTAAACTTTAAACCCCTACCCAGATCTAGCCAACGGTCAGAACATTCTCCACAGTTGAGTGGAGAGTGGGATATGACTTTCTCACATACTCTAGTGCCTCACATTTGACCATGTCCCCTGGAGGGGGAGACCTGGTGGCACTCAGAGGAAGGACAGCAGGTTACCGAGAAGAGACTTGATACCCTATGAGCATATACAGGGGGAGGTAATCCCACTCAGGAACAGTCATAGGGGAGGGGAATAAGGGGAAAATGGGAGGGAGGGAAGAATGGGAGGATACAAGGGATGGGATAACCATTGAGATGTAACAAGAATAAATTAATTTAAAAAATTAAAAAAATATTTTAAAATGTATTACAACTCTGAGGTGATGTAACTTGACTTTTAAATTTGCAAATCATAATTACACATACTTATGAAGTACAGTGTAATTTTTGACATATGGAAGATGGTATAATTAATTAATATAGCATAAAAAAGAAACTGTGGTACATCTATACAATGGAATACTATTCAGCTATTAAAAAACAAGGAAATCTTGAATTTTGCAGGCAAATGGATGGAATTAGAAATGATCATTCTAAGTGAGATAACCCAGCCCCCAAAAGACACGCATGGTATATACCCAACATAGACATCCTCAAAGAGACTTCCACCTAGCAGGGGATAGGGACAGTTATGGAAATTTGAAGCTGGACACTGGACAGAGTGCTGAGAGTGTAGGGTGGCCCTACTATGTCACAGAGGAAGAGGTCATATGTAGTACAGAGGACACTAGACAAACTAAAGTCAGACATTAGGGGAGGAGGGCTCCCCTTTCTAAGGACTAGGGGAGGGAGGGAAAGGGATGAGAGAGGGGATAGGATCGGGAGTTGATGAGGAAGGGGGTGAGGTTGGGAGGGGATGAGGGAGGGGTCTACAGTCGGGATGTAAAGAATTCAAACTGCAGAACAAGCATGTGATTTATATCCCTAATCCCACTACATGGGAATAGCTCTGAGACTGGCAGAGATACAAATGTAAATGCATAGAGAGGCCTCATGGTGGCCACAGAGTCTCTGTGACTTATTATTAGAGCCCACTCTTAGTACGGCATGAAAGAAGATTTGCAGACACCTTATGTCGGCTCATACAATGAGCAGAAAACTAGCTTTAATTGTTCTGTGCATTCTACACACCCCATACAATTATGCTAGAGCTGTATAATGCTTGTGAGAAATTATGTTTTCAGAACAAAATAACCAGACACTGATGCTGGATCAGACCTGACAGGATTCATTCTTCTCAGCATGATGGAGCTAGCTCCAGCCCTGGATGACTCTGTTCCTGTTACCCACCAGATTTGGACAGCTTCCCAGACAACATTGTAGAAAACTTCTGATCCAATTTGGACCACCATTTCAATCTCCTATTAAGCCTGGAATCTCACAACATTTAGAAACTGGACCTCAAATGCAATCCATGCTTGCTTAACCATTTTTTCCAATCTTTTTTGGCCCCTTCCAAGGTATTATTCACCCCAATTCAGCCTGAAAAAATCTTAAGAGAATGATGCCCCATTCCCTCTAAGGGGGTTAGTATAGGTTTCTGTTTGCTTTCTTAGTCTACAAATGCTTATTCTCATCAAGAGGTGGTCATAAGTCATTATTGGTCTGTTTTCTTTTCTTTCTTTTTGTGTTTGTTTATTTATTTATTATTTATTTGAGACAGGGTTTCTCTGTATAGCCTTGGCTATCCTAGACTCACTTTATAGCCCAGGCTGGCCTCGAATTCACAGTGATCCACCTTCCTCTGCCTCCCGAGTACTGGGATTAAAGGCATGCGCCACCACCCAGTATTGATCTTATACAGAGAAAAAAGTAGGTGAAACTTGGGGATGTCTCTCTTTTCCTTTATCTTGCATATATGTAGGTAAGGAGTTAGGAGCTGAAAAGAAAGAAAGGGACATAGGAACATGGAGAGAGGATAGAACAAAAGCTTGATGATTGAACCTATTCCTTAACTCAAGGCCTTAATTGTTACTCATAATGAAGGTTATATCTAAGTCATTGGTATAGAATTTAGTATACTGATATGAAACATGGGCATGTGAAATATTTGTCAGAATTTAGCACAAGAATATATACCCTAAGTCTAACAAATAGATGTGATTCTATCAATATATGAGGTAAAATAGTTAAATAAGGTCTTCAAAAGCCTCAGAGACACACAGAATAGGGCAATTGAAGATGTTTTTATAATCCTAAATTTCTTTGACAACAAGACAAGTTAACTCCTGACATCACCCAGCCAACCTCAAAGAAGATGATGAGCATCAAAGAACCTCCTTATGGAGATGGCTTCAAATGTAGCAAACCAGACACTGGGCAAAATGTCCTCGTTCCTGCCACAAACAGAATTCTGCCTAAAAATGGGTAGCTTAGATGCAAGCAGAGGTTGAGGGCCACACTCTGCCAAATCAGGGAAAGGAAGTCCTCAATAGTTCCTGCCCTGCGAATAAGTCTGGCAGAGATATTGGGCCAGAAAGCCGAAGATGAGGCTCCAACGTTATAGACAGTGTTGGGTGACTGTTCTGGCAGTAAATCGTCTAAGTCAATTTGTTCATTTTGGAAGCTGCTAACCTGAACTGCTGGTTCACTCAGGAATTTAAGTTTTATTCCTTCTCAAGTCTCTGAGGGGTGTTGAAGGCCAGATAGTTTAGTTTTACAATCAAATTTAGTTGGTTAGGGGATAAGATCGTTTTAGATCAAGATAAAAGAGTTATTAGAGTTGAAATAAGATAGATATTGAATTTCCTTCAGAAATTTAGACCCAACAAGACAGGAAAGACATTTACTTCAAACTGGACAAATACAAACAGCCAAACCACTATGAATGTAACATTTATAGAACTCATGATTGTCACATGGTTCTCCCTGCTGTATGTAGTTTGTTTTATACATGTGTACTAAAATAAATGTATTTTAAAATGTTCATTTGCAAAAAAAAAAAAAAAAAAAGCCATAGAATGAGCAACAACAAATTTGGAAGAGGAAGACTGCAGTCAGAAGACAAGAGAAAGGCATCTTCAGTGACCTCAAAGGAAAAATAAAATCACCAACCTACATTTTTATGTCTATAAAAACTTCTTTTGAAAGTGAAGGCAAAATAAATACAGTTACAAACAAATCGAGAGAGCTGTCATTAGTAGACCAATACTATGAGAATGTCACAAGGAGGCTGCTTTTCATTCTGCAGAGAAAGCTGACAAGTGGCATATCCTACATCCTATATGCATAAATTAGTAAGTGACGGGAGTGGGACAAAGGATGCAGCAAAGATGAATGCAAATTCATTGCTGTAAGTTTCTTATATTGTACATGGGACGATATATCAATTCAAGGTAGAAATCATAAAATAAGAGGGCAGGAGTAAATAAAGAACTAAAAGAAGTATATAAAATTCAGCAGAAAGTAAAGTGGAAAACTAAATTATTTTTAAAATGTTAAACACCTATGGAAACAAGATTTCGTATGAAATTCAGAATGATTTTGTAGCAAAAAAAAAAAAGAGACAGATAAGAAAATATTTCTATGTTACGGACCTCTTTTACATGAACATAAAAAATATTAAACAAACATTATGAGAGTCAAACTAGCATTATATAAAGTTTGACTTTTTTTCGGTCCAGTACAGTTTATCCTGGGAATAAGAAAAGTCACAGATATAAAAATTATCTTCCATGGCTGCTGAGAACATTTAGTTTTAACTACTTTGGAAAACATTTGGTTAACGTCTTCCTATACTATGAGCTTATTCCTAAGTGTCATGTCACTCATGAGTTCATTTCTTTCTCTGTTTTTCTTTCTTTTTTGAGACAAAGTTTCTCTGTGTAGCCCTGGCTGTCCTGGAACCCACTCTGTAGACCAGGCTGGCCTTGAACTCAGCAATCTGCCTGCCTCTGCCTCCCTGAGTGCTGGGTTTAAAGGCTTATGTCATCACTGCCCAGTATGAGTTCATTTCTTAATAGAAGTGCATGTTCACTCAGTTAGTGAATGTGCAATCTTGTTCAACATACTGGTGACAGTTTGCAAATTCCAGAGTTCATCAGGATGGGACACTCTGCTGTGAAAGGAGGTATTCAGAGTCCTGCATATGTTATACTTGTTACACTGTTAAAGATTTATTTTGGTTTTTAATTATGTATATCTGTTTTGGGGTAGGCTATGAATGCATGAGTGTAGATGCCCATGGTTTACAGAAGAGGAACTCAGATGCCCTGGAGTTGGAGTTACAGGCACTTGTAATGAGTTGGTGTGGATGTTGGGCATGGATGATTCAAGGTCTTCTGTTAAGAGCTGTGTGTGCTCTTAACAACCCAGTTCTCTCTCCATTCCAGACTATGTTTCATGATCTGAATGGCCTATGCAAAAGGTAGGTTTAGTGTGAGTAATTTATCAGCTTTTGTCTTGGACATTTATACATGTGCTATTTTCAAATTCAAAGCAAAAAGTTTTGATTTTTGCCACTAAGTCAAAAATTAAAGTGTCTGATTTTAATGCCTAACACATAATTTTAAAGTTTCTTATCTTTTAACTAAAGCTAGGAAATCTATTTTTCATGAAAAATATTAAAAAATTACATAAAGACATACATTTAGCTTCAAGTAAAGGACAGTAAAGATCTTGATGGCATCTACTTTCCAATGAAGAAAGAATCCTGTGATATGGCATTTCACATATCAACATCAACAATATATTTAAGATGCTGATGAAAGCTAAAGCAAAATTGCTGTGTGCTGATTTTATGTTCTGAGTCTCATTGGTTCTTCATTTGGTCATCCTTTCATCCTTTTGTATGTAGTAGACTGGGGTAGATGCCTGTTTCCCACAATATTTACTTAAAAATCATTGTCCATTCATTCGGATATGCTATTTTCCTCTTTAAAGTATGACAATAATTTTCCCTTAATTTTAAGTAGTGGAATTATTAAATTTAATGCCTTTGATATTGTCCTTGATATTTTGGCACTAATATGATGAAATAACCATCTTGTGTTTCCTTGTGTATGCCTTAGAATTGGTTCTTTCTAGGGTTGTCATTCACCTTCCTAGTATTACACATTATGCTGCTTCCTCTCAGTTTTATGATGTGCTTTTCTGGAGCACAAAGGTCATCTTATCCAAGATATTTACCAAAGGCTGAGTTAAGGGGAGTCAGTTTGGAGGAATGCAGAAGTCCTCCGACTCCATGATACGGAAGACAGATAAGATGACCATGCCTAGATATTTTATATTGCTTGTGGCTATCGTGAAGGGAATAATTTTCCTAATTTCTTCCTCTGCCTGTTTGTCATTTGTATATAGGAAAGCTACTGACTTTTTTGAGTTTATTTTGTATCCTGCCAATTTGCTGAAGGTGTTTATCAGCTGTAGGAGTTCTCTGGTGGAATTTTGGGGGTCACTTATATACACTATCATATCATCTGCAAATAGGGATAATGAAATGCTTGACCTCCTTAGTCGTCAGAGAAATGCAAATCAAAACGACACTGAGATTCCATCTCACACCCATCAGAATGGCTAAGATCAATAACTCAACTGATACCACATGCTGGCGAGGATGTGGAGAAAGAGGAACACTTCTTCATTGCTGGTGGGAATGCAAACTAGTACAACCACTTTGGAAAGCTATCTGGCGCTTTCTCAGAAAAATGGGAATAGGGCTTCCTCAAGACCCAGCTATTCCACTCCTTGGAATATACCCATAAGATCCACTACCACACAACAGGGACATATGTTCAACCATGTTCATAGCTGCCTTATTCATAATAGCCAGAACATGGAAACAGCCTACATGTCCCTCAGTAGAAGAATGAACTAAGAAACTGTGGTACATTTACACTATGGAATACTACTCAGCTATTAAAAACAAGGAATTCCCGAAATTTGTGGACGAACAGATTGAACTAGAAATTATCATAATGAGTGAGTTCACCCAGAAGCAGAAAGACTCAAATGGTATATACTCACTTATATCGAGACACTAGTCCAAGGGGTACGTCCCCATGAAAAACTTTACTTACCAGGAAAGTGGGTCAGAGAGGGGAGGACATCCTATTGAGACTTTAGGTGAGAGAAGCATGGGAGAATGAGGAAATAGAAGGATCCAGAGGGTCCTGGAAACCTACAAGAGGAACTTTATGACAGGCGGATCTGGGTCCTGGGGTCCTCCTCAAACTATGGCACCAGCCAAGGAACATATAGGCAGTAAACTTCGAACCCCTACCCAGACTATCCGATGGACAGGACATTCTCCACCGTTGAGTGGAGAAGGAGATCTGACTTTTACACGAACTCTGGTGCCCCTTTTCTGACCACTTCCCCTGGATGGGGAGGTCTGGTGGCACTAAGAGGAAGGATAGCAAGTTACCAAGAAAAGACTCGATACCCTAAGAGCATACATAGGAGGAGGAGGTCCCCCTCAGTCACAGACATAGGGGAAGGGAGTAGGGGGGAAGCGGGAGGGAGAGAGGAATAGGAGGATACAAGGGATGGGCTAACAATTGAGATGTAATATGAATAAATTAATAATAATAAAAAAAGAAAAAATATTCTGGCTTAGGGAGGAACGAGGGAGGATACAAGGGATGGGATAACAAATGAGATGTAATCTGAATAAATAAATTAAAACAAAAAAAGAAGCACAACTGTAGATACCATAGTCTCTAAAGTTAAGACAGAAATCCAAAAGGTTCATAGTCAAAAAACCTAAAATGACCACACCTTTGCAATAAAACTACAGAGATTAAAAGGCAACATGGGCCATACATGCACAGAGTCCTGAGTTCCTTGCCCTTTTTGCATAAAAGGCATCTTTTTTTGGTGGAGAATTATTCAGAATTTCTATAGCCCTAAAATACAAATGTCAATAATAAAATGACTTGACAGGAAATAAATGCCACTATATCAGTGGTACTAAAGAAACAATTGACTTTAGAAAGAGGCCAAAGGCAATTCAGATATGGTAGCTAATAGATAGGTTCCAATTTCAAGAGGTAATTCTATGAAACATATTAAATGAAAAACTGCCAAAATGTTCACTGTCAGTAAAACTAATGTTGAAAATTCCTTACTCTGGCAATGCTAAATGGTGACACCCAGTGGCAGATGTCCATCTCCAGAGCACATTAGTGTTTTCTCAACTTTTATGGAGCTGCTAGAGAAGATTATTATAAAGACGATCTCAGGTTTCTCAAATTACTTGATCCCTTCTGCTCACCCCATGAGACCCTTTGCCAGGGAATAAAAAGGCAAAACAGTAACTTGATCATAAGACTCCCAGGCTCCACTACTAGAAGCCAAAAAAATCAACTTTTTCTTATGTCATTTATTACAGTCAGTCACAGATACTGTTATAGCAACAGAAAACAGACCAAGACAGTGTAAAATACTTAACGGTGAGAAGATGAATTCTTTGCTACTTTCCTGACATCAGAAACAATGTTTATTCTTATAATTTCTCTTAGCAATGCAATGATAGCACTTATTGCCAGAACAGTAAGGCAAGAGAAGTTAGGACTCAACAAAATTGAAGTAATTTTATTACAAAATTTATTTTAGTCTCTCTGTGTGTGACAGTGAATCCATGTGTAGGCATGTACACACAAATGTACAACATGTATGCCGTAGAAGTCAGAGACAATTCCCAGGGGTGGGTTTTTTTCTTTCCATCAAACTTGCTTGGGAGCAACTGTCTTTAGCCAGTGAACCACCTTGCTGGCCCAGAAACTGAATCTCTTATACACCGAGGTTAAAAATCTAAAGTGGTGAGACTACTTTAGCCAGTTTCTAAGCTTGAATAGATAAGCATATGACTCTGGTATGACAGAAGCACCACACTCCTTAGTAATTGGCCCAACAGAAGTAAAGCATAGATAGGCAGACTATACATTAACATTTACAGCAGCATTTCATAAGAGCTAAAAATTGAAACATTCCAAATGCCCAAAAGTTCAGTGAGCATGGATTAATGAATTAAGGTATAGCCATTCGATGGAATACTACCCAGTCAAAACAAACAAACAACAACAACAAAAAACTATTGATGCATGCTACATCAAGTAGCTTTAAAAGGTTTAAAATAACAAAACCAGAAAATTTTTACATAACATGACTGCACTTATATGGAGCATAGGAAAACATACATTTATCTGTTTTAAAGAAAGCAGCAGTAACTGTCTAGCAGAGAAGAAATGGTTTTAAACGAACAAAGAAAAAGATGATTTGAGGGATGGATGCTTACTATCTTGAATTATCCATGATGGTTTCATATACAAAGGCACATGAATTATTATTAGCCTGATCAGCCTAATGCAAAGTGTCCATCAGGGCATTCAGCGAACACAGCTCTTTTAAGTCATGTATCACCTTTCTCTAAGCCACATTAAGACATTTGCAAGATATCTACTCTTTACCACTTGAACTCAAAATTGTGCTCGAAGCTTACTCCACTTCCATAAAGAATAAAAAGGGCAGGATAAGGAGATGGAAAGGGAATGATAGAATGATACAGCCATCATTACTTAAAAACAACATGATTCACTGACTGAACATCCTCAACAATCTACACAATGATCAGAATTAAATAAACAGTTACTTGGCGAGGTTATAAGATACAAAAAAAAAAAAAGTATCTTAAAATTATTTTAATATACCAGTAGAAAATATCTGAAAATGAAGTTAAATATTATCTTTATCACCATAAAAGGAAAAGTGAATATATAGAAATAAATTCATCAAAACATTTATAAGGCATACTGAAAAATATAAAATGTTGTTTAGAGACGTCAAGGACCCAAATATAAAGAAAAACTACATCTCTATAAACTAAAATTCTATTTCAAGTATTCCCATACTGATGTACAGTTGTAGTTTCATGAAGTTTTCTGGAATGATTGATAAAACCTTTAAAAACTTATATGGATATTCCAAAGGCTGTGTTTCTGAAAACTCCAAAATGTCAGGAAATAAGTTAGCTGTGTGCGCATGAGCATACAATGCTGAGAACACTGTGGTACTGGCACACAACATGTACACAGATAAAAAGAGAATGTCTAACAGCAGCAGGGTACATGAGCACTCTTATACAGCCAGGTGACTCTTAACAGAGGAGCCACAGAGCAGCAACACTCAATGGTCAGCATATGACTGTGGAAACAAAGAAACCCAGGAAATAAGGCCACTTCAGCAAATAATCATAAAATACCTATAAATCAACACAAATCACCTACAATTTCTGTCAACACCCTAAAATTAATTTTATTTTGTTCACTGTATTAACACACAAAAGCTAAAGCCAAAACAGAAAAGCTCTATGGCAAGGACAGACCAAGATTTCTTAGGTCATATAAACGGATAACCATACAGGGAAAACCCAAAACCAAACCAAACCATCTAATCAACTAGACTTCAAATTTAATAGCTTTTCTTTGCCCCCATCCAAAATAATTATAAACAAGATACAGACTAAAAATATATTCACAAGGGCTGCAGAGATGGCTCAGAGGTTAAGGGCACTGTCTGTTCTTCCAAGGGTCATTTGTTCAATTTCCAGCAACCACATGATGGCTCACAACCATCTAGAATAATGAGATCTGGTGCCTTCTTCTGGCATGCAGGCACACAGGTGGGCAGAATACTGTATAAATAACAAATAAATATTTTAAAAATATTCACAAAAATCTATCTATCAAAGGATTGGTGTTGTAGGATACACGACAACTTCAAAATTGAAAAGTCAAGTCAGGAAAGTATTTACCCAGACTGTGTAAATAGTCTGTGCTCTACAGAGAACACATGAACAGCCAGAGTACTTACTACCACTCCTAATTAAAAATGCAAATTAAAACCATGGTATGATATGTCTACTTCAATGACTAAAATAGACCTTAACTTATATGGCCTTTTACCACTCTGCTAGATTTTTGTAATTTTGTCCAGCAGTATTATATAACTCCTCTCACAGGAATGGAAAAATGAGGTGTCTGAATTTAGTAAAACAAATGAGATAGAAATGCAAGAACCTTGAAAGCACAGGTGTGAGACTGGTCAGACTAAATGTGTGGCTTTTAGATGAAGAAAACTGGGGTGCGGTGGGGAATGTGATGAACTGACGGCTGTGAGTACCTACAGGTGTTTTGTTTTCAGCAGTCGGTCTTATCTCAGAGGCTACAGTTGCTTTTCTTCATAGCAGAAACCAAAAGCAGAATTACAGAAAATGAGTTTCAAGTTTATTACCTTCAATGTTGTACATCTGAACTTTTTCTTCAGGCACAGTGACTGCTTCCCATTGATGATCCTTAAATTTAGGGAAAAATATCTTAAGCATAAGTTCACTACTGACTTAATACTTCTTTCAATATCAATTTTAAGTTACAACTATAAGTGGCTTTCCAGTGGCTTATCTTTTTCCTATCTCCTGTGTCTTCTATCACTAAACATGAAACTTTCTGTTTCTTTAATATTTCATTTATTCATTCTAAAAACAGTAAACTCTAATACCAGGTATAAACAACAAAAACAAAGCACATCCATGATTTTTCATGAGACAGGAAAACGGAATTATTTGCAGTAACTACTATAAGGAAAAGCATTGGACAATGTAATATATAAGTTGGTGGCAAGGCTGCCTTATACTTAATGACCAGAGAACCATTTATAAGCAGATAGCATTTTATCAAAACTTAAATTGGAAGAAGCTATGCTAGTTGCATTTCTGTTGCTCTGATAAAATATCCTGACAAAAAACAACTTAAGGGAGGAAGGGTTTATTTGACTTGCAGGTTACAGTTCATAACTGGGGAAGTCAAGGTAAGAACTTGAAGCATCACATCCATGGGCAAGATTAGACAGAGAATCAACACACTGATCCTTGCTTGCTCTGTACTCAGATTTCTGTACCCCTGCACCCTTCACCAATGGAATGGTGCCAAATGGGTGGGTCTTCATACATCAACTAACAAGCCAATCTCCCACCTCCCTAGACAGGTCCACAGGCCATAATCTAGACAAGTCCTCAGTAAATCTCTTTCCAGGTAATTCTAGGCTGTGTTCGTTTTCCAGTTAAACGATCACAGAAAGTAGGTTGCAAAGATCTGCAAGAGCTGTTCCTATGGCCAAAATCCCTATAAGATTTGAAATGTGGTGACTCAAACATGGAGAATGCTGTGACATCTCAAAGGGATATCCAGGTGCCGAGGCTATAAAAAAAAAAATCTTATTTGCTACATTAAAGAGACAAAGGAGTTAAGTTGCCACTATGTGGAGAATGGTTTCTAGAGAGAACACAGAAAATAGAAGAACATATTCCTATAAAGATTGAGGATAGAGAATTCAAAGTGTAATTCTGGGGAGAATCTCTGAGCATCTTGATCAGTATTTAGAACATACTTTATATATGGATTTATACATTCCCTATTTGGTATACTATAGTATGATTTCCTTTTTTTTCTGGCTAGATCTAGTATACCAAATTGATCCAAGAATGAGACTGCATCAATAACAACACTCTTAATATCTGAAAATAAGCACTCTATGAAGGTACTCTAAAATAAAAAGGATGTGAAAACTCTAGAAAGTATTGGCTAACATTCACTTCTAAAATATTTATGTGGGAGCCAGGCAGTGTGGCACATGCCTGTAATCCCAACACTCAGAGAAGCAGAGGTAGGGGGATCTCTGTGAGTCCCAGGCCAGCTTGGTCTACAAAGTGAGTCCAGGAGAGCCAAGGCTACACAGAGAAAAATTATGTCAGAAAGAAGAAATAGGATTCTAAAAAAAAACTAGATTAAAAAGGTTAAGAGTCTCCTTAGAAAATTAGGAGCCACGCCCAGATTAGTAAGTACAGATCAACTCTGTCAGAATTTGGTAGTGTCTACACAATTTGAGTCAGATGTATGCCACTGTAACCAAATATGAACTGATAGCTGGGAAACAGTGACTTCAGTATCTTTCCTCAGGTAACAAACAGGACAAGAAGTATTCCCCCCTCGGAAGGTGTACAGATGGCTATGATACAATACTGAACTAAAACGTACTTCCACACACCATTGTAAATAGCAATTCCTTTAACTCTTCCCAGATTATTTCAAGCCAAAAGTGAGATTATTTGGTGTCACCTGCCCATGGTAGTTCTTATGGAGTACCTGAGTGGCTATGGGCCTTGTGCCTGCTAAGCACTGTACCAATGAGCAGCCTCCACGCTGTCTTTTTTTAATATTGATTCATTTTGTTCATATGACCAAAAATTAAATTTGTTAATATTTATTTCTAAAAGGTTTATATAAAAATTAGTATTAAAATTTGGCACTCATTTTGTTATAATAAAAATCAAATAAGTTTCATTTTAATTATCTTTATTGCTTATACAACCTTATAATAAAAAGATAATGTTGAAATTGATCAAAAGATTGGCTAACAATGTATACAAACATGTATCCTGAAAGTACATTAAAGAATGTTCTTCACATGTGCATACAGAGTAACAAAGGGGTAAGAGCTTACGTCATCATCTCCGGCAATGTAGAATGACAGAGTCTGGCTCCCAACATTAAAATCAACCCAGAATTCCTCAAGTTTTTCATCTGATGGTATCTGCAGCTAACATAGTCAATATATAAAACTAGTATATAACATGCTTATAAAACATGAACAATTATCATCAGATTATAGTCATGACTGAACTATTACTTGAGGGTTTTTCATTCTAGAATTCAGCAACATTTTTATAAAGCAGAACATTCCCCTGAATACTTTCAAGTGTAAGCAGATAAAGACAGCAGAAATGTGTTAACATTTACGTAACTTAGAAGAAGAAAATGATACTTAAGTGCTTTACACAGAAATTAGATCCAGAAATCAAAAACCATCTTAAGTCTTAATAGAGACTGAGAACAATTTGAATATACTTATGAATGATAATCACTGGTGCCTTTAAGGGGAGAAGAAAATGCAAAGAACTACAACCTTGTGGTTTTCCATCTTTGCTAAGATGAGCTGGTTTATATTTTTCCTGGTGTCACTGTAATGTATAGGACCACTTAGTTGTACCATCATCTAAATTTTAAATCATTTTGTATTCCATAACCCATTTAATTTTTATATAAAGATCATATAATAACTCATTTGTATAAATTTAAAACTTACCTCATATTTATCAAGAAATGCTGATAAGCAAGGAAATGTAAAGACCCTGAAACACAAAACAGTTTAGGAAAAAATAAATTAGCCTTCCTGGAATTATGACTTGTTCAGTCATAAAATCAATGTCTAAAATTGAGGGGAAATTTGGTATAATATTTTTTAAAATAAAATAATTTTTAATTCATTTTTGAGATGGAGTCTCTCACTGTTGTCCAGGCTGGCCTCAAATATGATACTCCTGCTGCAACCTTGCAAGTAGCTGAGGTAATAGGAGGAAACCACCAAGCCAGAAAATTTAAGTAGAGAAAAGTATAGAACTTTAAGGATACTATTTACTTACCACTTTGACTAAGGGGATTATACCAATAAAAATATCCTTTCAAATATGAACAAGTGTTCCTAAATACACTTACATATTAATACAGTGGAAGTTCCTACAGGACTCGGGTGTATACAAAGTAGATAGGAGACATTTTTGACAGTAAAACTGGCTAAATACT
Organism: Acomys russatus; assembly: GCF_903995435.1. Lineage (NCBI taxonomy): Eukaryota > Metazoa > Chordata > Mammalia > Rodentia > Muridae > Acomys > Acomys russatus. Next base: position 24,655,297 of record NC_067140.1, read on the forward strand.
TAGAACATTTTCATGGCAAGATCCTATTTTAAGTACTTTAGTATGTTCTGTCCTTCTCTATAACAAACTTAAGTGATAAATATTATTAGTATTCCTATCATGCAGCTAAGGAAACAGAAGGAAGTAAGGTTAAATAGTTTACAGAATAGAACAGATGGGAACTTATGATTCAAATGAAGGCAATATGACTCACTGCACTTAGCCCTAGCCCGATCTTTCACTTAGTAAATAAAGGAAGCATGACTAATTCAGAACACTGCAGGGGCCAGGTATTAGAATACTCTGTTGCTCTGGGCTGGAGAGATGGCTCAGCAATTAAGAGAATTTGCTGTTCCTTTCAGGGCACCTGAGTTCTATTCCCAGCACTCATATGGCTTCTCATAACTTGTTAACTCCAGTTCCAGGTTATCCGACATCTTTTCTGTCTATTTCAGCACTGCATATACACAAAGCACAGACATACATACGGCAAAAGCACCCTCAACATAAATTTTAATGGTAAAATTTATATTTTCTATCATTTCATGCTTGTTACTGATGTTAAAAAATAAAAATTCAACTTAAGTTTCTTATATAGTAGGAGGAATTATTTACTATGCATTTTCACTCCAGTGTGTATGTATGGCCAAAATAATTTTTATTATTCTTTAAACACCAAATAATACATGCAATTCTGAAACAGAGTAAACCAAGTTAGGACACTCAATTATTAGTTATGAGCTAAATAAGGTACATTTTTCCTTTTAAGCACAAAGCCAAACAAAGTCAGATTAACAGTGTACAAGGTTACTGTATGTTACATAAATACTATCTTGAACATATCTACATATTTCACAGTGCAATAAAAATTATATTTATGAACGTTCATCATTGGGCTCACCCGTCTTCCCTATCACAAATGGCTACACGCTGTGTCATGCTTACCTTCGCTTATCACCAAGCATGCCATTTACCAAGTTGAGAAATGTCCTGCAGTCCTAATTTCAAAAATGAAAAAGCTTTAAAATCAAAATTATACAATAATCTTTACTAAACTTGCTATATTTTTTAAACTTACTGTTTCAAATTCACAGTCTTTAACTTCTTTAAATGCATTAGCAATGAAATCCATTGAAAACCACTGAAATGCAAGTTCTTGTCTCCGTTTTTCTGTGGTCATTCTACACAAAGCTTCCACAATGCCTACCTGTAATTCATAATCTTAAAAAAATTATTAGTCAGTGTAGAGGTCAAAAATCTAAAAAAATTAAGCTTATAAAACCCCATTTGGTAAGGCACAAGAATAAGAGAAATAAGAAAATGCTTATTATTTAATATTCAATTATTCATTTTTTAAAAATCAAAGAAACCCATAAATCAAGACTACCACTTCATTAAAGCTGAAAATTGAAAACAATTAATATATAAAATTTTGTTCTGACATTTACTATTATCCCAAAGTATATATTAAAGCCATACTTTATTCTATATATGTAAGTAACTAAGTCGAAATTTACTCATAGGAAACTAAAGAAAAATTAAGTTCTTTGTAATAAATATATTGTTTAAAAATTGTATCAACTGCCAAAATATTAGCCACTATAATTTAAATAAGCAACATTTTTTTCTTTTTTATTTAATTAATTTATTCATATTATAACTCAATTGTTATCCTATCACTTGTATTCTCCTATTCCTCCTTCCCTCCCACTTTCACCCTATTCCCCCTCCCCTAGGTGTAAGGCCAAGGGGGACCTCCTCTCCCACTATGTGGTCATAGGCTATCAAGTCTCATCTTGGCAGCCTGAATAAGCCATATTTAAGAAAAGGTTTAGCACAAGTATTCCAAATGTATTGGAACATTAAATTACCATTCATGACTATCACAAGGTATACTTACATTTATCTAATTTTTGTTTTCATGACAAATTATTAATTCTAATATATGTCTTTATTAATTTAAATTCTTAGTTTACATAAACAGATGATAATTCTTTTGGTGTACTCTAGTAACAAGTGAAGGGTAATGACATTGTCAAAGGTATATAACATTCATAAATTTGAAGTGATTTCAAATCTTGGAAAGACATACTTACCTCCTACATCTAAAATCCTTTCTCCCATATTCTGCCTGTGAATTAAAATAAGAAATTTTATACTAAACTAATATCAATTAGGTAGAAATCTCATTATGTTTTGAGAAAAATACAATTGGGTAGTAGAACTGACATTTGGAGAAAATACAAACACTAAACTATATAAAAACTTATAAGCTTGTCAGACTCCATTATTTAATTTTAATTTGTGGTTGTCATGTTTTATAATTCTTAAACTGAACAATTGATCAGAACAAGTTATTAAAATTATTACATGAGAGTTAACATTTCTTGATTAGAAAGTATTTTGTTGGCATCTTGAGGTATTCTGTCAAGCATCAAATTCAGTTTTTTTAAAGCCTGAAAGAGAAAAAAAAGTAACTTTGTTTTCCATGAAGCACTTAAAGAAATAGATATATGAACTTAATAGCCTAGGTTTGTTTTTTTTTTAATTATGCCTTCTAAGTAGGGAATGTAAGTCAAGTGAAGGAAAGGACATCTAGTCTAAGACGCAGTGTCAGTACAGGACGATTCCTTTACTGAAGCTTTCACACCTATTATGAACTAACACACAACTATTCTAAGCCCTATGGGAACAAGTAAAAGAGTACCTACTTTTCACTCTTATAGTTATGCACATGCATGTACAGATACAAAACTATACGCTATTTTGGCATTTACAGTAGGCGTTGTCAGTTCTCATATTAGTGATTCTACATCTATTCAGGTATGGATTATTAATGATTATTTAGGAAATAAAGTGTTAGGCAATTAATTATTCAAACAACAGAAATGTACACCATGAAATTAATTTAAGAAACTTAGTTTAAGATAAGTTATTTCATTTTATCATTTACATTTTCATTTTTAGGTTTTAAAAGACAGTTACCTCCTGCTGAATGTAAATATTCACTCTTGAATCAATAACCAGGGCACAGATGAGAGGTATGAAACTTTCCAATACTTGTTTTTTACCTGAATAAAATGATAAAGTTTTGACAGATGTTCATTTTTAATCAATTTAATAGTCACTCAATATCTGAAGTGTTTATGAAAACTGGCCTCGTAACTTTCAGTCATACTTCAAACGTTTGTTGTTTTTTTTTTTTTTAAAGAAATCAACATATCTGACTCTCTAAGTGACTTAAGGGTTCTAATTTTTAGTTAAATCCTCATCTTTTAGTTATTTGCTGTTGATACTTGCCAGGGAACCAGTTTTTTCCAATGAAATGTTACTGGGTGTTATCAATCACATGCCAGAGTAGGCTGTAAGCCCAGGGGTAGGTAGCTAAAACAAAATGTAGCCATATTCTGTTTTGTTTTGTTGGGGGACACTTTTTGTTTTATATTATTATTTTAATTTTTGTGTTTTCTTGAGGGAAGGAGGGAGGGAAAAAGGAAGGGAGAGGAGAGGGAGAGGAGAGGGAGAGGAGAGGAGAGGGAGAAGAAAAGCATAAAGTTGAGTGGACAGGGAGATGAGTTAGAACTGGGAGGAGGTGATGGAGGGGAAAACATGATCAAGATATAATGTATGAAAATTTTTAAAATAAAACTTTTGAAAACTGGTTATCAATAATAAATATACTCAGAGGAATTTGCTACTTGCCACTTTATAACAGATTTGAAAAGTTTTAGCAATGGCTTCAAATGCAAATTACAGATTTTCAAAGTGACCACACTCAATTAAAAAAACTCAGGTGAAAAGCTATGATTTGCTTTACAGTAGGAGGGCTCAGTTTCCAATGCTTGCATTCTTAGGGCTGTTCTTTCCTGAAATTTTAAGTTATGTTAATTTTAAAAACACAATCAATGAAGGGTAGCATTAACTATTATTTAAATCACTACTTAACATATTTTGCCTTTGAAAACATAGCTATTTACTATGTGTGTAAGTGATTCACCAGACATCATGGGGATGTCTCCAGGGAGAAGAAATAAAGTAACCTGGACCCGGTCACTCAGCACAATATACTTGCTGTCTGTAATGAAAGGTGACAAGCTGTAACATGTTCTACATTCTTTTACCACTGAAAGTTCTGTTCCATTAGCTCTCAAAACTGACAAAGTACAGCACACAATTCTAAGCCTGCTTGTGTTGTAAGGCAGCAGCACGTCCTCCATAGACAACATCTGCATCTATGCCATTTACTGACTTAGTACCAAAAGCAAGCTTCCTTCGTTATACTCTTAGTCTGTGAGCTATGCACCTGAGAATCCTGCTTGCCAACCACAGAGCAGACAAGTGACCCAGCACTGTCAAAATTTATCGTGTTTCATACTCAAAGCCAGACTAAAAATTATTCTCAACAAGAGCCGTCCTCAACCTTGTTACCAACTTTTTATGACTCTGTGCTGCAATGGAATTGTTTTTGTAAGTGCTGTGATTGAACGGCATCTGTTAACACTACGGTTAAGATCAGGTGGTGCCCCACCCTAAGTTATACATGCTGTACCACATGTCCAACCTGCCCTGAGAGACAAATTTACTAGCATGTGATTCCATTTTGAGGACAGGATGGCTCTACACCTAGTGGACGCATAAACACAACCATTTTTCCAGTGCCACACATAAAGTACAATCATAACTTATTTCCCAAAGCAGAAAAGGTGACACTCTGTAAATGTATCCAAGGCAGTTGGGACTGTAGGAGTATGTGGGTTTATTCAAATAACATCAGGAAAACCAGGCTTGACAACTTAGAGGACACAGCTGACTGAAGGAAGGGTGAGACTCCTTTTCCTGGACTGAATGAAGAGGACACCTGACCTTCTGAGGGGAACACCTCCAGCCACCTGTCGTCTGACCACCTGGTGTGTGTGTGTATGTGTCAACAGACTGACAAGGAACTCCTCCTTGACTGCCCCAGGAGCCTAATCTTGCCTCTGTCCCCACAGCTGACATGGCCTAATTAAACTGCCACCTGTCCATCCTCACCTTTATTCATTCATCTGGACCTGGGTATTGTCTCTTCCCCATCTCTATAAACCCCACCATACCTTGTTCCTGTAGCCTGAGATGGAAGCAAAATCCCAGCAGCCCTCTATCCTGAGCTCATGACCTCATTCCTACAGAGACTCTACATCCCGATCAGTCTCCCAGTCTTGACCTTCAGGACTTTCTGAAACTCTTTAAACTTTGCTGCAGCCTCTATAACCCTTTTCAGGTATTGTAACCTACACATATATAAACATACCTGTGTGTGTGATAGGCACAATATCATCTCAGGGTTCAACTATTAGTAACAAAAATCAGAATAAAAGAGCCTGTATTTACCTTGGCCAGGGCTTTCAAGGAAAGCAGAATTATACGCAGATTGCTGCCAATGAGTCTATTGTACCCTGCTTTTATTATTCAACAAATTGTAACATTATAGGAAGACAAACATACAAGCTCACAACTTCCACACTGCTTTATACGTACTACCAAAAATTAAAATGAGAAGCAAATCTGTTGACATGAGGTTATATCCTGCTCTCTAAGTTACTCCACACTGTACAAAAACAGTGGTTTTTCAGGCTTGATTTTGCAAGTAGCTTTGATTCCATTTTGAGTGTACAGGATGATTGATTGCCCTATCCACTGGAAACGATCAGAGTCATGAAACCAGCACAGCTGCTTGACACAGTTCCAACAAAGCTGAGCAGATTGCTACAATCACTGTCCTTCTATCTCTGACTTTTGGGTTTTGGTCTCTGGGTGCTGCGTTATTGGTGACTTTCTGCATTATGACTCAATTTGTCTCTTCCTCAGAAAAATTATGTCTGAGTCTTTTTAGGAAAATCCTAAAATTAACTTTATCTGGCACTATTTGGAAATCTTCCTTATGCCCTGGAGATCATTAAGCACAGATAAGCACATAGCTAGATGAAGCCATTACCCTTGAGCTAACTCAAACAGCATAAATGGCACGGGGTAAACAGACAATTGGCAAACCCTGACTGGACGAAGAATAGATTACAGATTTAAGGTCTCTTTTTATTATAGTCTTAGAACACTCTGAAAATGTAATTTAAAGATAGGTGGTTGTATAGGCAATAAAACTCAGTAAATAAAATAAGTTGACTAAAATAAACTTTTTCTACTTTATATCATAGATGAAACATATAGTAAAAGGAGTTAGGCATTAGTATTTGTTATTCATAAAAGATACGTTCACATAGTTTCTTTTTGTCTGGAGTGATTTAAAACAGCAAACACTGCCAGCCTAAAACCAGGCTGAGAGGACACAGCCGAATGAAGGAAGGGTGTGTTTGCTTTGGGGAAATATTCTTTAGATTCTTTAAATTGGAGTTATAGGGCTGATAATAAAAACATTTTCTATTCTGTTGGTATTTTCTAGTTTTAGTCAAACTTATAACTCTGGAGATGCAATGAAAAATCAAATATACAGTCTGTATCACTTGGATAATCATTAATCTGTCTTTGTTCTGTGAAACTTGTACAAGCAAGCACCTTGTTAGTAAGTCAGAAGTGGCCTGATTGCTACACAGCCAGAGCTGCTAAATTCCACTGATTATAGCCTGACTCACTCCTTGCCCTTGCTGACTCCTTATCTCCTCTGTGGCTCTCTTCTCAGCAAAGACCCTCTGAGTCTCCAGTGCTGGGGAAGAACCCCAGGCCATGAACAGCACCATCTATTCAGCACCACAATCTAAAGTGTAGACCTATAAAGGACTTATTCTCGAGAATTCTAAAGGGGCTAACTCTCCTTTTTTTCCAAGATGAATCAACACTGTATAGGCATGCGGCTGTATTTAAATCCTATCAGAGACAGCAAGACCAGGAAAATCAGCCGGCCAGACCAAGGGAAGAGAATAAAACCACCTCTCCTGCTCTCCTGGTCTCCATAAAGTGGAGAAACTTAGCTCTGCTGTAGCAATGGCCCCACAGCTGAACAGGCATCGGATGCCTGGTGCACGGGTCAAATACCAACAGGCAGACAACTCTCAGCATCCCACTGGGTGGCCTGACAGCTGTCTGCCAATATACTTGCTCATCTAATCTGGACTTGAGTGCCCCTGCCTCTCCTCTGAGCCCTACCCTGGTCTTGTCTCTGCTCTCAAGCCTGACTCTCCCATGGCTAGATCTTTAAGACAGCAGTGTCTTTCCTAGTGGTAGTTTGGGTTCTCTTGCCAACACAGACCCCATTACATTTCTACTAGACTAGTTCTAAAACATCTTGAATTCTGCTGTATTCACTCTTCAAAAACACATATGCACAGATAAATATATATTTATTGTGTTTTACATGATATGAGGTAGCCTCAAGAGGATCAGGAATTCAAGGCCTTTCAGCTACATAATAAGGAGTGACCTGGGCTATGTGAGATCTTGACTCACAGAGGAAAAGAAAGAACAAAGCAGATCTCCATTCCTACACAAACATGCAGAGGCTATTATATTTTTCCAAGCTCTGATTTGAGGTACAACAATATTTTTGGACATTGATTTTAATAAAACAGAAACTGCTACATTAAAAGTCCATTTTGTTGTATAGTTCATATCACCTTTGGTGGGAAGTAATTACTTAATGGCATTCTGAAGAACAGACATTCTAAATAGCAAACATTTTAGAAAGTATCAAAATTCAATTAATACCACTAAGTGATGGACATTTTCAAGTAAAATGTTCCTTAACTGGTAGATTTTCCTGAAGAAAAGGCCAAATTCTGAACTGTGGTACATATACACTATGGAATACTACTCAGCTATTAAAAACAAGGAATTCCCGAAATTTGTGGATAAATGGATTGAGCTAGAAATGATCATAATGAGTGAGTTAACCCAGAAGCAGAAAGAATCAAATGGTATATACTCACTTATATCTGCATACTAGCCCAAGGGGCATGTCCCACGAAAGCCTTCACTTACCAGGAAACTGGGACAGAGGGGAAGGCATCCTATTGGGACTCTAAATGAGAGACGCATGGGAGAACAGCAAAATAAAAGGATCCAGAGGGTCCTAGAAATCTACAAGTAGAACAATATGATAGGCAGATTTGGGCCCAGGGGTCCCGCTCAAACTAAGGCACCAGCCAAGGACAATACAGGAGGTAAACTTTAAACCCCTTCCCAGATCTAGCCAATGGTCAGAATATTCTCCACAGTTGAGTGGAGAGTGTGATATGACTTTCTCACGTACTCTGGTGCCTCACATTTGACCATGTCCCCTGGAGGGGGAGACCTGGTGGCACTCAGAGGAAGGACAGCAAGTAGCCAAGAAGAGACTTGATACCCTATGAGAATATATAGGGGGACGTAATCCCCCTCAGGAACAGTCATAGGGGAGGGGAATAATGGGAAAATGGGGGGGGGGGAGGAATGGGAGGATACAAGGGATGGGATAAACATTGAGATGTAACAAGAATAAATTAATAAAAAAAAAAAAAAAAAAAAAAGGCCAAATTCTGGCATTTTCTATATGGCATATATAAAATCTCATTATAAATGCATTAATTTTTAAAACAAAGAAACTTTGATCCCTAAGTAAAATGCAAGAATGCTACTTTTTACCTTATTAATAAATCCGTAATACAAAAGTACATTTCCAATTGTAACCATAAATCATTTTTGAAATTTGTTTTCTTTATGAAGTATCTAACTGATGTCTGCATTGTTTTTTCCCTTTTGGCCTCCAAAGTCTAAATTTTACTACCTGGTCCTTTGCAGAAAAGCTTTGATTCTTTCATTAGATCATGAGTTCCTAGGACAATATTATGGGTATTATAAAATTATAAAAGTTTCCACAAGTTGTTTTGATAGAAATAAGAAATTTTACCTTCATCATTGACGTCATATACGACCTAAAAAAGGCAAGTATTTAATTTATAATTTACTATTATAAATTACTACAAAAGCTATTAAAAACAAATTTTAATTCAAAGCATAACATTTATTAATAAACTATTTAATACTAGCAAGTTTAAGTGCTTTATACAGTCTGGACAAGTTCCTAACAAGTCTTTTAATGATTCTTAGAACCAAAACAAATGGTTTTCTAATAAAAACATGCTCTGGAACAATCAATATCATTTTTACCATCAAAAGATCAAATAAGTCTTCTATCATATTCATAACAGCATCATCTTTTGATTGTCCTTGACTCAGAATAATCTCCTTGGAATTTTCAAACCAGGAAACCATGTAAAAATAAAAAGGAATACATTCTTGAATTCCATTTTTAAAACTTTCATGTACTTATATTTTAGTATGTGAAAATGAATAAAATGACATTAAAAATGAAAACTCCAGTATTGAATCAAAGCATTTTTTCATTTTAAAATGCCCTGTACTTTTAACTTACTCTATTCCTCACTGTTTAAAATAGGAATGAAGATAATATTAATTCCACTTCAAAGACTCGACATTTCCCTTGTTAAATACCTACTACATATACACTTGTATAATCAGCTAAAACTATCATGGCAATTTATATGATTTGGGTATTTTTGGAATTAGTTTACCTTAATTGGACTCACATATGAGCTCAGAGTCTGTGTCCTGATACTGATCAATTGGCTGATTATATCTAAGTGAATAAAAATATAAAAACCAGTGCCTTATGTTTTAGTGTGGGCATCAGACAGTAACAGTCTGAAAATAATTCAAGCAAAGGCCCTTTGGTATCTTGTGATCCTAAGTTCACATGGTTGTCAAGGAACTTGTGCAGTTTCCTTACAGACATTTGTCTTTGTAGCATGTGCCCACATCATAGAAGCATTTACTTTACTCACAGAAGTTCTACATAAAGTTTCTAAGTTCACATTCAGCAACTACATTGTTTTTTAAATAAAAACTGTACCTTCATTAGATTTCCCTCCCATGAATATATACTTATCTTTTTGACTAATCCTTGTTTTATCATGGTTAGAAGTCCAGCTTGTCCCAGTATAAAGATATTCTTGCTACATCTTCCAACAAATATCAAGATGTTTGAAATAGTTTCGATATCCTTTTTATTAAGTTCCTAAAATGAAATGTATGTATTTACAGTGCTTCAGACAACAAGTAGAACGGAACAGACACTATTCCAGGAGCATCATCAGCTTATAACCCTCAGAAGTCGGACAGGAGCCGTTCTCATCATCTTATAACGAAAAGGACGAGCAGATTGTTCCAAATCACCCAGATAACAGCCACTGGCAAATAGTCATCTGTATAAAGTCTAGAAACCAAGCCGTTTTCCTTTCCATTTCAGGTAGTAAACTCAAGACTGACTTTGTTTTGGAGACAGACCTGAAATCTGTGGCATTCCTCCTGCCTCAGCATCCATGTGCTAGATTGTAATATACTCGTGGAGCTCACATCAAAGTCTTATTCAACCAGTGACTCATCACTAACCTTGGATACCTGAAGCCAATGTGTAGTTAGCATTTCCTAAGTATAAATGTGAGAAAGGTTCTGTGTTTGCTTTTTAAATCACCAAGCACTGTATACCACCATAGAAATGCCAATAGGGCTTTTAAAATAAAGTTGTTTATAGGTGATCTTTCCCCTCGTGTTAATATGGTAGCCTTTAGAACACAGATTTTATAAATTCTACTTCAGAAACAAGAGTTCAATGTGTTGAATGCCTCAAATAATAAGTATTGAAATAACTGTAAGCAAGCTTGTCCAAGGCCTTCTCTGTTCTTATTTTGTTGGATGGAGTATTTCTTCCTAGAAAGCAGAATCATATGTAATAATTTTAAGAGCCATTAAACATTAATGAGTATTTACCATGCATATTAAGTCATCCAACTTTTGGAGAAATTGTTTGCTGCATTTAATCTTCACATCTTCACAAATATCAATTTGTAAAAGTGTCATCAAAGGCTTGAATTCATTTTTTCTCAAAGCATCATCAATACACTTTTCTAGCTGCTGGAGAGATATAGTTAACAGCACAGTTATTCTACCAAAATTAGTCACTGTATGCAGTTGACTTACCAAAGAATGGTTTTTGGATGAAAATAATTAAAGCAGATCATAAAATTCTTTGTTTTTTAAAAACCTACCACTCTTCAGAGTTAACTGAATTAGAAATTTTTTTCAAAATAATTTTTTTATTAATTTATTCTTGTTACATCTCAATGGTTATCCCATCCCTTGTAGAAATTTTCTTTAGTATTAATTTCAGCTAGAAAATATTTTATTAAAGTTTCCAATTTATATTTACATTTTTATCAACCCTAAAATCACAAACTTGATGAAAAATGAAGTCAACATAATAGTAACCATATTTAATACCATGGGCAAAATCCTATCTGGGTACAAATTTCATAATATTTAAAAATAAAAGTGTATAAATATAAATGTTCCCTTCTAAAATTATATTTACTAATTCAACTTAAGTATCACCCACGTATGACTGTTATCAAGCCTGCAATCCCCACTGTTGCAGCACAATAGAAGTGAGCTTTTAGGCTGGAATCTGATCACTGAACATACTTAGTAGTAAACTGCATGTATGTAAGTGTAAGAATCGGACAATTTACAACTTTGATCTGAATATCAAGGTATGATACATTAATCACTGCATGTCTATTTTCAATATTGAAAGCACATATGAATAATAAACACCTTTCATAATTTTAAAATATTTTAATAAAGGAAACCATATTTATTCTTGAGTATTTCATTAAGACATTACATTTGTCATTGCTAAAGATATAGCAACAGGCATATGTAAGTACACAAAAGTTATTTAAGTGATTAAAATGTTTGCTTGTGGTCTAGGGACTACATACGTGGAGGTCTGGTCTCACTGACATTTTGACTTCATTTAAGAACAGCAGGAGAAGACAGACACCTATGAGAGAAAACATTTTAAGCATCTCATCTTTTCTATGTGTTTATAGTTTAAAAATCTTAAACATATGATATTCATTGTTCTTATACCAAATAGAATAGTTTCTTAATCCTTTCTATATATTTGTCATATACTTTAGTTAAATTATATATCCTGTCACAAATATGTGTTTAATTTCCTCCTGAGACATACATTAAAATAAATTTGAAGAACTGAGGGATCAAGAAGAAAACTAATACAAAAGTGGTAAAGATAAAGAACAAGTTATTCAGAAAAGGAGAAACCTGGAGCTAAAATGGCTAACAAAAGGAAAAGATATTACTGGTATAACAGGATTTTTAATTAAAAAATAACCAACTGCAACACTCACTAGGCTGGCCAAAGCTAAAAAGCCTGATAATATGAAAACTAGGAAATGATAGGTATCAATAATTGCACTTTGAAAAAAATAGAGGTAACAGCCAAAAAAATCTGTCTGTGTTTCATAACATGTAGTTCTATTTCTAGCTATACATTTTACAGAAATGTTGATGTACAAAAAGAGTATTTAATATTTATTGCAGCACTGCCTCTAACAGAAAGAATTAAAACAAAACAAAACAACCCTGCCTTTGTTGGCCTGGTAGGGAGAAAGTAGGTAAATAAATGCAATATGCAAAAGATGCAACTGAATACTTAATCAATTGGTCTTTATTTCAGAATGAGGCGCAGAATGAGGTAAAATCAAAAGTGGAATGAGACATACATAATCTCTCTTTAGAGTATTTATGAAAAACTTAAAACTACACACATAGAGCAAGCTACATTCTATGAAGGACTTCTGTGTGTTAAAAAATAAGAGGATTCATACTGGATCTATGAACATGGATTGTGTATACCAATAGTGAGAAAAAAGTAGGAATCAGAAATAAAACTCAGCAATAGAATGAAAATAAGAAGAGGCCTGGGCAGGGGCAGAGCCTCCTCTGTACAAGCCTCTTCTCTTTGTTCCTTCAGGTACATAATCATTTTATTCCCAAGCTTCCTTGTTGCGGGATATTTGATCCCACTGTGAACCCCAAGATTGTGAGCGGTAAAAACCCTAGCACACACCTTTAACCCAAGACCTTTCTGTTTGTTGTAAGTAGGTGACTATGGTGTGGTTCAGCCAGCCCTAGCACACACCTTTAACCCAAGACCTTTCTGTACACAGGATTTAATAAAGTTAACCCTAGGTCAAGAGGTAGAGCAAGAAACCAACTGACTGGAATGAAGTAGAAAGAAGGGACTTTGAGAGAAGAGTATTTAAGACAGTGTGGAGAAGAAGAAACAGCCCTTTGGCTTTAGTCTTTTGGCTTTTTCCTCCTAGGCTGTCAGCTGAGCTAGCAAGCTTTTGGCCTGGGGCTTTTGGCTTTTTCCATCTGGGACTTGGGCTGTAGGAAAGTCAGCTGGGTGCTTCCTCTGCTTCTCTGAGCTAGCAGGCTTTCAGCACAGCATCTCTAGCACAGCCAGGGCTGTTACACAGAGAATCCCTGTCTCAAAAGCCAAAGCAAAAAAAGAACCAAACCAATACAGCATCTGGCTCCTTCTTTGGTAAAATCGAACAATTTGGGATTTTCATTCTTTATAACAACACTCCCTTCTCCTAGATCATAAATTTTTTTCTTTCTTTTAATAAAGTCCCTTTTATCTTAGGAAATCTTCATTGGTAGCAGTTAGATAGCAAGAAACTATTAGAATACTGGGTAGACTCATTCCTATACAACAGAGTAACATTTATTCAAAACTATTAAGTTGCTTAGACAGCTTTAAGGTTACTATTCTAAGGTCAATAGTTAACTCTAAGGAAATTCAATATTCCAGAAATATTTTTAAATATATGTTTTAATAAAAATACACTCATTTAACATACTGTTTCAATTCTAATAATTGTCAAGAAGTGGTTATGACAGTGGTTGTTAGTGAGAATATAGGAAATGTATTAATTCATAAATTAAGCAGATCTTCATTACTTTTCCAAAATCACCAGCCCAATATCAAATATCTATAATAAATATATTCAGTTTGAGTAGGTATTTTACCAGTAGTCATAAAAATACTTTACATCCCTTTTTCCATTTAACTGCAGTTAAAGTATATCTATGAAATTGAAGACTGTAACATTTTATTTCATTTCCAATTTGAAAATGTGATTTAAAACATTTAATATTAAAATATATTGTAGCGATCTTGTGTACTCAGTTCCCTGATGGTCAGCAGCTGTCAGTGCAGCCTGCCCTGCTATGATGGAAATAATGCATTTCTCCCCAAAGTGCCCTGAGCCATAACACGCAACACAGAAGAAGTATGCCCAAAAGACATATTATGCTAGCCAGATGGTTATATTTTCTACTGTTACTCTGTACAAAGGATCCAACTAAGGAAAAGGAAATTTTAATTAGTATCTATATAGATGGATTTAAAAATAAAAATAAAAATAAAAAGGGTAAATAACCCAGCCACACATCGAAAGCATGTTGACTGTGGTGAAGCCAGAAACAATTCTTTTGAGCTGTATGTCAGGCAAGCCAAGCATTCTCAAGTCAAAGGAAAAGCTCAACAAAGGCTTTCTGAAACTCATAAATGAACCAGGAGAGGAAGCACAGAGCAACTTCTCACACGCAGAGCTTTGAGCCTGGCCCGATTATTGGACGACTGATGCCGGAAGCAGCCCAGAAATACATTCAAGTGACCTCGCGGAAGCTCAAAGGGTCAGGCCAACCACCCAAGCCATGGGGCACACCGCACGCTTGCGCTTCTGAGCAGGTACTGCGCATGCCTGTGCCCTCTGCTGCTGCTGACAGAGGCAGAGAGGCCCGGGGCCTCTTCCAGGCTGGGGAACTCACACGCGTCCACCGCCCCCGCCACAGGTCCGAGCCCCTCGCGCCCGTGCCCGCCCTCCCCAGTGCGCATGCCCCTCCCTAGTCCCTCAGCACTAAGCAGCCCTGGCCCCCCTCCCCCCCATGAGGACACACCCACCCACCCACCCCAGGCCCAGCCATGTCGTCAGGCCCCTCAGGCCTCCGGCCTAGGCCTCACTGACTCCTCCTTGTTGCTGCCCACGCCTGCACGTGTCCCCACCGCCGCCTCCTGCCCGCCCGCCTGCTTGCTCACCTCACCCCAGCCCGGCAACCGCCTCCGTGGGGCTCCGGACGTCGAGAGACACCCGTCTCCTCGGCAGCCTCCTCCTCAGCAGCCTGCCAGGTGCACCAACGGAAAGCGGGAAGCGCTCGTCCAATCAGCGCTGCCCAGCCAGGCCACGCCCCCTACCCGCAAGAGACTCTAGGGTTTAAGAGGGAGCAGGGCCACCACTTCTGGGAAGAGTGGCAGGCCTCTCTGTTCCGCTTCCGATGACCTCTGCCCTGTCCACGATAGGTCGGCCGGAAGTGACGGAAGTAGTGTCTGGAGTGCTGCTTTCCTATTCCAAGGCTCAGGACTCACCCGGGCGCGGGGATGCTGTGCTGCGGAGCCGCCTGCCAGCAGGGGGCGCTGTGCTGAGCCCGAAGGCGGCGCTGCCATTGGCCCACCTGTTGAGGAAAGCCCATTAGGAGACAGAACAGCCTGTGCTCAGGGAGAGCCCCTCCACATCTCAACTAGGCAGCCCCCATGCCACCCTGTCCCTTCCATAGAGGTGGTGTCCATTTTCTCTGCGCCCTAAGTCTTTTGACAAGTTGCACGGGCATGCATGATGCTCGCTGCCTGCTTCGGCATCACTGTGACAGACTGCGCTGCTTTATGCAACCCTTCGTTTATCCTGCGACCTAGTGGAAGCTTCGTGGCTTCACATGAGGAGAGTTGAACACTGACAGAGACGGTACCAAATCAGAGTTTCAAATGGTATTTTAAAAGTGACCCCTTGATTTCTGATCTAAAAAGTACATTATATGTGATATGTATACATATACACATCAGATGATGGGGCTAGGGTGCAGCTCAGCCCTGGTTAGCATGCAGCAGACCCAGGTTCAGAGGTGTTTCCTTAACTGTTCCTGAGGAATAAACTCCAATGACAGGCCAAAAGCAGGGTTCCCTCCCCCCCCCCCCCACGGCTTACCTACAGGATGCAAGTGACATCTAAGTGGTGTATCACCGGATAACCTAAGCCCAGCATGGATGACTAATGACCACTTCCCCAAAGCTGCCTCACCAGAGACACATTCCTCGAGCCAACCTCCCCACTTCCCCCCTGCCTCCTTATATACTCTAGCAGCGGCCAAGCCCCCGAGGCTGCGTGCAATTAGAGTTTAATTATATATGGCTGGAGAGGGCCACGCCGAAGGCGGGAATCTCAGGTGAGGGCCCAGTGACCCACCCTACCCAGTTCTATGAAGGGATGTCAATAGCCAACAGGTCAGTCTTAACCAACAGTAACAGCTGCTCTCATGAAGACAACAGCTGTTATACTCAGAGGCAGACAACCCTGATGTAAATATGCTTTGGAAAGTGCATGGAAACACACACACACCACCACCACCACCACCACCACCACCACCACCACCACCACGACAAACCACTGAGGATCAAAGCAGTTCAAATCACACAGAATATAAACTGCAGTGCTTCTAACCTTAGATTAACTAGAGGTGCTGACATTGTTAGAACTTTGTGCCTTGTTCAATCGAATTTTACACACTAATCACTGAAGGCCTCACGCATGCCAGACAAGTGACCTTCCATTGATTTATACGTCTGGCCCTCTTTGCACTTTCTGACACAGGATCTAAGTTGCACAGGTATGCAACTTGAACTTGAGATCCTCCTGCCTCAGCTTCCCAAATGTCTGGAATTACAGGTCCAAAGAGATCCTAATTTAAAAAAAAAAAAAAATTACAACAACATACGCAGTTTTTAGAGGGTATTCCAGATGCTTAGTTTTCAAAGTTTTGTGGATGAGTTACACACTTAAGTACTAACCGTACATAATACAAAACGTAAGCTCAGAGTGTGTCAACCTCATTACCCGAGACTTACATCACTGTCCTCACACTGGGTTTTCTTGTAATAATTGACTTACCATCTTCCATGATGCAATCTGGTGATTGCCCAACTGGCTGCCTGTTAGAAGAGACACACACGGTGTCTTGAATAGGAAGATGACAAAACAAGGTTTTTTTTTTTTTTTTTTTTTTTTTTTTTTTTTTTTTTTTAATCACTCCTGTCCCTGTGGGGTTTTGTCAACTTAACACAAACCTAGATGGATCTGGGAAGAGAGACTCTTAATTGAGAAAAATGCCTCCAGAAGATGGTCTGTAGGCAAGTCGGTTGGGTATTGTGGTAACCACCAATTGAAGTGGAAGGGCCTAGCCCCCTGTGGGGAGTGCCACCCTAGACAGGTGGTCCTGGGGTGTATAAGAAAGGAGGCCCAACAAGCTGCTGGGAGGAGAAAGCCAGGAAGCACTGCTTCTTCACAGATTTAGCTTTCGGTCTGACCTTGGATTCCTGTTGACTTTTTTCAGTGATGGACTGGGATGCAGGAGTGTGAGAGGAAAGGAAGCTCCTAATGGAGTGTCTTTGGTACTGCTGCTTAAATAGAAAAGTAAAATAACTCATTTAATCTCACCTGACTTGCTTGGCTTTTTATTTAAAGGTTTTACACTGTGGAGTTGGAGGGAAAACCTTATCAGTCGTGATCAAACTTTGCTTCCGGTCACATTATTCAGTGCCAGGAATTAAACCTCTGGCCTTGTGTGTTAGCTATATATGTCACACAAGCTAAGAGCTGTACTCTTTCACGTACCCTGTTAAAGCTCTTATTGGAAACAGGCTGCAGGCCATATCCCCCGGCAGGAAGAGCTTGGACCTGGAGAGCTGGCTAAATGCTGAAAGTGAGGCCAGCTGGCTGTCGGGGAGCAGGAGGAGCTCACCTTCCCAGCCTCACTCTTCTCAGCTAAGAAAACAGGAGTTATTATCAACCAGACAGCATGACCGACTGATTCCAAACACACCAGGAATCTACCAGCTCGGCCAAGCAAATAAGACAGGGCGCTCTGAATGTCAGTGTTCTTCCTTCTCAGTGTGCAAGGATTGACTGAGTGACAGTGTAGGCTGGCATCCACAGGAGCCAGAGGACGTCAGTGCCCCTGAACTCTGACCTATAGGGTAACATATTTTAGTTTTATGAACATACTGTCATATAGAACCATCCTCCTGACTTTGGCTGGGCCTGCTTGCCAGAAATCATCACAGCTGTGCTTGTTGACAGTTGACCTTTCTTCCTGGAAGGAGGGGGCAGGGAGGGTGATAGAAGCCTCACCTGAGTGCAGCCAGCTACCACACCAAACCAGCTGTATGCAACTCTGCCCTGATTGCAGTGGCCTCAGAGTCTCTGGAAAGAGCAAGAGCACTGGCTCTCAACCTGCGGGGCTCCACCCCCACAGAGGTTACAGATCAGATAACCCTGCATATAAGATATTTATGATTCATGTTAACAGTAGCCAAATTACAGTTATGAAGTCACAATGGAATGGTTTATGGTTGAGGGTCACCACAAGGAACTGTATGTATAACAGGGTTGTAGCATTAGGAAGGCTGAGAACCACTGGGCTAGGTGGGTAAGGGTGGGAAAGGATTATGGGAGGCTACTCCATCTGCACAGCCTTGGAGAAGTCTTCATCACTGCTGTGTGCAGACCATCCAGCATGGCCGCTTTAAGGTGCTCCCTACTCCCGCCGTAGCCCCTTACCCAGTACTCCCAACAAGCCCAATGAACTTAGTGGTTCCCAGAGTGAACCACTACCTTGGCTTTTTCCTGAGGTAGGAGCAGTGGACTTTGTTTAAGTCTTCCTGGTGAAGGTATTTTAGCAACACACACACACACACACACACACACACACACACACATATACACACTGCCCTGCCTCCGGTGTGGAAGTCCTCCCCTATAAGCCTTCCTCTCTCCCTCTGCACTCATCCCGTTGGGGGAAGGCTGAGACATCCAAATGGAAAGATCTCAACACCAAGCTGTTTCAAAACTTTTGTCTTCTGTAACGAGGCCACAACACATACACCAGCTTGACAAACGGACAGCTTTGGACATGTTCTTTAATATTTAGACTTAAGTAAAATAATTCTAAGTGACAGGCAGTAAAATACATGTGGGGGGTGGGGGTGGGGGAACAACCCAGCAAGTGCACAATCCACAAGTTTTAACAGTTCAACAGTTCAAATGTGTCTTAGGATCAGACAGTTTCACCCTGAAGTATCTTACAGATTTTATTCTTGTTTTAATCAAGCAGAATTGTCCATAAGCTTTAGATTTCAAATTGTCGGTATGTCTTAAAAGGCACCTTAAGGTTCTCTTAATTTTGATGATATACCATTTACGTAACTACAACCTTTGAACAAGTGAGGGGCTTTCCCATGGATTGTGAAAGTCTCTACGTGATGACAATGCTTGGGGAAGTTCTTACTTTACCTGAAGGGTCTGGACCATGCTCTTGCACTCTGGGCAGGGGCTAAGGACGGAGCAGCATGACCCTGGAGTTTGCTGACCCAAATGAACAGTCCCCTAAACAGCAGGAGATGGCCACTCAGCTCTTCTCACTCTAGAATGTTCATGACATGAAGAGTCCTGACTGCCAAAGGCTGGGTGGTTTTATTGTGGCGCTCGCTGTAAATCAAAACTTGTCTTAGTTCAGAAGGTACCGGAGAAAACCAACACTGTTCTTGGAATTTTAAAAGGCAGAAGTTTCAAGTATCAAAACCAAAAGGGGTTAGGGGGGTAAAATGCATCTTTGCTACACTGAGTGAAGGGACGTCACCATCACTCAGCTCAGTAGTCACCTGTGACAGGTGTCACCGGGTCCATCGAGTGACATCCACTGCCTCAAAAGCATTGAGTCACAGCTTGGAGGTCTTGTTCACCTCAGTTCTAGCACCTGCTCTCAGAGGCCGCAGCTCAGCACCAAAAAGATTTGCCAGCCCCTTCTCCAGGGGTGCAAGCAGCAGGGACACCCTGCAAGGAGACACAGACTGGTCTGGACTAAGTAAGTCGGAGGTCGTTGTTGTTTTGTTTTTAAAAGTACTTAACATTCTAAAACTGGGAAATAAGCCCATAAAAATGTTAGCAATTTTCCTAACTGAAGGCACAAAGAATAAAGTGTCGGGTGGCTGTGAAATCTGACATAACAGTGCAATTAAAAACCCATTAGATGGATTAAAAAAAATCTGTGAATTATTTTTTTTCTCCAGTGCCCTGGTTAGTTCCAAAAACACCAACCAGGTTCACTTAGAAGCTGACTTCCAAAACAGGAATGCTGGAATCTTCCCATAATTAGAAACAAAAGTCACCTCCTTCGTGGAAAAAGGTCACTGGGAAGGGCACTGCTGCCTGTATCCCTGTGGCCACTTGAAAACAGAAACAACGGAAGGCAGGATCTTTTTTGAAGGCTCAGGTAGTTTCAGACTTAAGCAGAACATGGCCTGATAACTTGCAGATCCAGTACCAGGCAGTCCCGAAGAGAAAGGACTGCTGCACAGTTGGCAGCCTATCGGTTACTCCTCAGCTGTTGATGTGGGAGGCATTGCCTAACCAGGGCAGCCTCCAAGCCCAGAAATACTTGTGTGATGACAGATGAGCTTTAAGTTCCCTTGGCTATAATTAGTTTCTACTGTTGGAAGGCCATTAACATTGGCAAGCAAGCATGGTCTCAGGTTTACCATCCCAGGGCAGAAATGCCTCGAGGGACCACAATACAGGCCACTCTGTGTGTTTTTACAATTATTACAGTGGGTGCAAACAGACAACAGGCCTTCTTTAAGCTTATCCAAATCTTGAGTATTCCTGAGAAGTCATTCACTGTGGGTGGAAGGCTACCTTCACAGTAGTAACGACTACTTGTGTTTAGACACACTGAGGAGACATGTGAAAGGCCCTGCTTGCAAAACACCGACCTGGGTCCTCCTGAAAGTGAGGACCCCAGTCCCATGCATCTGGCCCCCCTACATCCTCCCCGCAACACACCACACAGGCTCCTGGTCCTCTGGCCACCAGGCTCTCCAGAGAATTCACTAGAAGGCAGGCCTGATGCATCGACAAATGAGACCAGAGCCTGGGAAGGAAGGGGGGTGGGGGGTGGGAGATGACCTCTCACAGATCAGCATCCGCAGGGAAGTGCCTTAAGTTCTGCTGCGATGGAAGTTCTAGGTTCACAGCCGGCAGGCAGGCTCAGATGAAGTGGATCCAGCTCTCCTCGCACTCCCCGCGTGGCATGTGCAGCGCATGACTACGACAAGTAAGGCTATAATCACGGCCACCGTTGTTGTCCCAGTACTCAGCACCAGCCACGCGGTAGCGCACTGCGAAGTGTACTTGGGATCCCAGCTCCAGCAGGAAGGGTGGCACTGGAAAGCTGAAGGCAAAGATGTCCTCGCTACCCTCGGCACCTGCAGGCCCTCTCCAGCGCGCTACTGCCTCGTGCGCGCTGCGCCAGCCCGAGAAAGTGTAGCGCACCACCACCTGCTTCTCGAAGGCCACGTTGCGCACGCGCACTGTGCCGCTGATGCCCAGGTCCGAGCAGGTGACACGTTCAAGGCACACGAGCTGCCGTGCCAGGCAATCTCCGAAGTTCGAGGCTTCGATGGGAGGCGGGAAGTCGGGAACCAGGCACTGCAGCGTGAACTCCAGCTCCTGGCTGCTGCAGCACAGGTCCGAGTTGATGGCAAGGCGTGACAGCACATGCAGCGGCACGGACGGATCGTCTCCTGCGTTAAACACCTTGACCTGCGCCAGTTCCAGGCCCAGCGCGTCAGCGAAACGTACACGGAGCTGCCGGTTGCAGCCGGCTCCGCAAGCAGCGCCCGGGGCTCGGCGCTCGGGGGAGCTGGGCAGCGAGCGCGCGCATCGTTGGATGATGGGCCGCAGCCGAGGGTCGCAGCCAGGGGGTCTGCAGGGTCGCGGATCCAGGTCGGAGAGACAGCTGAAGCTCCGAGGTATGGGTTTCCGTGACCCCGGGGTCCGGGGTAGCGGCCCAGAACCAGGGCCTTTTGACATGGCCCAGCCAGAGACCAGGGCGGGCGTCACAACCGAGCCGCTAGGCGTTAGGGCTGCTCAGCCTGGGGGAGCCCCGAGGCGCCGTACCCAGCGAGGAGACTGCTCGTGGCCTGGCCCGAGTCTCAGCGGCCAGAGATCTCCAAGGGCGGTTCGTGCTTTCCAGGGCGGCTTCCGGGGAAGTTGCGCCCAGCAGGGTGGCGCCTACTTCTCCTGGCTCCTCCGAGCGCTTTCGGGAAGGCCTGGAGCCCCGCAACCCAGAGAGACTCAACCGCCCGCAACTTCTCCTAGCGCTACTTCCCGGCACGCCCCCGACGCGCCCCGCCCCTCGTGACGCCGCCCGCGGGCGCGTCCCGCCGGCTTGCCCTGCCGCCCCACGTAGCCCTACACTGCGGGATCCGCGGGGCCCGCGACCACCACCCCCACCACCCCGCCGCCGCCCGCGCCAACCCTGCCGCAGCGCAGGCACCGCCCCCGGGAGCCTCGTCACGTGCGCTCAAGCCCGCGGAGCAGGTCTGCTGGGTGTCCTTGGTGCGTGTGCTCGCGCCCTGCACCCATCCATCAGCGATGGTTTCCGCAGCAGCTTAGGACGTGCTGGGTGCCTGCTGCGGGGTCTTGGGCATGAGGGGTACGGGGTGGGCGCGGGACAGAGCCCAGCCTGGGTTGGCCTGGCCGCGAGCTGACTGTGGTGGGCGTCCCGCCAGCCAGCTCTGGACACCTATCTCCAGCAATCTGAACCAGAGGCCAGACCCAGGGAAGCTTGCTGCTGAGGGAAGCATCACGCCCACACCTCCCCGCTATGCTGTGTCTCCCTATTGGCCAGGCCGGGGGTTGGGGGAGCTGCGGCTGCTGCTTCCGTTAGCCGGGCGTGCGGCCAGGGAGGAAGACTCGGAAAGGGGCTAATGCCCATGATGGATTGCGCAGCTGCCCTCTGACTCTCCAGGAGCATTTTTGTAGCCAAAATCTCTTGAGCTTTATCTATGCAAGCTGAAGCAATGCGCGCCACCCCCTTTCTGCCTTCCCGCTTCCTGCGTCCTGACTGCACGCAGGCATTTATTTCTCTGAGGAACTTCACACACACAACTGAGCTATGTGTCAGGTTGGTCAGGGAGCTGAGGGGCCAGGATAGCACTGCAAATTCTGAAGAGTGCATCTGGGTCAGACATTCCGTCTTGGTTTCTTTCCCACTTTACAGCAGAAAGAACAGGGTAAATAAAGAAGGCGGGCAAAGAACATTTTCTCCATCTAAAAGGAATCCAGCCTGTTGGTTGTGGGGTGATTATCTGTAAGATGCCCCGTTAGGGTGTTTCTTTTCTTCACATTCGAACCTGAAAGGCTTACATGACGGTGGTGGGAAAGCCTAGGGTTGGTTCCGAAAATCTCCCACGATCCCATCTCTTCCATTTGACAGAGGCTGGGGTATTATGGGAGGGAAATATTCAATTCTAGACATGCTCTTTCAACAGGCCCCTAAAAATAACAGGAATTATGACTGTCTTTGGTGTGGGGATCTTATCATAGACAGCATATATATAATATAATATAATATAATATAATAATGGGTGTTAGTACACTGATAGTCTTTTAACTTTTTTTTAAAACTTCATGTATGTGTATACACACATGAAAGCAGGTGCTCTGGGAGGCCAAGGCAGGGTATTGGCCTGGAGCTGGAATTACAGGCCCTGTAACCACTCACACAGTGCTGGAAGCTAAACCAGGGTCCGCTGGAGACTCAGTGGCCACCTCTCCAGCTCCCCACTGATGATTTTTTTGTGGGTTGGTGTGTCAGCGAAGGTGCCTCCCCACTAGAGTTTTACCTCTGTGGGGTGAGGGCCTCCTGCACAGTCTCTGTACTTTTCAGAACATCTCATAATTACTGACTAAACGGGTGGGTCGTTGAATAGACATGGGAGCTTTAGAGTAAAAGGCAGATTTAACTGGTGTCTTTTACATGGAGCGTATACACTTGTGTGCAGGTGGGGGTTTCTGGACCCATTCACAGCCCTCACCGTGGTCTTATACTTAAACCCACTGTGGGGGGGGTCGTAAACTGTAAGCTTACAGTACCCTCCCCTACTTCTTCCCCCCTATAGTGTGGAATGGTGAGCCAGTGCACACTCACAGTTTCAATGTGGTCCAGATGCTAAAGACCAGGAACAAACGGAAAGGCAGCCTGATGTTGGCAGGGCTGGCTGCAGTCACTACTTACTGTTAGGGTTCTGTTGTTTCCAGTTCTGGCGGTGCCACAGCCTTTCCGAAGATAAGGGGAATAAAGAAGCCACCTCCCCAGCTGTCATCCTCTGGTGGCAGATTGAGCAAGAACCTTCTGAGCACTGCAGAGAAGGTGATGTAACTCTGAGAGGAAAGTTTACTTAGATTTGTCTCAGTACTTTTTTGTTGTGTGCTTCAGGTGCACGAGTGTGCAGATTTGTACGTCGTGTGTGTGTGTGTGTGTGTGTGTGTGTGTGTGTGTGTGTGTTCTGTTGCATTATTTATACAATATTTAAATAATTGTGTGTTATTTTTATTTTCAAAGCCACTAGATAGGCACCAATAGACCAAATAAATAGTTCCATTGAAGTTCATCTAGGTGAGCCAGGGAATGTATTGGGGTCACTTACAGGAACATGGGGACTCAGAAGCAGCCATATCACCCAACAGTTTCATTCCAGTACGAGGGACAACGCACAGAAGTGGCATCACTGCAGCCCCCACCCCAGTTAACCTGCCACCTCCTACGTATTCTACCACCCCCAAGACCGCCTACTGTTCAGGAAGTAGGTCCGACATGCTGCTGGCAAGGGCAGGGCGGGGGAGGGGGCATCTCGGGTGAAGGTCTGAAGACTGTCCTCTCCAGTGTCATCAGTGGGTGATGTTGATAGGGCCTATCTGTCTAGGCTCTCTTGTGACTTCTCTCTAGCAGGGAAACTGATAGGCCTGATCCTACAAACGTCCCCTGTGGGTGATCAGCTGATCTGATTCAGACAGCAACACTCTTGTTATGCTGTGTGTGTGTGTGCTTGTGTGTGTGTGTGTGTGCGCATGTGTACTCGTACACAGGCATGTGAGTTCACAGTACTTTCTGCTCAATGGCCTGTGTGTGTGTGTGTGTTTTTTTTTTTTAGACAACCCATCAAGCCTCAGATGACGAGCAGCCCTGTGGCCTGGTCAAGAAAAGGAATAGGATGAGTGACTGTCTTCAGAAAAGCAGGTAACCGTTCCAGATCCTTCCTTGTCATGCAGAAGGCTGGCATGTGTGGTGGCAGCTCCTTGTGAACATGTTTTTTAAGGAAAGATTTGTTTATTTTTGTTTTATGTGTGTATTTTGCCTGCATATACCTACATGGCTGGTGCCTTGGAGGCCAGAAGAAGGCATCAGGTCACCTGGAGCTGGAGTTAGCAGTGGCCCTGAGCTGCCTGTGGGTGCTGGCCCTGAGCCTGAATCCTCTGCAAGAGGAGCCAATGCTCTAAACTGCCACCTCTCCAGTCCGTAAACAAAAATGCTAACAGCTGTGGATTTCTAGTGACAGCCATGTTTACATTGTTTTTTACACTGTTTACAAAGTTGTTTACATTGCTGGCCTGCGTTGAACTAACACACTCCACACTGGTGGTTTAGGAAGAGTGATGCTTTTTCAAATAATTGTTGAGTGCTGTTGAGATCACTGCACAAAGGAACTTCCCAGCTTCCTAGAAAGCACACTTACCTGTTTCCTCTCCCCCATCCGACTCCTATAACGTGGCAGTATTATTACCTCCAGTTAAACAATGTATGGTTGGGAAATAAACCAAAAAGAAGGTGTGTAGAGGATTGTTAATTCAGAACATGGCCATTCTGTCAAGAGATCACATCCAAAGACCTTCTAAGTCTGCGTGATCCGGCTGGAACACAAACACGCCTTTAATCCAGGAGACAGAGCCAAGCAGATCTGAGTTCAAGGCCAGCCTGGTATTGAGCAAGTATCAGGTAAAGAGAAGCTTAGATTCAGGCATGTGTTTATTCTATGGCCAGTGCTCAGAAATTTGTGGTTCTAACCATAGTTTTATACCAATTGTCCTTGAAATAGTCCCACTAAAATACTTTGAAAACTGATCAGCCTCCATAACTTAAAAGCGTTAGAGTGTTAACCTTTTACCTTAGAACTAGAGATTATGGTCTCCACAGCGACATGCCACAATGAGACACATCTACATGATTTATTACTACCTTATCCTCAATGATTACATTCTTCATCTTATTTCAATTAAAATTGTCTACTCTGACCTTTCCCACCATACCATCTCCCAAAACACTAAAATCACTAAAAACTGAAAACCCTTGAGAATCAAAGTGAAGGAAAATCTGTTCGCCTCTTTCATTACCCCTATGTACTATGGACTACCCGCAGTCGTTGTTGTTGTTGTTGTTATTATTATTATTATTATACTTCCCTCAATCTCATTTCCTACTTCAAAACGCCTAAGTAACAACCGCTTACTTTCATTTCAACAATTTTTAATTAAATGAATTACCAAACAAATAATACTAATTCACACACCAAAAGGATGAACTTGATCCCTAATAATTATCTCCCTCATTATATTTATTGGTTCAACTAACCTTCTCGGCCCCACACATTTACACCAACCACCCAACTCTCAATAAACCTCAGCAGAGCTGTTCCTTTATGAGCCTGAGCAATAATTTTAGGCTTCTGCCGTAAAATATAAGACTCACTGGCACACCTCCTTCCCCAAGGGAATCCCTATTACACTCATCCCCATACTTATTGTCATCAAAACGATCAGCTTATTTATTCAACCCATGGCCCTAGCAGTGCTGTGCTGTGGCACTAATTCAAGCTTGTATTTTCACCCTACTAGTTAGCCTCTACTTACACGATAACACATAATGACCCACCAAACTCATGCCTACCATATAGTATTGAGCAAGTAAAGAAAAGCTTAGATTTAGGCATGGTGACACATGCCTTTAATCCCAAATGAAGGTGAAGTTAGTTTGTATAAGGAAACACCCATGTTTGAAAGTGATGACTCATTGAGTGGCAGAAAAGGTGACGAATCAGAGAAGATTTGACAGAATAGGATACGCCCACCTCTCAGGAGAAGAGAGAGGAAAGGGAAACTACCTAAGAGGCAGTTTTACAGAGACAGGAGGCAGTTTTTCGAGGACAGTAATAGAGAGATGGGTTGCAGAGAGAGAGCTCAGGTGAAGCCAGAAGATTAGAGCAGATTGTTGAGTTAGTTTGAGGCTAAGCAGAGCAATTCTGGGCCAGGAGAGAAGCCAGATTACATAAATCAGCTGGGAGAAGAGTTTGAGCCAGAACAGCTGAGTTGAACCAGTCAGCCCAGAGCTCAGAAAGAACAAGTAAGGATCAGCTTATTCAGCAGTAAGTCTCAGAGGCTGAAAACATTCTAGGCCTAGGTTAGATTATACAGAGGCTAGAAGCTTCCAGGACTAGGCCTAGGTTAGCAGACAGAGGCAGTAAGCCTCCCAGATAACGACTGAGCCAGGAGAATAAAGTTCCTTTTACAAAGGTATTTTCAACTCCTCTGAGATCCTACCTTAGTGTAGAGTGTTCTAGAAGGTGTTCACAGTTGTCTTGGAAATGAGCGCAACATTTGTTACTGCTCTTTGCTGCTGTTCCCAGTTGTACAGAGTCACGATATCGTATGACTGTACCTCTGTTCTTCCTTTTTGTGTTTCGTTTGTGTGTGTGTGTGTGTGTGTGCATGCATGTGTACCTACATGCCAGAGTGCATGTGTGCTTGGCAGGAGCTGATTTGTGCCTTCCAAAGCGCAGGGTCACAGAGATCACACGTAGGCCATGAGGACTGGGGGCAAGCATTTTGACCCAGCATCTTGTCACAACATTTCCTGAGTGTTTCCTGTTTGAAAAGACAGTGATAAGCTTTTGACTCTTGGTATGGGTTGGAATGAGCCAGTGACAACCTTACATAAGAAGCTTTGTTTGATTCCATCTCTGCCAGCTGGTGATTAAGCAGTGAGATCTGAGCTGGGGATGGCTTAGTGCTGTCAGTACTCTCTGGGCAAGCCTGAGTACGGGAGTTCCCCAGGAACTCACCTAAGTGCAAGCGACGTATCAACTCACCTGTAATTCCAGCCGTGGAAGGTAGAAAGAAGAAGCCCAGAGTGAGCATCTGGCAGGACCAGCCATCCCTGGCTGGAGAGATGGCTCAGTGGTTATGGGTGCAGTCTAGTCTCACAGAGAACCCAAGTTTGGCTCCCAGGCCCACATTATTTGACTCACGACTCCACGATCTTCCTTAACTCCAGCTCAAGAGGGAGCTGATGCCTTTCAGCTTCTTCAGTCATGTGCACAAAACTGCCCCCCCCACTACACACATAATTAAGAATAACAAAAATAAATTTTAAAGGATGACTAGCCATATGGATAAGCTCTCTGTTTTATAGAGACCCTGCCTCAGTGACAAGGTGGAAGTTTGGTCAAGAAGGATTCATGACACTAACTTTGGACTTCATATGCATGTGCATATATTGAGTGTGCAAAAAACACACATATACCCACACATCAGAAAAAAGTAGTGAGAAAAAAAAAAAACTCGAAAGGGTTTTTAAGTACTAGGGATTAGCCCTGGGACTTCCCATAAGCAGGGTGGCTAAACCATCACTGACCTGCATCCCACCCTGCAAAACTTGAGTTGACATCTACACTTGCCTAAAATATGTCTACAAAAAGAGGCTTATTGCTTGCTCAATACGTCCCAAGAGGTTTTTTTTTTTTTTTTATTTGGGACAGGGTATCCCTGGCTGGCCTCGAAGACACAGAGATCTGCTTGCCTCTTCCGCCTGAGCATGGGGATTAAAGGCGTGGGCTTCCAAGCCCCGCTGCGTTTCCGAACATTTTCAAACACTCTTGATCACTAATAGAACAGACCAAGGGTTTTATGACAGATTTAAAAAGGGATCTTTTGCCGGGCGTGGTGGCACATGCCTGTAATCTCAGCAGAGGCAGGTGGATCTCTGTGAGTTTGAGGCCAGCCTGGTCTACAAAGTGAGTTGAGGACAGGCAAGGCTACACAGAGAAACCTTGTCTTGAAAAACCAACTAACTAACTAACTAACTAACTAACTAAATGTCATCTTTTTTAAGGTAGGCACAATTGCTCTAAAATTAAAAACAAACACATTGAAAACTGGTTAAGTTTTTAAATAGCCATATTTGCGATTAAACAGTGTATGTGTGTCCACATTTGGGGCATGAATTCTCTCCTGGCCCCTGAGTAGAGTGCATAGGGGAAACTATTTTGCAGATCAGCTTCTATAAAGCACCTGGCGGGTTCCGACTAGTAAGGACCGAAGTGTTGGCAGGGGCATCTTCTTTCTCTAGTCGTCAATGACTAGACCGCCAGATTTCTTCTTTTTTTTTTTTAATAGCGCTGTGAATGCTGCCTCATCTTGGAATCAAGTACAGCATTCAAAGACTTCCTCAGGAAGAAGGCAAAGCAGATCCCAAGAAGCCCAGGTCTCTTCCCAGCTGAGACGCAGCCTGCTTGGCATCTCCCAGGCTGCAGCAGATAGACTCGTGGAAACGGTGTCCAGTGAGGGAAGGCAGGAGCGGACTGCACTTGGCTCCCAGTATCAGGCTGCTTCAGGAAGCAAGCTGTTCCTCGACTTTCAGTCCATGAAGATCATTAAGGAAGGTGCTGATGAGGACAGTGCTAGCGACCTGTCAGACTCAGAGAGAGTAGCCATTCCTCCTTCTCCATTCACGCCTCCAGACCTCAACCTTCGCGCGGAAGAGATTGACCCAGTTTCCTTCGATCTTCACCCAGACCCGGGCCGGGCGGAGCGTGAGCACGGCTACCCTGACTTTCTTCCGCCTCCTTTCAGCTCCTGGGACCTCCAGGATATGGCTGTCATTCTGAACACAGAGTGCAGGAATGACGCCCTGCCTCGGGCCACCGGATTCCTTGGGAAGTATATAGACAGACTTCTTCAACTAGAATGGATGCAAATCCAGACTGTGCAGTGTGAGAAGGCCCGAGCCTCCAAGGCCAGGCCCTCCGGTGCCTCTGGAGTGCTGAAAAGCCCTGGACGGGGAAAGCTCCTTACTGGAGCTCTGTCCAAACCCTTATCTTCCCCAGAAGGGATTTCAAAGCCAGGCCCTTCTCGAAAGAAAGGTTTTCATCATCACGAGGACGCTCACCCATCTTACTATGCGTTTGAGACTTTGCCTAGATCTGTGGATGGGCCTGGTCGCCCCAGGCTGTGTCCTCAGAACCAAGCCTCGGAACTGAGGACGGAAAAGAAGAAGAAACAAAGTAAAGGCCCCAAGCTTCAGCTTGGCGCTCCACCCTGCGCCGAGGGCAACCCTGCTATGGAAGCCAGTGGTAACATCAGACTCCCCAAGCAGTCTGCTGTGCTTCTGGACCCACTGGACTCCTGCAGGGCCTCCAGGGCACAAGCACACTTGGACCTGAAGAAAAAAGGGACTGCAGATAACTGTGGCTTTGCCCCTTCATCCGGTGAGAAAAAACTCAAAAACAAATGGAGCCAAACACAGCACATGTAAGTTAAAGTGACCCGAGAGGTAAAGAATTGTAAAGACCTGCAGCCGTCTGAAAATGGGGACTCATCCCAGAGGGATGCTGAGCTTGACCGCATTTGTAGTAACTGACTCAAGTAGCCAGCCGGCTCTCCAGTGACCCCGCCACCTCGACAGTTATTTTCAGAGTAAGCCTCAGTATGCTGTTCTCTGCGTAGACAGTCGTGAGCATTGGAGGGTCCTGTAGGTAAAAAAATGACCCCAATGTGTCTAGGACACAAAAGATTGAAACAGCAGTGCCAAGTGGCCAGCGAAGATCTGGCTCCAGAGTGTCCTTGTCTCCGTAGTGTGAGAAACTGTGTTGCTTTAACGTGAGAGAAGCCCTAGTGTGTGTGACAGAAGCAAGGCCCTGCTGGCTCACTGCGTTTGCGGGAGTTTCTGTTTGCTGAGTCTTTGTCTCATATGCCCCCCCACCCCCGCACACGCACACACCCCCCTAGCATCAGTTCCACTCCTAGGGACACATAAGTTTCTATTTTGAGTGTCATTTATCTGAGCCAGTTCCTTGCCAGAGGCAAAGGCATCCAGACCATCTATCTGATGCATTTTAAAAGTCATTTTAAGTCCAGGACTAGTGCCGTAGCTCATTTCTGAGTTCTCTTAACTGAAGTTAGCATCGTTAGTAGATTTTCCAGAGAGAAAGTCAGCAGGCCCAAGCTTGGTTGCCACTGTTTTGGCAGGGCCAAAAAAAAAAAAAAAAAAAAAAAAAAAAAAAGCCTTGGCATGCTAGACCTTTGTTTCGGTTACCCTGAGCCATACCTAGGAGTACTTATATGTAAGTTGCTAAGTTGCTGACTAGGGGCCCATATCCTGTTGTTCTGGGTCAGAACTAAGGGTCTATTTCCATTTGTAAGAGTGAAGTTTTGTAATCATGCCTGGGGCCAGGGGAAGGAGCAGACACATTTGCTGTGTGTGCTTGCGTGCGTGCGTGCCTGCCTGCCTGCCTGTATGTGGAGTTCCTGGATATTGTCCTGAGTGTTCTTATCTGCTTGTGGCTTTCTGGCTCTCACACAGGCGTCTTCCTCAGCTGCTTTGGAGTCTTTATCTATCTGCCTGGGGAAGTTTTCCTCTGTGTGCTTCTGCGAACCTCTCCTTGGCCGCTGCTTCTTGGGCAGTGTGTGTATTTTAAAGACTGCAGTTGACTTTATCCCTTGAAAAAAGTCCTGGACTTGTTTTGGGCAACTGTGATTCTCTTGTTCTTTTCACCTCTGGGACAAGAGATGAAGGTAGCCTGTTGGAGTTGGAAATATATAATAGCTTCCACAGGGCCACAGATGTCATGAGTAAGAGCAAAAGGGTGAAGCAGTTTATCATTAAAAGCAGTGGCTAAGGCCAAATGTCAAACTCTCCGTGAGGCCTGCTTTTTAGTCAGACTGAACACGGGGACTTTATTTTGTTGTTGTTGCAGCCCTTTTTCTTTTGGATTTTATCTTCAAATTCTTTTTGTACTGCCCTCCTGGAGAAAACATTATTATTACATGTAGGGCTTGTGCCTTCTTATGTGACCAAAATCTGTATTTGTTACAGGCAGCCCACAGATGCAATGGCCACATTTGCCTGTGGTATGCACCTTGGGTTAGGAGAACAGTGCCACCCCTCACCCTCTTCCCACCCCTGAGTGAGACCCTGTGTGTCCACTTCCCTACTCCTTGGAACACGGAGTACTTGTCCCGTGAGTGGCACCCCCTTATTTTTTCTCTCGATTTTTATGCACATTCTTAGGAAGCTTCAGGACCAGTAAATGTAAGCATGACATCATATAAACATATGCACTCACATGCTCCCTAGGGTAGCACTAACAGGGTTTTGTCCCTGTTACACACCTGTGTGGGTGCTCTTAGAGACCCTGCCAGAGAGGAAACTGCCGCAACTAAGACATGTAAAGATGGTGCCTCATGCATTTGTTCCTTAATAGAAGTTGGTTCCTGGCTTGGGGACTAGAATTCATGTCCTCTTGTTTCAGGAGCTCTAGAAGCCTGAAGGAGTGACTATGCTTACCTGTTGCCCAGGTTGATTGTCTGTGCTAAGCAGTGTTATTGGACAGGGTCGGGGTGCCGTGGAACGACGCAGCTCATCACCTTTACAGTGGCCGCAGTTAGTGGAGCACAGTGCACTCTAGGATCCTTAGGGACACATTCCGTGCACTCATCCAGTTCAAGGCCAAACCAGAGCATTCCGCCATAGTGACGACAAATGGGTGCGCTTCTGGGAAGTGCTTCTCATGTCAGAGATGTTTGCACAGCCCTCGCATTTAAGCCAGTCAAGAGGAATAGAAGGAATAAGAGCTCCTGGCCTATCTGGGGCATCACTGGTCTTCACGACAAAGGAAGGCCTGTTCTGAGCCTACGTCCCAGAACAGGACGGTGCTGCATTCTAAAAGGACCTAAGAGTAGCTTCTTAGCTGGCTCACACGTTCTTTTTTGTTCTTTCCACTCATTTCCTTGAACAGTTAGGTAGAAGTTCAAACTCCTGGTGGTACTACTGTATTCAGGGCAATAGCAGTGTTTATTGCTTATTCATGTACACTAGAAAGTCGTATGTAAAGTGGCCTGGGCATATTCAGCATGTTCATTTGTCTGGTTTTGTATGTAGCAGAACAGAATTCATGTAAGCTTTTGTGAACTTTGACCTTTCCTTCCTTGAGACTAATTAAATAGAACAAATGTTATCTGGAATTTTCTGGCTTGACATTATTTCTTTTGTTTTTCTTTTTAATGCAGTCATCTGTCCAGTTTGTCTTTATTTTCTGACTATTCTCAAGGACTACTGAGGGTGAGGTTCATTCCTGTGACCTCCGTGCTGACACTGTCCAGGAGCAAGCACGACCAGTGCTGCTAGTGGGACTGCTAACTACTTGACTCACTGTCTTTGCTGTCTTCCCCAACGATGCCGGGGAATAGGTAGGTGAGGAGCGGGCTGCAGACCTACTGTGTGTGTTGTGTGGACTAGCCTCCCAGGCAGACTGCTGCAATCTTCCCGGATGACCACAGCTGGGCTTGTTGACTCCTTGGAGGAGGATGAGGAGGCTTGTCGGGGAGGGTTAGAAGCTATAGGCTGGGAAGGAAAGCTGCTCTGGGGGGAAGGGCGGCCCACGCTGGGCGAAGACCTTCCAGTGTGGCTTCTTAAGGCCGCTAACACCGGCATCCTGGAAGTAAGCCCACTAAGCTGTTAGGTTCCCCTATTGCATCATCCTGGAAGGAAGCCCACAACCCCCTGAGAGAACTTTGATGGTACTCTATCTAGTACCTGATCTTGGTTTAGTGTCAGGCTTTTGGAGAAGGGGAGGGCATTGCTCACATCTTCTCCAGGAAAGGACTTCCAGCACCAGTGTGACACGGTGAAGGTGAGCTCACACCTTAACTCGCGCATCTGGAAGTGAGTCAGGCTTTCAAGGGAAGTCCTGGTACAGGGCAGGGTCGGCCTTAAGCCTTCCCAGAGGCCTTTGCTCCTCCAGCTAAACTCACTGCTGACAGTACCTCTGAGGATGCCAAACTGTGGCAGCCCTGGTGGTGAGTTACAAACGGTTCTCTGATGTTAACTAAATTAACCAAGTTGGAGGTATAAACTCTGGGCTTAGATTGAGTCAACAGCTGCAATTATTTTAGTGGTTGCTACTCAATCATCCACTAGGTGGCGACCAAACCTTTTGAGACCCTGGTGAATTTATCTTGTTAGTGTCTTGTCATGGAGCAAACCTTTGTACTAAAATCAAAAAGAAACGGGAGAGAAAAGAACTGCGGGCCGGCTCTTCACTTACTTGTCCTGTCCTCTGCCTCCAGAGTGTGAAGGAACTGTTAGGCGTGGTTAACTACAGTGAAGGATCCTTCCTTAATCACAAGACTCCACCCAGCAGATGTGAAATAAAGTAAGTTACTTGTAAATTTTTCACAGAGAACCCACCTTCATAAAATATCACTAAATATACCTACACTTATCAGTTCAATATTTAAGCAATTAGCATTAACAACACTGTGTGTATGTGTGTGTGTGATGTTAAAATGGATTGCTGTGTATGCAGTTGTAAAGCGTGAATATTTTAAACTCTAGGGCTCAGGAAGTGATACCCTGAAGTGTGGTGTCCTGGTGAGCTAACAGTACACTAAAGAAAAGGGGTTCTGACCGAATCTCTGCACCCCTACTCCCTGAAGGGAGCCATACAAACTAGAACCCCAGACCAGCTAGAAACCTGTGAGTGCTTCTATTTCCTTCCACTGTGCAAGAGCTGGCTGGAAAGACAGAGCCCCTCCCAGGTGCTTCCAGCAGTCTGTCATATAAGCATTTCTACAGGACTGTGCAGGTGTCCTTGCACAAAACAGTAGCCCTTCTTCCTGCCACCCCTCCACCCCATCCCCACCTCACCCTCACCCCCACCCCTGGCTCTGGCATATCCTGAAGTCAAGGACACTAGCAAGGCTTTTGTCACCTCTGTCCTTTGTTGCAGGTGTGTGCCCTGATCCTTAAACTGAGTGACCAGGGATCACACCTTTCTGCCTCTTAGAGAAAGCAGTAACGCATATGTCATGGTATGCTGCTCCTGCTGTGGACCTCCCTACCATGGGACAGTCTGCATTTTAAGAACTCCTCCACATTCTCAAGCTGCAGAAGCCTGCCTTTCTGGGCTATAGGTTGAGTGGCCATTGTTGCAGTTGCAGAGGATCTGGGGTTCAGTGGGCAGAGACAGGTGGGATCCTTGAAGCTCACTGGCTGGCCAGCTAGCTAGGTGTGGGTGAGCATATTTCTTAGCACGGGGCCCATCCCTGAGTGCTGTGGGACTGTGAATGAGCATTTCAAACCTGCGAAAAATTGAGAGGCTCCTTGTTGCCCACCCCATAGCTGGCAG
The DNA here is from genome assembly GCF_903995435.1 of Acomys russatus. NCBI lineage: Eukaryota > Metazoa > Chordata > Mammalia > Rodentia > Muridae > Acomys > Acomys russatus. The sequence goes on from NC_067140.1 coordinate 24,690,602, forward strand.
GCCACCTCAGCTCCTCTGTCCCTCCTGGCTGTGGCCTCTGACAGCTGATTCCCTCACGGCTGCACTATGTCACCCTGGCATATCTCCGTCTTGGGAGCCTGTAACCTTCTCTTGGTGGCCGCTGTGAATAGTGGGCTCAGACCTAGAGAGCCATGCCACTGTTTCTGAAAGCAGAGCGCCTTTTAACATTTGTTTGTTTGTTCATTTTATCTATTCTTGGCTGAGGAGACAGATTAATATATTGCTTATCACACAAGCATGAAGACCTGAGTTTGTTCCCAAGAACACACATAAAAGTCTAAGCACGGGCCAGGGGATGGCTCAGTGGGTGAAGGCTATTTCTGTCAAGTGCAGTGACCTGAGTGTGATCCCTGAAAACTAGGTGGTGGAAGGAGAGAACAGGCTGTCATCTGACCTCCACGTGTGCACTGTGGGTGCCTATATATACAATTAATCAATCTATCTATCTATGTAATTTTAAAAATTAAGCCATTTATGGTGACACTAGTCATCCTAGCCCTGAGAAGTGGCAACAGAAGGTCCCTGAGACTTGCTGGGCAGCCAGAATAGGGTAATTAGTATGCTCATGGCCAATGAGAAGATGGCTCCTGAGGGATGACACCCACGGTTGACCTCTGAGCTCCACACGTACATGTAAGTATGCCTGTACACTCACCTGCACTCACGTGGACACGTACCTCACCTCAGCACATAAATCTTGTTTTGAGGTTCCTGAGGAGTCACGCTTTACTTGAGCCTATGAGAAGCTGAGCACTGAACTCAACGATTAACTGGCTCCGAGTGGACCTTCCTGGAAGTCTTGACCCAGTGGGTTCCCAACAGGAGCCATTTTTGTTTTCCTTATCTGACCTTGAACCGTGCTCCTTCGGTCTCCTGGTCATCCCATCTTACATACATCTTCCTGAAGTCACCTTGGCTCCAGTTTCTTAAGTTGATGACAACTTCGAGAGAAGTCAAGTATCTCTCCTCCCTCTGAGCAGGCTGGACTCCTGTGCGCCCGCCTGGCCTGGTGTTTTACCTTCCATTCCAGTATAAAGAAAGGATGGCAGGTTGTGGTTTCTCACTGGGACATCTCTCCATTTTCTGAATTTTCAAGGCTCTTCCCTCAGAGACTGGAAATGGAGGACAGAGGATGCTCCAGGTTCCTCTGAAGCAGGCTCTGCCCTTCTGCTGCCTCATCGTGGAGGACAAAAGCACCACATGCCACACGAGACCCTTCTCTATCTGAGGTTGTGTCCTCCCCAGGCAGAGGGAGCCCTGCTGGAGACAGGAGGAAGGTTCCGCTCGCTCCAGCCGTGGCAGCTCTCAGGGTATTTACTCCATCCACACAGGCAGCGGCTGTGGAGACAGCATAGGAACGTGTCTTTCACACCCACTCCTCAACAGTGAATCGCAGGTGGTCCTGTCAGACTCGTGCAATGAGACGAGAACGTCCAGGCCTGTCCTCCAGGGCCCAGGCAGGAGCAACACCCCTTCCTTCACTCCTGCATTGGGTGGCAGAGGTGGGGAGAGCTGAGCCTGGGCTGAGGTGCAGGTGATGGCCTGGCAGGATCAGTTCTGAAGTCGTAAGACAGCCATCCCCCTTTGCTGGTGGCTGTCAGGATATGATGCATGCAATGCTTCCTTATTCTCAACAGTCCTTGCCACCAACTCCCAAGCACGTAAAAACCTTTCACAAAACACGTCTCCTCCCAAAAAGACCACAAGTGACTGAGGTCAAGACACCTTATTCAAAAGCCCTGAAGAGAAAACTCAGTGAGTGTCCTGACGCTCTCAGAAATGGGTGCGCACGAAATGTTTGAGACAAAACCCTTCTTCCTGGGAAACAATGTTCTATGTCATTAAATGAAGCGTTGAACGTCTGAGGAGAATTGGGCTCCCTAGTGCACTTGGGGTGAGCATGTTGAGTTGAGGGGGCCAACAGTGGCTCTCACCTTCGTCTTCATCCTCCCAGAGGAACCTCTGTTTTGGTTGTCAGCTGGGAGCTGAGAGTGGCCACCATGCGGCTGCAAAGCTATCGCTGTGCTCCCAAGCCCAGTAAGGAGCACTGGTGGTTGTCACTGGCTCTGAGGTGGACCTCAGTGTTTAGACCCAAGTGTTTAGAAAGCGTACTCCTTTGATCACATTAGGATGCAGCAGGCGCTCTGGAGCCTGAGATGGCCACAGCCTAAGGGAGATGGGCTGTCTAATGCCCAGGTGCCATTTGCTGCAGTTATACATAAACGTTTGAGGGCATTGAACATTTGGTCTCTCATAATATATTAAAACACCATTCCTCACACCCCCCCCCCAGCCCCACCTCCAACTTAGAACAAGAGCAAGCCAGAGCCATCTCCTAGCCTCTTCAAGGTCCTTCCTAGAGTATGGTCACACTGACCTCATTCTCACATGGGGTCCTGCACTGCACTTGCCTAGGCTTAGCTCATGAGACTTGTGAACACTGAACAGGTGGCTCTGCTCCGAGGTCTCACAGGCTGCACTGCACAGCACTCCACTTGCTCTGAAGGGAACACGGACCAACCCCTGACTGTCATTGTTACTTGCTTCTTTCTCCATGCACAGGACCGCCCAGCAGCCTGCCGCCCTGTCTATGCTTTCAGTGGCAGGAGGGTCAGAGGAGATAGACTGATAGCAGTTCAGCACACACAGGCAGCTTCAGCTCTCGTTCTGTGAGCTCTTGGAAAGATGACAAGGACTGTGCCCATTTTTGCTTGCTGAAAACTGGTCATTACCTTAGGCAAGATAAGGATAATAAATCATACATTAATTAAAATTGTCAGATTTTGCTTCAAAAATTGCAACCTTGACCATTGATGTCATAGAGTCCCAATGTGTCCCTTTCCCAGGATCTCAGGCAGAAGGCCCTGGTTCCCTAGAGACTGTGGCTGGGGGGCGGGGAGTACCTTCTCTGCCCACGCTTTAACTCCATCAATGCTCATAAGAGGTTTGGATAGAATACTTTTATACCCCAGAGCCCAGATATACTTAGAACATGGATTTTGTATCATGCACGAGAAAGTTGTAGCAAGTAGTTTACTTTTTTGCGCTAGGGCAGAAGGAACCGAGGGCCTTGCCTTGGGCATGGCTGTTCTGCAGAGGAGTCACTTCCTAAGCCTCCTGCATTTCTTTCTTCCTCACACATCTTCGAAGATGAAATCGTGGGCATTCCACTAGAGCGTGGGCACCCCAAGAGGGTTCCACTAGAGTCTGGGCACCCCAAGACAGGATGCTCCCCTATTGTGTCTATTGCTGTGTTCGGTGTCCACTGAGTGTCCAAGCAGGTGTCCAATCAGAAAACAGAAAGGGGGGACTGGAAAAACACATTGGTTGAGCCACCCCATGTCCTCTCTTCTGTCCTCTTTCCCTTCCCCCTCTGTATGTAATAGCTCTCTGTATAATTTCTTGGGGTTGTTTTTCCAGTTTCGAGTGATTATAAGAACCACTAATTGTCCTACTATAGAGGGATTATTGTACTAATATTTAGAAACTAAAAACCAACCAAGAAACAGGAAAACAAAACCCAATTTTCCCATAGGCACTGGCTTTCTTTCTTCTGGCTGAGCTATAATCCCCGTGGCTGGATGCCCGGCCAGTTTTCTGTGTACACACATAGTTGTGGTGTTTGGTATCTGAGCACCCGCTTCCCTGGGACTCTGTTGGCCACAGATGAGATCGTATCAGCCCACCCGCTCTCACAAATGACAGCAAGGCCGAGAATAGAGGATCAGGAGGTGAAGTATTGGGCCCTAAGTACCCAAGAGAGTAATTAGAAGAGATGTCACTGACTGGAGAGCAGGTGCCTGGCTCCTGGTGAGGCCACCAGGCTCCAAGGATTGTTGGGTGCCCACCCAGGCATGGACACCAGAGCCTGCACCTGGCTGCTGCTGCTGCTGCTGCTCCTGCCATCACTCCTGCAGGTGAGCTGGATGGATGCTGGGAACTGTGTCACACAGGTGGGCTTCTCCCTTTCTAGGCTAAAGGAACTTGGGCACCTGAGTATCAGCCTGGAGAGAAATAGGCATTCTGCTGAGGCAGGGAGCTGGCCATTTTAAAGTAATACTGCCACAGGGCTCCAGGATTTGGATAAAGGTGGGGTTGAGATTCACATCTTATGAGGAAATGGGGATCAACTGAGGAACTTAATACCAATTTATGACACATACACAGTTTCAAGTTAGATTGTGTTGATATAAATGTTGTTCCCAACAGTACCTCTGCACCCACTTTAAAGGGGCCAAGGAAATCTCAGCAGTTTGTATTAATGACAACTGGGGCAAACCAGGCAGGTACTAAATGACCCCACTGTAAACAGGATTAGAAAAAGAGGAACCTCCAGTGTCCTGTGTCCCAGTGGGCAGTCAGTGTCCTGTGTTCCAGTGAGCAGCCAGTGTCCTGTGTTCCAGTGGGCAGTGAGTGTCCTGTGTTCCAGTGGGCAGCCAGCATCCTGTGTTCCAGTGACAGCCAGTGTCCTGTGTTCCAGTGGGCAGCCAGTGTCCTGTGTTCCAGTGGACAGACAGTGTCCTGTGTTCCCATGAGCAGCCAGTGTCCTGTGTTCCAGTGGGCAGCCAGTGTCCTGTGTTCCAGTGGCAGCCAGTATCTCCTGTGTTCCAGTGGGCAGCCAGTATCTCCTGTGTTCCAGTGGGCAGCCAGTGTCCTGTGTTTCAGTGGGCAGACAGTGTCCTGTGTCCCAGTGGGCAGCCAGTGTCCTGTATTCCAGTGGGCAGCCAGTGTCCTGTTTTCCAGTGGGCAGCCAGTGCCCTGTGTTTCAGTGAGCAGCCAGTGTCCCGTGTTCCAGTGGGCAGCCAGTGTCCTGTGTTCCAGTGGGCAGTGTCCTGTGTTCTAGTGGGCAGCCAGTGTCCTGTGTTTCAGTGGGCAGCCAGTGTCCTGTGTTCCAGTGGGCAGCCAGTGTCCTGTGTTCCAGTGGGCAGCCAGTGTCTCCTGTGTTTCAGTGGGCAGCCAGTGTCCTGTGTTCCCAGTGGCAGCCAGTGTCTCCTGTGTTCCAGTGGCAGTGGGTGTTGCATGTGGGTGTTGCGTGTGACCTGGTGGATCTGCTCTCTTTTAGTGGAAAGAGATAATTGTGTCTTTCCTCTTTAAAAATTAATGTTCTAAGTTAGCATAGGAAGTGATTGGTTTCATTATGGATTTTCATATGTACTTATTTCTTCTTCATCCCTTCCCTGGCTCCCCTCCTGCAGTCTCTTCCTCCCACCTCACAAGCCTATGTGTGATTTCTTGTCTACAGACACCACACACAGACACACAAAGTGAGGCAGCAATAAGTGGTTGGAGTAAGCACTCTGGAGTCTGAACCCAGTTGCTTACATCACCAACCAAGGACCCCATTTTAAGAGTGGGGTCTGGAATAAGTTAACTTTCATCTCACCTCAGATCTGTTTCATCCATGGGGTTTAGAAAACCCAAGTCCCAGAGGTCTAGGTTGATCCTTCCAGCAGCACAGATGACCAGTCAGGGCTTACAACAAAACCCTTGTTATTGTGTTTTCTTTACTTGCCAATAAAGCTAAAAAAGTATGCTTCGATGACTTGGTGGGCATGATAGTGAGGGAGGGGACTCCATGGATGGCCCCTACTTGGTGATAATCAGTCTTGGCCAGTGGTGTCTTCAGTCTTCTTGTCTACTTCCCGAGTCACGGATAAAGGGCGAGGTGGGGGTGGGGGTTGGGGGAGTCACTAGTTAGACCAGATTCTTGGATGGGCACTGAATGCAGCAGCAAACACAATAGGGGTTCCATCATGGCTTACTCACATTCTAACTGAGCCCCATTTTTTAACATGGCTACCTTGCCTAGTATTGTTAGGGTCCAGGTGATCTGCTGAAGAAAGACCCCAAGGCAGTATGCAAAAGCAAGGAGTGTTTTTATTCCAGCATGCTGGGATCACCTCTCTCCTCTAGAGGGCGACCCCGAAATGAGCACGCAGGCTCAATTTACAGACAGTTGGAGGGATCTGTGACAAACTTTAACTAGTTGGACAGCAGAGAGTCAGAGTGTATGAGGGGATTCAGGATTGGCTGTTTGGTTACTGGGGACTTTTGGAGTCACTGAGGTTTTGGCTCTTACTCAGGAGTTGGCCTTTCATATAACTGGATGAGGCCAGTTGTGTTCTTTACCAAGGCCATGGAGTAATAAAAACATGGTATCTGTTCATTTTGTCCTATAAGCTGATAGCTGCCCATTTTTTTTTTCCTTCTTCTAGGAATTGTTTAGAAACTTGGCCTAGTTAATTAGAGTGAAAACCTGAAGCCTGTCATGGAGTTGGGCTAGTTAAGTAAACTGGGGTGTTGGGTCCCTGGGGGAGGGTTCCCTCAGTATCAGATGCTTGGAGTTGCATTTTGCTGTGTCGAGTTAGCTTTTAATTACTGCATCCATCTCATCTATAGTGTCTCTTAGAGCCCTGTTTTATTAACCTACATTAGCCTGGATTTGAGTATATTGCAAATCAAATCCTATCTTCCCTCATGCTTGAACCCACCCCCAACTAGTCTCTCAAGGAGACAGCAACATTCCCTCCCTTGGTGTGTTAGCACAGTGCCTGAGTGGTTAATTCACCTCCAAGGGAAGTGAGGAAGGTCCGGGGAAGTGGGGAATCCTCCTGTGGGTTGCACCTCAGTGTTTGGCTAAAGGAGCTTGCTGACTCTAGGAATCTATGAGAACTTGGGGGTGGGGCAGGGGCTTCTGAGGAACTGGGAGTTTTTTTTAGCAAAGTCAATGCAGGGCCTTTCTCTGGTTGATGAACTGTAACTCCACCTTCCTCAGGTGCAGGGTCATTCACTAAACTGGCTGGAAGAAACAACCCGCCCATGCCTTCAAGGGTCTTCCAAAATCTGTTTGCAAGTGTCTTTCACAGGCATAACCTCTCACCCCCATCCCCACACAGCTAATCTCTACAATGACAACCACCCCCTACACACACACACACACACACACACACACACACACACACACACACAGAGAGAGAGAGAGAGAGAGAGAGAGACACACACAGACACACACCTAATCCCTACAACCTGTGGCATTCTTCTGGGGAAGTGTTGTGTGTACTAGTTTCTCTCTGAAACCCCCCATACCCTAGCTCTGTTTTTTTAAAGCTCTTTAAGAACTTCATATGCGTTTTGATTATATTTCCCCAACCCCGGTTCTTCCTAGACCTACTTCATCTTCTTTAACCACCCAGATTTATGTACTCAAAAAAAAAAAAAAAAAAAAAAATCAGGGTGAAATTTTGTTGCCCAAATATTCTTGGATGTGTGGCCTTCTACTGGGAGGTAAATTGGGTAAATTCCCACTTTACCAGGGCTATGCTCCTCTCCAGCGGCTAAGAGTTACTAACAGTTCCACAGCTCTGACATGAAGCCAGGCAGATGTTCTGTAGACTTGTGTGGCCTTGCTCTACATGCAGAGACACCCAGTGGCAAGCTGACCACCTGGTTGGTCATTTCTTGTCCCAAGAGGCCAAGAAACCTCCAGTTGGACTGGGTGGGTGGAAGTCCAAGGCCAGAGATGAGAGAAGCTTTCAGAGAACGAAACCGGACTAGGAGCAAAGCCTGCTGCGTTGTGCTTGGTACTAGGTATGAAATTTGGAAGAAAGGTTAAACACCATGAGGTTAGAGCGATGGCCCTGTCAGTTAAGGACCTGAGCTCATATCCTTAGTCCCTAAATAAATAGTCAGGTGTGGAGGGACCCATGTGAGAAGACAAAGACGATCCATGGGGCCTGCTGGCCGCCAGCATCACCTAATGGTTGAGGAGGTTCAGACCCATGAGGTAGAGAGGGTGGCTGAAAAAGACAACTGATGTTGCACTCTGGCGTGCACAGAGACAAACATGTGAACCTACATGAATGTGCGCTTGCACGCATGTGTGCACGCACACACCACGACCACCAATGAAACATTGCTAGCAGTTCTTCCTTGGCCTCTGAAGCCCTTAGGACTTCACTGGGAATCTGAGAGTTGGAGAATTGCAAAAGTGGATGACAGGGCAGTCAGAGATGACCCTTAGACAGGCCACCTGGGGGAGGGCAGCCAGACCCTGTCCTAACAGCAGTGGCTTCCTGGTGGGACTTTCTGCTACCATCTATGGAGAATCCTATTTTCAAATGGTTTAAGACAGAGAGTGGGTTGGAAAAGCCATGTGCTACAAGCTGGGTGTCTTGAATGGAGAGAGAGTAGTCACCATTACAGAGGCCTGCAATCCTGTCATCAGGAGGCCACAGTCCCTCAGGTGGAATCCTTCAGAGCCTCTTCCTGTCTTCTCCAGCTGTTCTTAACCAGGCCTGCAGCTACATCACTCCATTCTCTACCCAGGCCATTGACAGCCTTCTTCCTGGGTTTCTGCTTCCACTTCCTGTCATTCCTTGTAGCTTGGTGTGGTCCAAAGGCATCTTATTTCAAGATGACCTTCACAGGTAGGTGCTGGGGTCAGGACTTCTGCAAACGTGTTTAGGGATGTCCTCCAGTTCCCAGCAGTGATCACTCCAGAGGATGCTCCAGTGTCTGTCATGGAAATATGGGATTCTCAGTCCTGGAGGTGGAGGAAGAGGGCTAGAAGGCCCCCACCCCCACCCCAGGGGCCAGGGAATGAAGGTAGCCTAGCTATGGAGCTGAGCAAGGGGGGCAGCTTGCTCAGCTCAGAGTTTTGTTGAGTTAGGGAGTCCTGAAGAAGCGGTGCTTTGTGAGAAAATGAGCTCAAAGGGTCAACTCTGGGTAAGTTGAATCCAAGGTGACTGTTAAGATGTAAGAGGAAATGGAGGTCGCCTGGAGACTTTCACAGGAAAAGGCAAATACGTGCCCCTTCTTGTTTGAAGCACATTTTTTTTTGCAGTGTGTGTGTGTGTGTGTGTGTGTGTGTGTGTGTGTGTGTGTGTGTTTGTATGTGAGTGCATGTGCCTGTGCGAGTGTGACTCCAGGGGCTTGAGTCTATGTAGACTGTTGCATGCCTAGGCTTGTAGGGTGCAGGAGGAGGAGCTTGCTGGCTGGCCACTCTGACAGAACAGCTTGAGGTAGGCTGCAGCAGGGGAAGCCAGCCTGGGGACAGTCCTACCAGCACTGCAGAAATTATGCAAATTGCTGCAATCGGTGTCCTTTCTGGAGGACCTGCCTCAATTGTCTGGGGTGGAGGTGTACCAGGCGCTCTTACAGAGTCCCTCAGCCTCAGGGAACAATGGCAGGTCTGCCTGCATCATGCAGATGAGCCACTCTGAGGCTTCACAAAGAGAAGGGAAAGCTGGCAGGAGTGCCCTGCTGACTTCAGCTGCCTCTCCAGCAAAGCACCTTCCCTGCTTAAACTCTCCTTGAAGATCCAATTGGCTGCTCCCTGCCTGTGGCTGAGCACCTTTGGGTTGTTAGGACAGAATGAAATTTACGGAGCTGGAGAGCAGGCCAGGCACTGGAAGACTCCATCTCAGCCTGAGGGGCTCGAGTGACAGGACAGAGACTTCACACCGCCCTTGCCCTAAAACCTGGCACAGAAACAAAATTAATTTCTGCATTAATTGCAAGAATTTTCTTTGAAAGTTTTTAAAAATTATTTTTATTTTATGTGTACGGGTGTTTTGCCTGGATGTCTGTGTGCCACAGGTGCCTGGTGCTGGTGGAGGTCAGTAGAAGGTGTTGGATCCCGTGGAACTGGAGTTACAGACAATTTGTGGTTGCTGGGACTTGAACCCAAGTCCTCTGGAAGAGCAGTCAGTGTGCTCACCACTGCTGAGCCACCTCTCCAGCTCCTAGGCCCTATGTTTAACTCTCCCAATATTGATTAACACTCAGTGTCTGAATGTACTGGTTTAAGGTTTGGGAATTCAGAGACTTAGAAAACTTTTTCTTTGGGGCCTAGAGGCATAGTACACATACTACCGAGGTGATGTGTGAGCACACCCAAGGGCTGGAGTTCACACGCATAGCCATGAAGGCACAGACTCGCACACACACACACACACACACACACACACACACACACACACGACTCTTTTCCTATAGGCAGATAGATAAAATAGAAATACAGTCTGTGTCAGGCAACAGATGCCATTGTTTTCTTTCATGTAAACAACGCAACCCAATAATGCCAGTCACCTCCGTGAGTAGCATGTGGACAGGTGTAGAATGTGCCTTCATTTCCTGTGAAAGCTCAAAGCTCACTGTGTCACCATGTGATCCTGGATTAAGATAGCGCCCACATGTGCTTCTAGGTGACCTGGTGGAATCCGCCTCCACTGACCATGACACTCCTGGTTCAGATTCAACTCCTAGAGACTCTGACTGTGTGAGTTATAGTTACTGATAACACATCACAAATGAAAACTGACAAATATTGACCATGTTTACCTCGCTAAAGAAAACAGTGACCCCATCACACACAAGCATGAAACTTTACTCAGAATAACGGTATTTTTCAGATTCTACCTAATGAGAGAACAGTGCTGTTTGTACTTGGTCAGATCATTTGAATGTCTGCTTTAGCAGTAGGCAGCTGGGCTTTCCTCTCTGTTTAATTGGTTGTGGATGCTGTTCAGCTGAAGGATGTGTGGAGTTTGGCCTCCTACGTGTTTGTATTTGGGAAGATCTGAGAACTTTAAACAGGGAATTCTGGGTTTTCTCTTTTGAGACTACACCAAAACTTGACCATGCCCCACCCTTACCTACAATATGAAATCTGAATATACTTGCATGAGCTTTCCTTACTGTCCTACCTTTGCCACGGATGCCCACAGATGCCCTCTTGGACAAAGAGGGTAGCCACACACACACACAAATAAGTCCAGCCAAGGCAAGAGCAATGAACCCGTGAGCTTGTTGGAGTCCCTTACAGGAACAATGTGGATGACAGATTCTCCACAGGAGCATGGGTGACTCTTGGGCAGCCCCACCCCAGCATGAGTGACAACTTGCTAAAGCTGCAGTACTGCTGTTCCCTGTGGGATGGGCCATCAGCTCCATGGAGGTGTCCTCTCCTCTGGCCTCTTCAGCCAGGTTGTGCTTTCTATACCCACAAGCCTTGGTGCCTCTTGTATATTTGTGAGTGTGTGTGTGTGTGTGTGTGTGTGTGTGTGTGTGTATAAGGTTTCTATTTCTGTGATAAATACCATGGCCTGTGCAGCAAGCACCTTTACACTCTCAGCCATCTCACTGGCCCATCAAAATACCTCTTATGAGAACTGATCAATTGTTAATTGTCCCACTTGCTTTATCATATATTCCAATATGCACGCTTTCTCTGCCTTCACTTTTTTCTTTTAAATACGCACACTCTAGTTACTGTTGGTGTTGGGCTTCGTTGCAGGACTTGTCTTTTTGTGTTTCCACAGTCTTGTATATAGATTATTTTTTGAGAGGGGGCAAGGCTATTGGAATATAAATCACACACGAGGAATTCTCAGGGAAATGAAAATTCTATTATTTTATAGAAATGAGTTCTATTATTTTACCAATTACTGAAAATAAAGGACTAGAAGAGGCGATAGAAAGGAATCCCATGAAACAAATCTAAATGCAGAGGTTCTTTCTGGTTATTTGTGCTACTTCTGGCAGTTGCTATAGGATCCTGATAAGGATATTGATTAATGACACTATTTTTTCTTTCTTTTTTTCAGAGACAGGGTTTCTCTGAGTAGCCTTGGCTGTCCTGGACTCACTTTGTAGACCAGGCTGGCCTCCAACTCAGAGAGATCCACCTGCCTCTGTCTCCTGAGTGCTGGGATTACCGGTGTGTGCCACCATGCCCGGCTGACACTAACTTATTAGTGTCACTTTTGCTTTTAAGGTCAGAGTCACTAACAGCTTCCAAGAAGAAGCTGATGATTGTCTTCATCACACAGGTGCTTTTGTAAGTGTGGGAGTCAGTTCTAATGAAAGAGGCCAGAGTCTGTCCCTTTGCCCATGACTGGTCGCAGTGAGTTTTTCAGTGCTTTGTTCATCTTCGCTTTGCAGAGCGTGGAGTTGCAGCGAGAACCCTGAGTGCCGTCAGTGAGCCAGCCCTAGTGATGCTTTCATGTCTAAGCCGATCATAAGTAACTTGGGAAGATCAGAAGTCAGACAACTGTGCAAGCCTACAGGCTTGGCCATGACACATTCTTGTTCATTAGATTAAAATGCACCAGGTCTGGTCCCTTCAGGTTTCAGGGTGGCAGTCTGACACCCATCACTGTGAACTTTACCTGCCCTCTCATGCTGCCTGAGAACCCTTAGTGTTTTTTTATTTCTATCCATTCACTTTATAAGCAAGTCATTCAAAAAGGCTTAATTTCATTGCAGATAAAAGTGAATATGACAAAAATTAATATGGGCAGAATCCATCTTGACATATAAGCCGATGGTAGCTGTGGGATGGAGTCAATGAGAAACAAACCATTGGGTCGCATTCCATGCAGATCTCCTTGCCTGGCAAATATCTGAGGCCACAGTCTAAATCTAAGACTGTCTGTCTGAGTTCTCTTAACTTCTTGGGGGGAGATGTGGCAGTGCCTAAGAGCATTGGTGATAGAACGAAGAAATGGTCCCACCCAAGTGGAACTTGGTGGACTAGTTAGCTTACTGGGCTCACTGACAAGGAGACAGTCCACAGATGTCTGCATCTCACTGAGAAGCCCTCCAACTCCAACATGGATAATGACTTCATAGCACCGTGGATGGAGTTGCCCCAGTTCTACTCTCCAAATCAGTGGCCGTCGTGATGCTCCAGCCTTTTATTAAAGGTGCTGACCCCCAACCATGAAATTATTTTTGTTGCTACTTCATAACTGTAATTTTGATACTGTCATGAATCATAACGTAAATAATTTTAGAGTCAGAGGTTTGCCAAAGAGGTTAAAACCCACAGGTTGAGAGAACCGCTGTTCTAAATACCATCTCTCCCTCAAAGACTGTGTTCATCTGAAGCAGGATTATGTGTGGTGGGAATAGGAAAGAGGGGATGGAATCTCAGGTGAGGCTCTCAAGATTCTTCATCCCTTCTTCTGTGAAGGAATACCATCTTCCGTGAAGGAACACCAACAGGGATGATCTTGTTGAGGGTATCTTCGGGCATCCAAAACTCTTCTTATTAAGATGGTCTTGGTTGTTTTTTTTTTTTTTTTTTTTTTTGAGGACTGGATTCCCCAGTGTGTGTGTGTGTGTGTGTGTGTGTGTGTGTGTGTGTGTGTGTGTGTAATTTATGTTATGTGACACTATTCCTGGAGTAACAAGAACCAATGTCTACTCATCCCAAATAAGGAGTCAATATCAGACAGCTCAAAATAATTAATTATACCACCAAAGTCCAACTGGGTGAACCAATGAATTTATTGGAGTTACTACTTAGGGTATGGCTTAGGAGTACTTACAGGGACAGGATGACTCAAAGATAGCCCAGTCATTAAAAGCCCACCCAACATGGGTTATGACTCATTAAAGTCAGAGCACTACACAATATACAGGCAGCTCAAGGAATTGAAGAGTCTCCCCCTTTTAGCCCTTCTTACTGCATATATAACTTTGAAATGAGGAAGGGGGGTCTTGTGTGTCCTGTAAATTTCAAGGATTTCCTGAGACCTGTGAGTTGTGTATTCCCTGAGTTTAATGAGCTTCCTTCCAGGATGGAGTACTTCAATTTAGAGGCTTGTGTCTGTATATATACATGTTTGTTAAAAGATGTATTACTAACCATTAACAGTAAAAGCCTGTTGGCAGCAAATGGAGACTTTCTTACCAATGATTTCAGGGAGACTGTGAGACCAATAAAAGTTATACTTTTGTCTTTATTAGGCGATTTGCTTTTTTGTTGTAGCCACACATTCATACCTGGTAGACAATGGTCTTTAATGCCATATCTGCAAACTCCTAAAGCTATCTTTCTAACCTTGTGAAATCAATGGGCAGCCTGTGCGTCACTCTTAGGAATGACAGCAGCTGTTAAGAGGCCAGACACTTGTAATGCCCAGGCCCAGATGGTAGCTCTGGGTATAAAAGACAGAACATGCTGAGTCAGCTCGCTGCCCAGCTATAAAGCTCAGATGTCACAGATCCAGGCTGCTAGACTCACTGCCATTCTCACTGACATTGTCATCCTGTGCCCGATAGGGACAGAGCCACCAGTCTCTACAGCGATCCAAGAGAAGATGGGTTCTCACCACCCTGGAGCTGGAGGAGGAAGACCCAGGGCCCTTTCCCAAACTGGTTGGGGAGGTAAGGACATATTCTGACCTCTGTGGATAGCCTGTCCCTTCTGGAGCGAGGGGTGGCTCTTGAAAGAATTCCTGCTGCCATGTGTTGATTATCTCTTTAAGGAAAGAAGCCAGAGTCACACCACTCATTTAAAAGGGCCTTTGACATCTTCCCTGCTGTGTGCCTGCCTGACTTAAGGCCTGACAGTGGAAGAGTAGGTAGGGCCCAGGCTGGGACTGGATGCCAGATTTCCAGAGACCATGTGTCCTCCACCTGGGCCCGCACCTTTGGGCTGTGACTTGTCCCTGTAACTGAAAGGAGAATGACTCTAACATGCAGGTCTGCTTCACTGGCACTATGCAGGCAGCATTTTAAAAAATTTCATTCTTGAGTGTAGGTAGAGATTATTAAAATACCTGCTTTGCTGCAGGGCATGGTGATGCACACCAGTAAAATTCTATCACTTGTGGGCAAGGCTAGATGGCTCAGTGGATAAAAGTGTTTGCCGCCAAACCTGAAGACCTGAGTTTGATTCTCAGGACCCACGTGGAGGAAAGAGAGATTTAACTCTTAATTGTCCTCTGACCTCCACTGGCACATGCGCTCTCTCTCTCTCTCTCTCTCTCTCTCTCACACACACACACACACACACATTCACACACATACACCACTCACATACATTTGTACACATATACTCACACTTTCACACACACACTCACATACATATTCTCACATACACACACACACCTTATACACATTCACACACATTCACACACACACACATACATTCATACACATATACTCACACTCTCACACACACACTCACATACATACTCTCACATACACACACACAGATGATGATGATTAGTAATTTCTTTTCTTTCTTTCTTTCTTTTTTTTTTTTTTTTTTTTTTCTTTTTTGGTTTTTCAAGACAAGGTTTCTTTGTGTAGCCTTGGTTGTCCTAGACTCACTTTGTAGACCAGGCTGGCTTCAAACTCACAGCGATCCACCTGCCTCTGCCTCCCAAGTGCTGGGGTTAAAGGTATGCGCCACCATGCCCGGCACAGTAATTTATTTTCAAAAGATTAAGAAGGGTCAGGCAATAGCTGATTATAGCATCACTTTCTAAGAAGTTGTGTGGCCTTTCTCTTTCTCATTCTTCAAGAGAAAGCCCACATTTGCAAATGTGTACGTGTCCTTCCAGGCACTTCAGCACAGGTTTAGGAACGTGAATTAAAAGACCAAGATGGCAGTGCACAGGCCATCCTGTGACTCTCTGTTCTCATTTAAGAGTGTGGCTGCCAGCTGTTCCTGGCAGGGCACACCCTCTACTCTCTTGAGGGCAGCAGAGTATCCGAGGCCATGGGAAGGGTGGGCATCCCAGTGTATGGTTCTTTCTAATCCCACGAACATCTGGGCTGTCTCCAGTTGCTCTGTTCCAGTGCAAGCTGCAACCCATATCTTTATTTTATTGTTTGAAAGGACGTATTTTTAATTGTGTGTACATATCAATGCAGATGTCCATGGAAGCCAGAGAAATAGAATCTCCCCAGAACTTGGGTTACAGGTGGTGGTGAGCTTCCCACAGTGGGTGCTGGGAACCAAACTGTAGTCTTGTAAGAGGGCAGAACAGTGAGTGCTCTTAGCCACTGAGCCAGCTCTGCAGCCCTCTGCCCCAAAGCCTTTGTTTCCATGGCTCTGCTGCCTCCTCAGTAACCTCTTGGGAGTGTGGCGGCTTGCCAATTTCTGTTCCTGAAAGATGCCTTGCTTCTCTGCCTTGCCTTTTGAAGATCACCGTGGTTTATTCACAGGACCCTTTGTTTTTTTTTTTCTGTTTTCCTCCTTCTAGCTGTTCAATAATATGTCAAATAACGTGTCACTGATGTATTTAATCAGAGGACCTGGTGTGGATGAATTTCCAGAGATCGGTTTATTCTCTATAGAAGATCACCGGAGTGGAAAAATATATGTTCACCGCCCCGTCGATCGAGAGAAGTGACACCATCTTTTATGGTATCTGAAATGGGATGTAGTCTAAGCTTGTGTTTAGTGCAAAGCTCCTGGAAAGGCTTTGGCCTTGATAAGCATTTGTTGGCTGACTCTGTTGGGATCTGAGAAGTTAGTACATTTCCCACCTTGACAAGTTGTGGAGGTACATGTAGGACACAGCTAACTCTGGCGTCATCTTTAGAGTTTGCTAAAATGGGTGTGAGGTGCTGTCCACTGTCCCAACAGGATTAGGGGACCCTCTGTAAAACACAATGATTTGGTTTCCGGTGGTGACATCTGGCGTGTGGAGAGCAGCCACATGCAGACCCCAGCCTGGCAGCTGCTCAGGGAGGCTTTGCTGAGCACTTATCCAGGCCCCTGTGGACTCAGCAATTTCTATGCAGTTGAAACTCAGGTTCCCAACCAGGAAAGAAAATTACAAGGAAAAAGGCCTCAAGTCACAGGGTGCTGTATCATGTTCCCAACTCCCCCAGGGACACAGGTTGTCCTCCTTTGTTCTTGTGAGCTTGTGGAGCAGGACTTGGCTGTCAGTTAACCCCTTCAGGGTAGAAATATGATGTTTACTATCTGAGAAAAGTAATTTACAAAGCATCCCCCAGCAGCCTCAAAACTATTTATTTACAATAAAATATGAGCCTTAAAGTCACCGGAAGGCTCAGGATTCATTTTTCAACACACAAGCCCCACCAGATGCAAAGTTGAATTTGTGGTCCTTCTATAGGCCCATGATTTCCTCCTGCTTTCCTGTATTTGGGGTTTATGGTGTTATTAAGAAAGAACACAGTATAAGAGGAGTGCCGAAGGAGCTTTCCGGTTCTTAATAAACCAATGGCCACCCAGGGATCGTGGTGAAATGCAGATCTGGGCTGGGGAGGTGGCTCTGTGGGTAAAGTGTGTGCTGTCCAAGCATGAGGCCCTGAGTTTGATTCCCACGTAAAAAAAATCCTAAAATTGTGTGAGCTGGGGACACAGGGACAGGAGGATCCTTGCTGGCTAGCCAGTCTAGCAAAATTAGTAAATTCCAAGCGAGTGAAAGATACTCTTTCAAAAACTACTGTGGAGGGACTGCGGCAGAGACTTGATGTAGGCCTCTGGCCTCCACACCCAGAGGCACACCTGTGCACATACACCTGAACACATGTGCAGTCTGCTTCACTTGTTCATATGTAGCCATAGAGTCTATCTCTAGCAAGCCCTGCAGTGATGCTGGGACCTCTGTTCTGCTGGTGTGCTGAGAGGCATGGGCTTGGCCTGCAGCAGCAGCAGCAGCAGCAGCAGCAGCAGCAGCAGCAGCAGAAGCGGCGGGAGCTTCAACAAGATTGGACCAAATGTTTAGCCTCAGTATGGTTGTCCTTGTTTGCTTTGACGCTATGAATGACATGTTCGGAGCTGGCATGAGTGACAGGTCACAGGCTTGACAGGATGCCTGGAAGCTGGTAACACAGAGTTTATCACTAGGAGCCTTTTCTGAAACTTGGGGTTGACATGGATGAGCTGTGCCTGTCACAGATAGTTCCCAGGCGCCACGTAGGACAAAAGGTGTAGTGTAATGTGTTAGGGAGCGCATCACACCCGAGGGCCTGGGGTGAGGTCTTCACCAGAGCAGACCACCTGAACATGGCATCAAGCCAGTAGGAAGTCTTCTTTATTAGATAGCCAGAGACTACATCGTGAGTTTGGGGCCCTGGTGCAGGCCTGAGCCTTCCTTAGGGTGGATTTTTAAGCACAAATCATATCCTCTGTTGATACCGTCCATTAGGAAGGACAGATGCTGAGCTACAGAAGCCAAAAAGCAGGGTTAGTACGTTTAGGGACTTTCCCAGAACTATAGGCTTTGAGGGGTTAGGTCTTAGCTCTCTCTCTCTCTGTGGCAGGTGGTGTTTCCTGCATGCTGACTTCCAAGACCTGAATGGTACTTCCACCATGGCATCAGCTGTGCTAAGGGGGGGAGGGAGGTTCTTATACCCCGACATCAAGATCGCATTTGTCTTTTCAGATCCCCACATCTGTCTCTTTCTCTCTATCTCTCTGTCTGTCTGTCTGTCTGTCTCTCTCTCTGTATGCTTGTGTGTGTGTGTGTGTGTGTGTGTGTGTGTGTGTGTGTGTGTGTGTGTGTGTATGGTTCCACGTGTGCCCCTGTGCATGTGGAGGTTGAGTGTCTTCTCCTATCACTCCCCACATTATTTTTTGAGGCAGGGTCTCTCACTGAATCCAAAACTCATCTAATTTTAGACTGGCTGTGCAGCTACCAGCAAGGAGGGCCTACTTGTGTCCACATCACCAAGGCTGACTGTCTTTTTGTCCATAGGCCCTAGGGCTCCAACTTTTTCTGTGTGACAGACACTTTACTAACTACGCCATGTCTCCAGTCCTCACAATGGTCCTTTACATAGACTTATGCAAATATGCAAATGATATGAAAAATCGAGCCGCCTGGTCCTCTTATTTGACTATAAATATTTACAAAGGAGAATGTGGGGTGGAAATTCTGAGATGGCACCCTCACCCTAACACCCTCTATTTCATGACTCTGGTTCACTTTTTCCTTAATGTCAGAAGTTTCTGGAATGTGTGCATTTGTGTTTGGTTTTAAAGTTTATCTCTCCCATCAGAATGTAGATTCTAAAAGGGGTAAGACCCCTGGCCTTCCTCATGACCATCTATCTCTTCAGGGTCAAGAGGTCATATAGTGGTGTCTCAGACTGAGTGCATTGGAAGAGTGGGTGAGGGACCAGGCTGGCAAAATCCAGTCTTCTCTTCAGGGCCCAGGAGTCCCATCACACCTACCAAAATGATGGGCTTGGGTCTCATGCCACAGCAGCTGTGACTGTGTCCTAGTAGACCATCGCATCCTTGCAAAGCTGTCAAGTAAAGATGAGGTCATATTGAACCAGGATTGAACAATGTTCTAATAAGAAGGACGCTCAGGCACAGAAGAGGGCGGGCGAACATTTGGGTTAAACTTCGAGGAGATGGAGGCAGAGACCTGAGTGACATAGGCATCCATAAGGCCAGAGATCTCGGGCTGACCAGTGGCTAGAAACTCCATGAAGAGAAGCTGGAGCTGGGTCCATCTCAGAGACTTCAAAGAGCCTCCTGCCATAGCGGGTTTCATTCCCAGCTTTCAGGGCACGAGGACAAATTCCACTGTATTCGTGAGAATATCACCCCCCAGGCAGAGGTCACCAGGCGTGGAAAGTGGCATAAGCCACGCGTCACCCAGCATCTCACTCTTCCTGGCTGCTTCTCTCCATAATTGATAGTTATTGGCTTGGAGACCCTGGAAAGACAGGACACCACTACACATCAAGCAAACACATGGAGGCTGCAAAGAGGAGCTCCAGAAGCATGCTATTCCCTGATGCAACCTGAGGGGGGTTCTCTAAAATTAGACAAAGAATGCAGAATTTGGGTTTGAGATGTGGAGGGGGTGGGCTTGCTTTTTAATGCTATAAACCTAAAAGAAATCAGTAAAAATCTTCTGAGAATTGCAATATGATTTATGATAAATTCATAAAGAGGAGAATGTCTTTTTTTTTCTCTGTGTGTAGGAATCTTCTCTATTTATTTTAAATATCGGTTTCATAGGACACAAGTTCCCATTCCAACCCATCCTTTTATATGCCTTCAAATGATTATGAATTAACCATCCCTGCTGCACCAGCAGCCTGACCCACTTCTAAGTCATGCATGTAACTGATTTCCCATTGTGCCTCTGGTGTTGAAGACGCTTCCTCTGCTTGTTTGTGTGTGAGGCTATAGATCTTGTCGTGTAATTACAAATGGCCATATGGCTATCCGCCATGCAAGTGCTGTGTGCCTTGTTTATCCAAGGGTGTAAATCTCCCGCCTATAACAAAAGGCTGAAAACTGTTCCAAGTACAGAGAGCCCTGGCTGTGTTTCCTTTTTGCATTGTGACTGGGTCGCCTGGAATTTCCTCGCATCCTGCCAATGAATAAACAGCACTCAGGCTCCTCGGGCATCTGTCAGAACTAAAGGTCTCAGATGTAGCTTTTAGGATAATAAATGGAATATAAAATAATAAACACAAGACAAACACATGGTTCTTGTTTAAGTGGGAAGATTGCAGTGGGCCCAGTCTGAGAGCTTGGAGTCAGGGTGATTAAGGAGTGGAGAGCTGCCAGCAGAACCATGAATTATGGAGGACGAGGGAGCAACAGAGTGGGAGAGAGCCAATCTGCCTGTGAAAACTTTAAAAATGTATGCTAGAATCCCCGAGGCGGAGTAGCTCAGGAGTAGGAGCCCGCAGCATCCGTCGGCTCTATTAGAGAGGACAGAGGCTGCCCGAGCTGCTGCTGATGTGCTCAGTGAGAAGTGGAAGGCTAGACCCGTGCTTCAGCCTCTGCAGTCTGGCTGGGGCTGGGCTCCTCTGCCTCCTCCAGGGGTTGTATAGCCAATCACCCTCTCTCTGGTGCAGAGGGCAGAGGGTGCTTCCTGGGCTCCTGACAGGGTGAGCGGGGGTCCGTCTGCCTGTGCGCTCCCTGCTCTTCTTTAAGGAACTCAGTTTTCTTGACACCCCTAGCGGGATCCCTATGCCTGCAACGAAGATCCTGTTGTGGAGCGGTCCTGTGCTTAAGGGCACCTCTGTACTGCAGAAGAAACACCATGTTTCTTCTGCTGTAGCTGAATTCCTGAAGGCTCTCTGCAGCCTCCGTCCTGTGGCCTTCCAGCCCTCAGCAGATCAAACCCTTGCATTCTATAGCAAGGGAGACACAGCAGCATGGCAGGTTAGCAGGTTACAGTCTCTCAACATGCAGGCAGATCAGTAGCTATATATATATATATATATATATATATAGAAATATATATATATATATATATTTAATTTTTAATTTTATAATTAATGGCATATTTTAAGTTAGGTAGCCATCATTGCTTTATTTTAACAACATAATTAAGAACACTTTGTAATCAGTGGCTGTACTTTCTCTGCAGTCTCAGATTTGTGAGGACAGAGCAGCAAGTGGAGTGAGTTCCCTGCGTCCCCGTCTGGCAGCATCTTGCCCTGGTGTGGTATAATTTCTGTTTAACTGATGAGGAGGGCAGACTGCTTGCCCAGGCTCTGCCCCAGTGTCCTCTCTGGTGTTCTGCATTGTATGGTTTGATAAAGGCGCCCCCGCCCCCCCATCACAGCCTCCAGAAGAGCATCGTCCCTGGTTTAAGTCCCCTATGCTCTACTTGTTCAACCCTTCTTTCCTGAGAGCCACAGCTTTTTATTATCTAGACAAAGTTACCATTTCCAGGCTACTGTGGAGCTGTACTCTTTCTGTTTATGGTCATTTTAGTTAGACTGGTTTATTTGTAAAAAAAAATTATGGGCACATGTATGTGCATGCATATATACACACATGTGCACATGTGTACATGTGTGTATGTGTGTTATCATGTATATGTATGTATGTGTACATGTGTGTGTGTGTGTGTGTGTGTGTGTGTGTGTGTGTTTTGGTTTCATCCCTGATGCAGTGACAATATACTCCAACAAGAAGCAACTTAAGGGAGAAAGGGCTTACGTCTTTCTTATAAATGTAAGATCTGCAGTGACGTCTCTTCTTTCATTTCTGATCCTGATATCCTCTTTTGCCCTCCTCCTCTCTCTGTGCCCAGCCCCCACAATCAATCATGTAAAGAGCTGGTGTCTGGTTCCATGACAGCTGCTTGACACTTCACACTTTGTTGATGATCCGTTCTGACCTTTGCTGTTTACGTCTCTATGTGTTAGTTTGTGTGGCTTTTCCAAATGTTCTCGATATACAAGCTTGGCTTCCTAGTCTCATGCCTCCGAGAAGGGAGGGCTCCTAGACACGCTGGAAAGACCGGGCCGCTCGTCTTCACTAAGGCAGTGAAGACAGTGACCTGCTGTTGACCTAATGTGTCAACGACTGTGCTGGTTCCTCTGGGTATTCCTTCTTCCAAAACCCACACCCGGCTACTATTCTTAAGGCTCAGAAATGGTCACCATGTCTTCCTTTCTCAAGACAACACTGAGAAGCTGCAGAAACAGCTCACGAGCACCTCCATTCAAATGGAGAAACCAAGGCTGACGTTGATAATGGCTGAAGAGTCTGCCCAAATTTGTGTGTATCTGGTCTGAAGGAGTCTGTGCTCGGTCCCTGAGGCAGCATGGTACATGGTGCTAATGCAGTTCCTACCCTCTGGACTGCACCACACATCTTTGATCAGCATCCTCAGGAGTGCACAGCCGTACTGTTCACAGGCAGCATCCTCAGGAGTGCACAGCCGCACTGTTCACAGGCAGCATCCTCGGGTGTGCACAGCCGCACTGTTCACAGGCAGCATCCTCGGGTGTGCACAGCTGTACTGTTCACAGGCAGCATCCTCAGGAGTGCACAGCCGTACTGTTCACAGGCAGCATCCTTGGGTGTGCACAGCTGCACTGTTCACAGGCAGCATCCTCAGGTGTGCACAGCCGCACTGTTCACAGGCAGCATCCTTGGGTGTGCACAGCTGCACTGTTCACAGGCAGCATCCTCAGGTGTGCACAGCCGTACTGTTCACAGGCAGCATCCTTGGGTGTGCACAGCCGTACTGTTCACAGGCAGCATCCTTGGGTGTGCACAGCCGTACTGTTCACAGGCAGCATCCTTGGGTGTGCACAGCCGCACTGTTCACAGGCAGCATCCTCAGGAGTGCACAGCCGCACTGTTCACAGGCAGCATCCTCAGGTGTGCACAGCCGCACTGTTCACAGGCAGCATCCTCAGGTGTGCACAGCCGTACTGTTCACAGGCAGCATCCTTGGGTGTGCACAGCCGTACTGTTCACAGGCAGCATCCTTGGGTGTGCACAGCTGCACTGTTCACAGGCAGCATCCTCAGGTGTGCACAGCCGCACTGTTCACAGGCTCCTCTGCTTCCCAGGTTTACTTTGATGCTGTGGATCGATCCACAGGGAGAGTTGTGGACGAATCCCTGATTTTCAACATTAGAATCAGAGACGTGAATGACCACGCACCCTGGTTTTGGCTGAGAAGGAATTTAACATCAGTGTAAAAGAGAGCCAAGCGGCAGGTATGTTGGGGTGTGCTGCGCTGTGTGTGGTACTTTTCCCTGTGTGGCTTTTATTTACTTTTTCTCCTTCCTGCTTTGATATCGATGGGGACTTTGATCTTGGTCACTCATGAAGACTTTTCACTGCTCACATATCAAAGGTAAGGTCGCAGGCCCAGAACCACTGAAGGTTTGCTCCCTGTCAGTTTTATTTTGTGTTGGCAATGGACAGCTGTGGCAGCTGCGCCGCCTGCTGGAAGAGCTGGTGTGTAAATGCAGCCTAGCAACAAAGCCACACCTAGAGGGGCAGAGCCAGAGCTGTGGGAGGCTCACCGGGGGTTTTGCACGTGTCCTGTCTGCAGAATGGCAGGAAGATGATGTCTGACCTCTGGGTTTCAAAACCAAAATCTCTACATGCCAAACTAATTTATTTTAGAAGGAGAGCCTATTTTTGTAACAAAAAATAATGTTTAGTATTGTAAAATACTCTTTGGAATACTCCAAGAACTAAATATATGGAAATAGCATTTTCAGAAGCTTGTAAAGTTTGGGTATTCTTATTTGCATTTTATATGCATATTTACACACAATTTGCCTCATGTATGTTATGCTTTGTCAGATTTTACATGTGACTGTAAATGCACGTTCACATATGTATTTTTATGGTAGTTGAAAATGCACATCTATTAATACTTAAACATTTATAGATATCAGGTATTTATTTTTATTTTATTTATTTATTTATTTATTTATTTATTTTTATTAATTTATTCTTGTTACATCTCAATGTTTATCCCATCCCTTGTATCCTCCCATTCCTCCCCCCCAGGTATTTATTTTTATATGTGTATATTTCCTCTTTTTAAAAAGAGATGTTTTGGGTCAGTGGGATGGCTCAGATGGCAAAGAGTATGCTGCTAAAGCTGGAGACCCCCAACTTCTCGCTCCAGGACTTATATAAAGAGAACTGACTCCACAAAGCTGTTCTTTGACCTCCACACTTGCTCTGTGGCATGCATTTACCCATCACACACAAACGTAGTAATAATATAAATATTTTGCCTACAACACGTCCCTGCACATTTTGTACCCTAGAAATTTTTTTTTTGGACAAGCTTTGAAGTATCTCCTTGGTCTCCTATTGCTGAATGTTTTGTTGGTGCCTTTTTAAAAAGTATTTTTGTAAACTGCGTTTGAGAAGCTTGTGCCGCACTCAGGCATCACTCATGCTCAGGGGAAAGAGTGACTGGCTCAGATGAGCCGTGGCCCTCAGATGGGTCAAGCACTCACTCAACAGTGGCAGACAAGGCTGCGAGTGTGTTCTGAGCACCTTATCTATTATGGTTCAACTTTTTCATGCATTTCTCAGCCTTCCTATTTTTTTTTTTAACCAATTACTTACTTATTTTGGCCATATTCTGTTAATATATTTGTCATTTTCTTCTTGATCTCACTTTCTGTGTGAAGAACACATACTTGCCACATGCATTTCAAATATTCAGTTTATTATTTACTTCTAAATTTTGTCTGTGTGTGTGCTTAAATACATTTAAAAGCTTCACCTATCATTTTGCCCCACACTCTTCTGCAGGGGCAATCACCACTAGAACGTCTTAGTTAAATATCTGCCTCCATTTTGTACACTGTGTCTCTGTACTGATCTCTCATTCAAATATCTCGTTCATTCTGGTGTGCGCCGTGATGCCAGTTAGCAGAGACTTTTTCCTCTTTCTACTTTGATGAACTACCTTTAGCCAGCAATAACATTCTTAAAAACTTCTTTCTAGGTCAGCCTATTTTTCAGTTGTTAACAGTTGATTTGGATCAAGAAAGCACTCCAAATTCTCAAGTCCTCTATTTCCTCATTTTTCAAACCCCGCTACTGAGAGAAAGCGGTTTTCGGATTGATCTCCTCAGTGGGGAAGTGCGACTCTCGGGATGCTTACATTATGAGGTGATGTGGACTTTATGATTTTAAGAGCACAGGGCTGGGGAGCTAACTCTCTTGGCTAACTACTTGCTGCACTAGCAGGAAGGTCCCAGCTCCTGCCCCAGAACCATGTAAACAACAGCTGAGTGCTGAGGTAGGGGACCTGCTGTCCCAGAGCTATAGAGGCTGAGAAAGGCAAGCCATTAGAGCCTCCTGGCCAGCATGGCTCCAGACTCCATGAGAGGCTTTGAACTGAAAACGAAGGTGGACAATGCCTGAAGAACAACACTCAAAGGTGACCTCTGGGGCACACACACACACACACACACACACACACACACACACACACACACGATGTTTGAGCCCCAGATTGGAGCTTACATTTGCAATTGGTAATCTTCTCTGGTTAAGTCTTGCTGTGGAAATTGCTAGAAGGAGATGCCCTTGTTAATGTTCCCCTCTCCTGTGTTTATGGGGCTTAATATTCCTTTTCCTCTCCATGTAGACTGCTCCTTGGTTCACACTGATAATCAGAGCGAGTGATTGTGGAGAGCCATCCCTGTCATCCACGGCCACCATTCATGTCAGTGTGGAAGATGGCAACAACCACAGGCCCACATTTGTGGAAGACCACGTAAGGATTAGGCAGCCTGATTTCCAAGGCCTCTCACAAGTGGTCCCCAGGTCGTAGGCTTAGGTACTTCTACTGGCTTGTGAGTGAGATATAAACAATTCCCCAAAGTGACCTAAAGTGGAATAAAGAAGTCCACCTGGGGCTCGAGGGGGCCCAATCTGTAAAGTACTGACTGCTCAAGGGTGAGGACCCGAGTTCGACACCCACCACCTGCATAAACCCTGGGCATGGTGGTATCCACTGAGGACAGGACAGGTAGGAAGATCTTTGCCTAATTGGTGACCCCTAAGTCTCAATGGGACATCTGTCTCAAAAAGCAAGCTTGGAGCCATCAGGATGGCTCCGTGGACAAGGGAACATCCCTGGGGCACAGAAAAGAAGGCGAGATCTTACTCTTGCCTTTTGGGGGCTCACACATGTGTGCATGCACACACAAACTGATTCTGAGATGGGTTTCCCTTGATGACCCAAAGAACACCCTGCACCCCTGATGGACACTGTAAGCCTCTTTGTTCTTTCATATTCCTTGTGTGTTCTACTTAATGAATTCATTTGTTCTACTTTCTGCCTAATCTGCCTCCCCCCACACACATATTCCATTGTCAGCTCCTTGGGGATATTATTATTATTATTATTATTATTATTATTATTATTATTATTAGATTTTTGCCATAGTAACTGCTGCAATAATGATTCAACCAATTAGTTTTCAAAATGTGTCATTTAAATTTTTTAAATTACATAAGCCAATGTGGAATGTTTTCAGATGAAAGCTCCTCATCCAAAAGTTTATACAAATGGCAAAATAACACTACAGTTAAACCTAGTGTCAGAATCCTCCCCTGGCTTAGGGGGAAAAAAATCTATGAGCTCAAAAGTAAGCCTGGAAAAAACACATCACTGTCCTGCTGAGCTTGGTCAGAGACATGTCACCAAAAAAATACAGAAAAGAGAGCTATTTCAAGGAGCTGCATGGGCTGGGAAGATGACCATCTTGATCCAAATAAATCTCTCCCCTGCTGGGGAAGGGCTGGGATACTGAAGGCTCATGGGCTGAAGTGTGCGCATTGCATCTTGAAAAATCTCAGCAAAAGAACGCACTGAGCATCTTTAAACTCACCCGGCCGTAGACACAAAGTCTCAGGGGACGCCATTGGCAGGAAGGATCGTGCTCCTGACTTAATGGTGTTTCTACTATAACTGCAGGAATTGAAATGCTTGAAGGTCCAGGGCGTCTCACTGAGGGCCCACCCTTCCCTTCTCACTCTTCCCACCCTTCTCCTCCGGGTGTGTCTTTCCGGGTATGGAGATTCTAATCACTTCTTCCAGTATGAGATTCAGATTTCTGAAGGTCAAGTTGAATGGGCCGTGCTATACTTCCCTGTCCAAGACCGAGATTCGCCATTTACACCGGCTTGGAGAGCACAATTCAACATATCATATGGCAACGAGCAGGGGCACTTTGACGTCGTGACTGACCCCGAGACCAACCAAGGGGTATTAAATATTATCAAGGTAAAGTTTAGGCCAGGTGGGGTTGGATACTGTGGTCCCTGTCTGGAGGACAAGCCATGATGTCTGGAGGCCTAGGTTCTGCTAAACACTCGCTGTGTACTGACCCCGTATTGTGCCCTATACCACCCTTAGAAGAATGCGGGAGCTCCTGAGCCCTTTGTGTAGAGGCCAGGGCTCCTCCTTCGAAAGTAATAGCAATCATCCTCTTAAAACGTTATTGGATTCTTTGATGTTGTTGTTGCAAGCAAAATTTACTACATTCATACGAGCCCTGAGGTTTTTATTTTTATTTTTTTCTGATGTGATGAAAGTGAAGTTAAAATTTATTTATTTTGGGGGTGGGGTAGGGAAAGGGTCTCAAGTGTCGCAGACTGGCCTTGAACTCCTTGAACTCCTTGAACTTCTGACTCTGGAGTTCTGGGCTTATGGGTAAGCACCATCATGCTGGCTGGCTGTGGTGCTAGGGATCTGGGGTTCGAACCTAGGGCTTTGCATTGCTAGGCAACTGCATTACTAGCTGGGCACGTTCCCAGTTCCCTTAGCAATGTTTCTCTAACTGAAAGTTCTTCTTTCCCTCTCCTGGGTGTAAACATGGCGATGCTTGTGTGGGTCGTAGTGTGTGATGAGCAGGGGGATCTCTCTACTATATGTAATGAAGAAGCTGGCCCCGGGGGGGGGGGGAGATATTTCTGACACATTTTATAGGTGAGGTCAAAGGTCAGAGGGATCTTTTATATAAAGTTGCATAGCGAAGACAGATTCTGACAGGGCAGGCCGACTCCAGTGCTTTCGGTCTTTGTGGCTTTCAAGGAGACCCAAGGATGGCCAGTGCTTCTGCCACAGTGCAGCTGAGTCACCTGGAAGGGCCAGCTGGGGCCAGTACATCTGTGTGGAGTTGAGACCCTGTTCATTAATTGAACAAGCTCCAGGAAATATGGAGGGGGTCGCAGTCCACACTGAACAGCACGTCCCAACAACCTCTGCAGGCACCGTCGCCTGCCACTGAGCTTTGAAACCCCCGGCTTCTGCGTCCTTCCAAGTCCCTGGCCACTTTGTACCCTGAGTAACTGTGATCATTAGTCTCTGTATTTCTCCAAGTTCCTCTGATTTTTTTTTTTTTTTCTCCTGTGGTGTGGTTATTGCTTGAATGTTTCATGAGTTCTGGTTTTTGTTGCATTTTTCATTACTTTCTGATGGATAGTTGGCTCTGTGCAACCAGGAGAGGAGGAGGAGGAGGAGGAGGAAAAAAAGGGAGCCCCATAAGTGATTTGAAAGGGATCTGAAGACTGGCTTTTGATCATCGCCCTTCTCTGCTGGCTTCCTGATGACTCTGCCGAGTTCCTCCAGCCAGGGCTGCAGCTCCCACTAATCAGGCCCCCTCTTCCCCTGGCAGCCTTTGGATTACGAGACTCGAGTGGCCCACAGCCTCATCATCGTTGTGGAGAATCAGGAGCAGCTCTTCTCATGTGAGGAGGGACAGCTGCAGCCGCTGAGGGAGGCAGTGGCCAGCGCCACGGGGATCCTGCAGGTGGTGGATGCCAACGACCCGCCAGCCTTTCACCCCAGGACCTTCCTTGTCAGTGAGGAGGATGGAGCCCAGCCTGGCATCCAGCTGGGACATTTCAATGCTACAGACCCAGACAGGGTCCATAGCCAGATAAGGTGGGCACAGAGGAGCAGGAAGTGTGGCTGGCTCCAGGGGGCGGGTGGGGGGGGGGGAGAGGAGGCGTATTGGCCACCTGACTGCTAGAGAATGTTGCCAAGACTAGTTTAGTCCCAGGAGCAAAAGTGTAAGATGCTACCTGGTGAATGTCCATTGCCTGGGTGAATCCAGCCTACCCTGAGGTCTTGGCTGGCTTAGCCTGACTCCTACCCTCTCTCTGAAGCTCCCCCCACCGCCCCCTCCCCGCCCACAGTCCACACTTACTTCCCTTTGACCCTTCATAGCTTTTGTTTGTTTTGTTTTGTATAAAAATGA
Organism: Acomys russatus; assembly: GCF_903995435.1. NCBI lineage: Eukaryota > Metazoa > Chordata > Mammalia > Rodentia > Muridae > Acomys > Acomys russatus. The sequence continues at coordinate 24,719,876 of NC_067140.1, forward strand.
TTTGTTACGTGTTTCTATGTCTCTCTTTGCCAGATGTCATAGCCCTCTTGCTTCTGGGTAAATGCTTTTTACTGATATTTAATGTTTTAAATATAATATTTAATGGTCAAATCTTTTTGATAAGGTACACATGTGTTACCACTTTAAGAGTTCAGTCTGTGGCACTGAATGCCCTAATACACCACCCAGAACATCCTTTGTTTACCCAGAATGAAGCTCTGTACCCAGCATACACCAACTCCCCAGGCCACTTCCCAGTTCCTTTCTCAAGTCCCCTCCCCCAGGCCACCTTTCCTCTTCTTCCCCACCCCCCCTTCCCTTATTGTCTTTTGCAGTCCACTTTCTCAGTCCCCTTCCCCTGGCACCTGGCAGCCGCCACTCTACTTCTGGTCCCTATGTCTTGACAACTCCAGCAATGGAATCCCACAGCATGGCCTCAGACACTGATTATCCAGGTGTTGGTTGAGTGTCTTCTATGACAGGACAGAGGTGGCGTCTGGAGGGCAGAGTTTGTTTTACCTTGTTCTGTCTGATGTACACTGGCTGTAGTTATTTTTCATGCCCAGACTTGTGTTGAGTGTATTTTTGGGCAAAGATGACCTATGGCTGAACTCTAGAATTCCCCATGCTTGGTTTGTAAACATTGTAAAACCATAGAAACTTCTGGAAGCTTCCCTAACTGGTACAGCTGTGCATGGGGGGAAAAAAACCTCTCTTTGAAAGCTATGGCCCATTGGCTATGTAGAGGGGTCACAGTGGACTCTGTTGAGAGCATTTTCCCATCTGAGGAAGACAAAGCCACAGAGAATCTGTCCTTCTCTGGCACTTTCTTTGCCTGAGCATTATTGCTGTTGCTGTTGCTGTGCTGTTGCTGTTAATGTTGTTGTTGTTGTTGCTGCTGCTGCTGCTGCTGGCTTGAGTACAGGAATTCCTCACTGTGGTCCCTCAGAGGACGTAGTGGTTGGCCGCTGACATGGTTCCAGTGGATACCATCTGATACCGGCCATTCTCGGAAATCCTAGCATGTTCTGTCTACCCTTTTAAGATGGCTCCCTGTCCACACGGTGAGGAGGAGGAAGGTTGATCCTCAGGGGAGGGAATTCACAGCGACTCTTGAAAAGGAAAACATTTCATCAGGGCTAGCTTATGGTATCAAAGGTTTGGTCCATCGTCATCAGGGCAGGAAGCACGCAGGCAGACACGGTGCTAGACAAGTAGCAGGCAGTGCTACCTCCACATCCACAGGAAGTAGGAAGAGAAAGAGCCTCTGGGCCCGGCTTGGGCTTCTGGATCCTCAAACTCGTTCCCACTGGCACACTTGCTCCAACAAATCCATACCTCCTAATCCTTTCAAATAGTGCCACTTCCTAGTGACCAAGCCTTCAATTCTGTGAGCCTAAGGGGGACATTCTTATTCAAAGCACCACAAAGAATCTATAATATATTTTTGATTTGTCATTAAAAATATTTTTTGAGGCAAGGTCTTGAACCCTTTATATAGCTGAAGATGGTCTTGAACTCATGATCTCATGACTCCACATCCTCAATGCTTGATGACAACCATGTACCACTGTGCCCATGATTGGTCTTTTAATAGAACTTTTCGACTAAAAAAAAAATGTGTTTGTGTGTGTGTTCTTCCAACAAGATACGAACTGGTTCACGATCCGGCAGATTGGGTGGCCGTGGATGAGAAATCAGGAGTGGTCACCACCAAGAGGCAAATAGACCGGGAGTCCCCTCACGTGAACGGCAGCTTTTATACAATCATTGTCCATGCGGTTGATGACGGTAAGTGCTGAGGCAAAGCTGGAAATGCACAGTGCTGGCTGCGGCCTCCTGAGGGGGGGCATTTTTAGCATCACTGAGGAGATTATAGAGTAAACCTTGTTTTCACTTTGCCTGGATGCTAGAGATTATTTTTGATAATAACTCCTGAAATGGCAAACAAGGGACCAATACGGCTGAAAGAGGGGCAGTATTCACTCAGCAGAGACAATTACACCAGTGAGGAGTCTGCCATCAGACTCGCCGTTTTCATCTGTTTATAAGAGATCGCAGTAGCTCTTCGTCAAGCTCAACAACGTGTGATAAATATTTAGCAGTTTCCTGTACCTGGAATGGCTCATAAGCTCCGGCAAATGTGGCTGAGTGGAAACATTTGTCATAAACCAGGATGAGTGGTTTTAAAAACATGTCTGAGCACATTTCTCTATATTCCCACAAGGCTGAAGTTAAATGCATCAAAATATAAAGCTGCACGTGTGAACATTTTCAAGTAACATAAAGAATTGTACCTAAAGAAGTCTATGGGTGAAAACGCAGGCTCCAGGTGCTGTGGGCCCACCCAGCCCACTTGTGTAATTATCCGATAGAATGTCGATGAAGCAAAATCCTCGTGAATGTTTGGGAAGAGAGGCTGGCCAGCCAGAACTCTGGGTTTCCTGACTCTTTTTTATGGATGGTTTCATGATCGCTGTGATTTATTTTTAGTTAGAAAAGATGATTTTTAAATAATCATCAATGTGTTGCCATGATTCTATCCGGCCCTCCCTTGGACTCTGCAGACCTTGTGATTTCCATCAGAATAATTCAGTGATCATTTGTTGGAGAGTGGAGATAAATGGGCTTATTATAGAGAAAAGTGGGCAGCTCAAGCAAAGAGTGTGGCTGGTGGGCATAGGACCCACTGAGGAGGAGTTTACTTATGGGTGAGGAACATGGACAGTGGCCATAGGACCCACTGAGGAGGAGTTTACTTATGGGTGAGGAATGTGGACAGTGGCCATAGGACCCACTGAGGAGGGAAGTGTACTTACGGGGTGAGGAGCATGGCTGGTGGCCAGAGAGGCCACCCACTAACTTCACACTTCATGCTATCCCTGTGGTCTCTAGAACAGCTGCTTTCCTGAGGGATGTTCCCCTCCCACCTCCCTGGTGACTGACAGGTCTTTGTTCTCTATCAGGAAGCCTTTACTGGGTGGTAATAATCATTCAGACAGTTCTGATTGGTTGCCATGTCTCCACCTGGGTTCAGAGTCCTGAACTTCAGCCCCTGTTTTTACCAGCTGCTAATAATGAGGGCGGATCCACCCTTAGTGCTCCCCCCACACCAAACCAGCCACCTGGCAGATTCACACGTGGTTTTAGCATCCTAGCACCCTTTACCCAGCTTCCCCCGGCACACTTTATAAAACTGTGTAGTCTGTCGTCATAGACAAGACCCCCACCAGGCCAGAACTGACCCCATCTTCCCTGGGGACCCCACATGCCATCCCTTTACAGACACTCATTCCCCTCCCAGCACCATTGCAACATGTAACATGGCTGACAGGACACGTGTGGCTCTCCAGTCTACCTCACTCACCAACGGCTCAAAGTGACAAGGATTTGGTTGCTTTTCCTGGACACGCTGACTGGGCAAGAAGCAGAATGAGCACAGGCCTGGATGGATGTCCCAGTGAGTTACCTCTTCCTGGGTAGTTCATGGCTTTGAAAACACAATGGCTGGATGTCCCAGTGAGCGGCTTCGTCCTGGGCAGACTGAGCATGGCTGCTTCCAGGCCTGTGTGCACAAGGAAGACGGTTTCGATGGATGGATCAGATCTGGATGGCTATCCCTCCTCACCCGCCACCCAGTAAGAAATTAGACTGTTGACTGTGGAAGAGCAAGTTTGATCAAGTCAGACATGGGAAACGGGATGGAGAGGTGTCTATCTCACAGGAGGTGCATCCCCCATCTTCATGGGTAAAATCTCAGGAGCTGTGACGAGGGATGGAAGGACCCCTGCTTTCATGGTCCTGGGGAAACTGGTCCTTCTCTGCCCCTTCTCTGAAGGATCTGAAGGTCAGAGGCTGGGTACCGCAGTTTCCTTGCAAACCATCTTCCAATCCAACCTCCGTGTCCTGTTAACACACTGACTGCGGATACAGCGCAGATGTGTGAGGGCAGGCTGTAACTGATGAGGCAGAAGCAGGGAAGGCAAGGCTAGCTGGATTTACTCGAAGTGCACCTCAAACTTAAGACTATGCTGGGCTTTGTTCATTTGTTTTATTTTCTTTTAAGTTATTTAAGCACAATTTGTATTAGTTCTTTGAGAATTCCATATAATGTATTTTAATCATATTTCCTCACCTCCATCAATTCCCCTCTGATCTCATTTCACTCCCTACATACAGCCAACTCTGTTCTTTTAAAATCCACCAGGAACAGTTTGTGAGGCTCAAGAGTCTGTCTCTGTGTCTGTCTGTCTGTCTGTCTGTCTGTCTCTGTCTGTCTCTCTGTCTCTATGTCTCTGTCTCTGTCTCTCTGTCTTTCTGTCTCTGTCTCTGTCTCTCTGTGTCTCTGTCTCTGTCTCTGTCTCTCTCTCTCTCTGTCTCTCTCTCTCTCTCTCTCTCTCTCTCTCTGTGTGTGTGTGTGTGTGTATGTGTGTGTATGTGTGTGTTGAGTATGCTTGCTTGTACATCCTTTGGAGGTAGTCTACCAAGTGGTGCCACACCATGACAGAAAAATACTCCCTCTCCAGTCAGCTGTCACTGGCAGCTGTAGTTCAGGAACTATTGACATTGCTGTTTTGTAAGCTCATGTTCATCCTCTCACTTTAGTGTGGTAACTGCCTCTGTTATCTGGATTGGTTCTTTTCTCTCCAAGGCTTCCCACCGCTGACTGGCACAGGGACCCTGATGCTTTTCCTGTCTGACGTCAATGACAACGCTCCAACTCTCCAGCCCCACTCTCAACACTTGGAGGTCTGTGAGTCCACTGGGAGCAAGCCCATGCTGCTGGAGGCCACAGATGCAGACCTGGACCCTTACTCTGCCCCATTTACTTTTGCTTTGGATGCTTCCCATGAAGATGTGGAAGGTACCTGGATGCTGAGGACAAAGCAGGGTGAAGGTTTGTATGGGTCAGGGGCTATCCTGACCGCAACAAGTATGATTTAGGGTGGGGACACTGGGTCACATGATCTCAAGTGACCCTTGGGGAGCCTAGAGACTAGAATGTATTGTGTAGGAGGCCAACCAGGTTTACTAAGTCTCAGAAAGGACTGTGGGCCTGAGGACTGTGGTCGCATGTCTGCTGTCACTCATGGCCTTCCTGGCACCAGGGGAGAACATGACAGCACACTTGGGTGCCTGCTCTATGCTCTTCTCCCTCCTGGTTTTCATCTGGTCCTAGTCCTTGTAGAGAACAGCAGCTGGGGCTGTAACGGCGTGCATGGTGCTCTGTGAGCCCTAGAGCATGTCCCCATATAACTTGGGGGGAAGATGTAAAGAATGTCTATTTGCCCCAGATAGAGACTGACAGACCAAAGAGGGGACTCATTCCCAGATCAGCTTGGCAAGCTGGGCGTTCTTACAGGAGCATGGATGAGTCAAAGGCATCCTGTGGGTGTAGGCAGGATCTCATGGGTGTAGGCAGAATCCCATGGGTGTAGCCAGGATCTGTGGGTGTAGGCAGGATCCTGTGGGTGTAAATAGGATCCTGTGGATGTAAGCAGGATCCTGTGTGTGTGTAGGCAGGATCTGTGAGTGTAGGCAAAATCCGATGAGTGTAGGCAGGATCTGTGAGTGTAGGCAGGATCCTGTGGGTGTAGGCAAGATCTGTGGGTGTAGGCAGGATCTGTGCATGTAGGCAGGATCTGTGAGTGTAGGCAAAATCCGGTGAGTGTAGGCAGGATCCTGTGGGTATAGTCAGGATCTGTGGGTATAGGCAAGGTCTGTGGGTGTAGGCAGGATCCCATGGGTATAAGCAGGATCTGTGGGTGTAGGCAGGATCTGTGTATATAGGCAGGATCTGTGGGTATAGTCAGGATCCTATAATTTTTCTACGTTACTTGTTTAGACAGTATAACTTCCAGTAAAGGTTAATGGTTACAGACACTTCTTCTGTCAATAGAGTTGTACTGTGGGTTTATAAGGAGCGTTGTTTATATTTAGGAATGAGTGGTGCTAAAAACTCAAGGGCATGGATCATTTGGCCCTTGGTTAGCACAGCTTATCTGCTGTCCTCATTTGGGGTCCTTAGGAAAACATGCACAGTCCTTGCTGTAGGCAGTTTTGACTTTATCAATGGTATCCAACAAGGAAGGCTATCCAGATCCCAGGACAAAGGGCCTCTTTTATCCCCTAGCTGCTCCTTGCTTTCCTGATTTTCTATCTCATCCCTCTTCCATGCCTCGGCCCTGGATGGTAGCAAGGGGATACACATGGGGTGGGCTAGCCTACTTATGTCTTTCTGCCTTTGCAGGCCACTCTGCTGAACTCATAATGCTGAGAAGCCTCCAGCCCGGGGATTACTCGGTACCATTATTCATAGGGGACAGACAGGGCCTCACCCAGAAGCAGACAGTCCATGTGAAGATCTGCTCCTGTCCCCGCGGATCTGAGTGTGAGGAGCACGCAGACACAGGACTCCTGTGGTGGGCCCTTTCCCCTGTCTGTGCAGCACTGCTGGCTCTGGCAGGTCAGTGCTTCCTGGGAGCCCAGTCCCTTTCACTGGCCATGGGACAAGGGGACAGGCTCTGCGTGGAGAGGAGGGGGATGCAATCACTCTGGATTTGCTCAGGTTGAAGGTTGCCAAACATGCTAATTGACCAAAATGCAGTTTCCATGGACAGGCAAGTATGTAAACAATGGAATCCACAGAGGAGCACAGTCCAAGGGTGAACATATGTTTGCCGTAACCATGGCTACAGTGGTACACAGGTGTTTAGGATCTTGGGCATGGCTGAGGTTAATGAGGGTACTAGTTATCCCAGGGAACAATAGATTGTTCCCGGCCAGTTAATATCAAGCAGTGAATTCAACACAAAGTGTTGGCATCTATCTGAGTTCCACGTCCAGTCTTAAGATGGTTTAGATGGAACCTGGCCCTGTCAGGTGGCAGCAGAGTGGAAGAGAACAGAACCTGGTCCCCTTGAGGCTCTGACAGGGGTGAGCTCGCTCAGTCCTTTCCGTCTTGTCACAGCCGCCCTGCTTTCCCTGCTACGATGCTACTGTGCGTTTGGACCCCAGAGGCTCGAAGGCTTCATCTCACATGACAGCGGCCACCAGACACTGATTGTGTACAATGAGGAAAGCCAAGCCCTTTCAGCCCAGGTAGAGACCGTGGAGCAGGGTGTTGGATGGCAGCTCTGTCAACAGCACAAATCCGCAGGGTGCACGCTTCGTGGATTTACCCGTTTGTGTTTGTTTGTGTGTGTGTGTGTGTGTCTGCATGTATGTCTGTACACCATGCGTGAGCACTACCTGCAGAGGCCATAAACAGGTTTCAGACCCCCCGAATTACATGTGTAAACTGTGATGTTGAGAGCTGCCACATGGGTGCAAGAAACTGAGCCTGGATCCTCTGGAAGAGCAGCCAGTGCTCTTAACTGCTGAGCCGTCTCTCTCGCCCCTCATGTGTGAGTGATGCACAGGAAAGCATTTCTTCTAAAATTGCATAGCACAAACATATGCATCTGTGTTTTACATTAGTGATTCTCAACCACACTCAGTTTTGCCCTGGAGGGGACAATTGGCAATGCCTGGAGAAACTTTTAATGGCTGCAATTAGAGAAGATGCTATGGGCTTCTAGTGGGCTGAGTCCAGGCCTGTAGTCAAATGTCACCCAACACAGAATTATCTGTCCCAGTGTCCCCAGTGCTGACTGGAGAAGCCACGCTTAGGAGAGAATTCTTCCACGTTGAGGTTTTTCTCACTGCTTGCTTTGAGTTGGCTTCTCTGCTATTGGTCAGTCTTCCCGAGACAACTCCTGCTCATCCTCCTGCCACCCAGAAGGTGGGGAGCCCTGGTGTGGCAGTGCCCCACCCCCCGAGCTCACACTACCCTGTTTCTGCCTTTCCATCTTACTAGCTCATGTAGTTGAGCCATCCATCGACTGTTTAAACTCTTCTGTGGCCTGGTGTGATGGAGTCAGCTCCCCAGGTGATGGGTTGGAGGGCAGTGTCTATGAAAGCATTCAACACAGCCCAACCTGCATGGAGTCAGGACTGGGATGGCTGGATTTCCCCCATCGGATGCTGCTGGCATGGAGCCCTGCCTTGTTCTTGCAGCTACTTTGGGCTGGGTCAGATGGGCTATGAGGTGATGGTGCCCTGAACTCTCTTGCCTGTGTCTTCTCCTGGAACTACGAGTGACCACTCTAAGAAACAGCAAAAATGTCCAAAGGCAATCCTGTATATTTTGGCCCTGTGTTACTTTCTCTTTGCTCACACCAAATGCTCAACAGAAATAAACCTAAGATAGGCGTTCCCCCCCCCCCCCCTTGGCTTGTAGTTTGGGATCACATCATGATGAGGAAGTGAGGAAGGGTGCGGTGGCTGGGACGAGTGGGTCCATGGTGGCGGGGGCACCAGGAATTCCCTCTTTCATAGGAAAAGAGTTCCTACCAGAACCCAGAGTTATGGTATGACCCTCAAGAGCCCACCCCACCTGCCATGTCTCCTTTCCCTTAGATTTCACAAGCTCCCCACAAACAGCCTCTGGGGACCAAGTGTTCTGCCTTGGGGTCTTTAGAGCTGAGAGCAAACCAACCTGAGTTTCTGTCCCACATTGGTGAACATCAGTTAGGATTTCCTGCTGACCTCAGGCTTTCATATGTAAAATGAGAGCAATGTTTCCACTCCCTTACAGTTTATTGGACAATTTAATCAAAGTCATGTCGAGCACTGACAGGTGTGCAGTGTATGCTGGCATCTGACCTCACTGGTACACAATGCCCTCTCGGCATGTTCATGCCTGTGTGTCTGTCCATCTCATGTGACCATGCCAGCCAATACAGTCCCTACACTGGGAATATTCTGTTCTTTGGGGAAGACTTCATCTAGGATGTCATCCACCATATTGTCACATTCTGCTGCCAGGGTTGATCCCTGGGATCTGGTGGATGCCTGCCCTGTCTGTGGGGAGGCTGGTGGTCCCCACTGAGGCACCTATCAATGCTGGAGTCCCCTGGGGATGATTTCTGCTGAGTGGAATAGGATAAGACACTGGGAGCCATTGCATGTGCCTTAGGAGAAGGTGACTTTTGAGGTCTGGGGCCTCATAATATAATTGACATAAAACTCTGTACAAAAGGAAATGTTTCCTCCCTACCAGGCATTGAGAATGATAATAAATAAAGTGTCCCTTCCCCAGATGTGCCGTCTGGTGTGTAGGGTAAATGTGTCTTCCCTGATGACGTTGCTGCTCTACGCTTTACATTATGGCGCTCTTCCGTTGATGATTTTTTATGACCACCTTTGGTAACTCTGACCTCTGTCACATTTCCTTCTCTGGTTTTCACAGGAGCAGCCAGCTGGGAAAGACCAGATGCCCACTCTGTCCCTCAACAGAGCTGCAGCCATTGCCAAGCCTGGGGTGAAGGTAACACCCTCCCTAGCATCTGTCTGCCTTTAGTTGTGCAGGAGAAACAACTTGTCTGCTTCTCTGGCCAACATGCAATGAGGCTTCTGGATGAGAAGCTGAAGAGGGAAGGGATTTCTCACTGTGTAGTTCCGTGTAGTTCAGAACTGTTTATAAACTTGCCCAATCTTCCTTTCTTTAAGTAGCAGGTGGCCCCATTTTCGAAGCCAAAAAGAACTCTGGGCCACCAAATTTAATGGCAGGATCAGGGTCTCTGCTTACCCTATTCACTCAGCCCTGCTAGTCGGGGAGGTCTGCCTTGTCCCCATAATTAGTCTGGAAGTTTCTGGAGACCAGGGCGTTACCTACGTGTGGCTTGTTGGGCAACCCTGAGGTGCATGCCCAGTCCCATGAGCTCGCACAAGACCCGTAGGGGGAGGAGAGAATGTGTGTGCCCAGTCCCACTGAACTCCCACTACCCCACACAGGGGAGGGGAGGATCTGTGCAGTAGTTGCTTTTGTGTGAGAAAGCATCATGAGCAAAAGCGACTAGTAGAAAGAAGGATTCATTTTGATTTAGGGTTCCAGAAAGAGAACCCATCAAGGTAGAGAGGCATGGCTGTGAGCAGCAGGAACAGGAGCCAAGAGATCACATCTTGGTTACACACAGGAAGCAGAGGGGGAAGTGGAAGTGGCGTGGGACACTTCCTCCCACACGGCTCCTTCCTAGAGGTGCCACAACCTCTTCAAAGCAGCAGCACCAACGGGGACCAATCTATGGGTGCTGGGAATTGAACTCAGGTGTTTCTCATGCCTGTGCAACAGGCCTTTTGCCAACTGAGGTATTTCTCTGGCCCACCAGTTTGATCTTTTTTGAAAATGTGTTTTATTATTGATTGGAAAGCCTAAAATAAGATAAAGAGGTTGTCTTAGTTAGGATTTTATCACTGTGAAGAGGCACCGTGACCACGACAAGTATTAAAAAAGAAAACATTTAGTTGGGGCTGGCTTATAGTTCAGAGGTTTAGATGTTCTCATCATGGCAGGAAGCATGTTGGTGTGCAGATGCTGCACGTGTAACACGTGAAACATGGTGCTGGAGAAGTTGCTGAGAGTTCTACATCACCAGTAGGGCAGCAGGAAGAGACAGTGAAGCACTGGACCTGGCTTGAGCATCTGAAACCTCAAACCACTGTGACCCACTTCCTACTCCAGCAAGGCCACACCTCCTAATAGTGCCACTCCCTAGGAGCCTCTGGGGACCATTTGCATTCAAACCAACACAGAGATCTTATGTAAGCAACACCTGCTGCCAGATCTTAATTGTAAACCATTTGTCAGCCTCCCCCTCGGAGACCTAAGCTGTGGGCTCACTCACACTTTAGGGGCCTGTGTCAGCCACAAGAGCTCAGGACTCCATGTCTCACCCCAGCAGGCTGCTCGCATGCTTTGCGCCTTTCCCCTTCTTTTCCCACTCTCTCCTGTCCTGCTGTCCCTTCCTCTGAGATCTGAGCAGAGCAGGTGGGCAGAGTTTCATGGATCTGTCAGCTCCTGCTGCGGGGAAGTGATTACCACCGTGGAGAAAACCAGCGTTTCTCCCAGGACCTTGGTGTGAACCTGCCATGGACAGATCAAGGCCCTTTGCTCGGGGACCCTGGTGAGTTACAGAAGGTTGCTCCTGGCTGCAGTCTCCTTACCAGTGATGGGCAGACAGACAGTTCCTTCAAGAGAGAGCTCTGAGAAGATCCCATAATGCATTTGTAGTAAGCATGTACACAATAATAACTGGAGGGGAGGAGCGACTTCTTAAAGTTGAATATTCCAGCTCTTCTAACAATTGCTACTTTTGATGGTGGCTGCTGTTTGAGGGTCGAGGGCACCTCAGTTGGTAAACTTTGCTGTACATGAGGGCCTGAGGTCAATCTCCAGAACCCTTATAAAACAAATAAGCATATTGGCCACTTGTACCCTAATACTGGGAAGGCAGAGACAGGAGGGTCCTATTTACAGTGATCCTCCCTCTGCCTATCTGTCCCTCCCCCTCCATCCTTCCCTCTCCCCCCCCCCCCCGTGTCTCTCTCTCTCTCTCTCTCTCTCTCTCTGTTTCTCTGTCTGTCTGTCTGTCTGTCTCTCTCATACACACACACACAAGTATTTGTGTATATATATATATATATATATATACACACACACAAGTATTTGGATAGCCCTCACCAAACATGGCACATGTCAGACCTCACACAAACAGAAGCAGCTTCGAGTGTCCCTCTGGGGGCACCAGAGCTCAGTCTCTAAAATTAAAAGCATATGAACAATCCCACACCACCGCCGCCGAGCAGAAGCCTGGGCCCCACTCCCCACGGTGTCTGCATTCACCACACATCCAAACTCTAGAATCACAGTCTTACTTGGCAGGGTGATTTTATGGAATGATTTTTTAACTCAAAAGAAGCCGTAAAAAGAACAGTGAGGGTGTCCCTGGAACTCTCCTAGGTCCCCCCAGAGAATGTCTCGCATGGCCACAGCATGTCAGAGCCAAGGCCTCTTTACACGAGAAACCTTCTAAGATGGAAGTTGTAATGTCTGCATGTTCTTCCTGTTGCCCAGGCTGTGCCTCAGCAAAAGGTGCTGTTCTTCGTACAGACTAGGTGGCATGGATCCCCCAGGGAGGGCCAGGCATTGCAGGCATGGTCCGTTAGTCCTGCAAGGCTGAGTTTATAAGCATAGAGCCTGCAGTGGCCCAGTGCAGGGCCTGTGCAGGAGGCACACTCAGAGGATGGCGGTAGCTCTCTGCCGTCATCATCTTGTCAGTCTTAATTCTTTAACAAAGCGGGCTTTGCCATTTCTTTGTGCACCAAGACCTTCGTGTTGCCTGGCCAGTTCTGCATTCTGTGGATAGAGTGAGTGTCCATACACATGCTAAGGTCCTGGCCGTGGTCCAAAGAGTACCTCCCTGAGTGTTTGAGAGCACAAGGCTGAGTCTGACATCCTTGTGCTCCATTGCCACACAGCAGTGTAACCCTTTCTGTGGGCTCTGCCGTGAGTGTCCCTGTGTGTGGGCTCTGCTGTGAGTGTCCCCATGTGTGGGCTCTCTGCTGTGAGTGTCCCCATGTGCGGGCTCTCTGCTGTGCGTGTCCCCGTGTGCGGGCTCTCTGCTGTGAGTTTCCCCATGTGCAGGCTCTCTGCTGTGCGTGTCCCCATGTGTGGGCTCTCTGCTGTGAGTGTCCCTGTGTGCGGGCTCTGCTGTGAGTGTTCCCATGTGAGAAACTGTCTGCTGTGAGTGTCCCTGTGTTCGGGCTCTCTGCTGTGAGTGTCTGCACTGCCCTCTTCAGTACTCTCTTCCAGCGATGAAACACAGTGTCAGCTCAAGGATCCCTAGCCATGCACTCACTTCTGCCTCTGATTTATATAAAATCAACAAAAATTTATTCTTCTTAAATTTCAGGGTTGTGGCATGTTCTTTGATCCAAGAGGCGTGAAAAACCAATCTTCCACTCCAGTAAGTAGACATGCATGGTACCGTAAGTATTACCTTGTTCAAAGCCACCAAAATAGGTGGTTTGGAAAAGAAGAGTCAGTTCAGAATACAGTGATTGAATATGGGACATGGATTAGAAGTGTTGGGAGCAGGACCAGGGTGATGGCTTGGTCTGTAAGGGGCCCAGCAAGAGTGGGGCTTGGACATGGGTGCGTCCTTGAGGCTCGTTGGTCAGTCATCCTAGGCAAACTGATGAGTTTAATATTTACTCAGGGACTGTGTGTCCTGAAGGTTGGGGCACAGTGAGATGGCTCAGCAGGTAAAAATGACTAGCACGCAAGCCTGATGGCTGGGGTTCTCAAGAACCCATGGAAGGTGGTAGAGTGAACCAGCTCCTGCGGCTTGCTCTCTGACCTCCACACAGACTCTGTGGCATAGGTAGGCCGGCCATCACAGTCGCACATATGTGAACACATATTATAGCTTTTATACAAATTATAAATTTTAAAAATAAGATAAATGTAGAGCGGCCAAAAAACAGCTGTCATTAATTTCAAGCCTTCACACATACACGCACACATATGCATGCACCAGGCATATATGTACAATGCTCTCTGTTCACACACACTCAGAACAAGCAGTTAAACACACGGGTTTCCAAGGGCATGAACCCACATGGCCATCAGTCCTTGCAAAGTCCTTTTGGCTGCTGAGTTGCTTCGTTACTCGATCCCAGCAGCAGAGGTGTCTGTGTTTGCCGTCGCACTGGCAGGCGTCTTGAGATGCCAAGCTGCTGGAGATAGAGCGGACGGCAGAGATCATCCGATCGGTCCATCCCACCTCTGAGCATCTTTGGTAGCAGAGTCCTTCTTTCCCAGAACTCCTACCAACCACCCACTCTAAACAAGACAGATGAGGGGATGCTGTAAAGCATTTGTTTGATGGGGTATTGATACAGCTCACACTTAATTAGCCAGAGGGATGGATTCGAATAATGATTCCGATGAAACTGGATACCCCTTGGGAACTGTGACGAAGTTGCAGGAGACACTTCCTAGAGCCCAGTTCTTCTCTTGTTCGGAAATTCTCTTTGAAGCACCAAGAGATGTTTGATATGTCCCTGGAATCATCCCAAATGCCATCAGTATTTGAGCAGCCCTGGTCATCCTGTGAAAATTCTCTTTGACTCATTATACAAAAATCTTAATTCAAGTTTCATAAAAGCCCATCAGCATGGCATCCCAGATGGGGTCCAAAACGACGAAGACCGCTTTCTGCTGCATTGCAAAAGTAATGTTAGATAACACAGCTGAAATTATCTGCACACGCCTGAGATGAAGTTAAATCTCGCTGGGTGAAGAACTGTGAAACAACCACAAGACCTGGAGACGTGACCCGAGGACAGTGGCTAAGAGCAGAGTCAGGAGATGCGGCTGTCCTGGCTACAGGGGAGTCTCCTGTAGTGTGGTGTTAGGGTGCTAAGTAATCTCAAGGCAAAACCAACCTGAGTCTTTGGGAAGAAGGCAGGCTGTCTCCCAACCAGGCTTAGAAAAGACACGTGAGAACTGAAGTTCTGTGTTATGCAGAGCCTGAACTCCTCCCCTTCTGTGTGTGTGTGCAGGCATGTGTCTGTGTGTGTGCATGTGTGTGAGAGTATGTGAGTGTATGTGTGCATGTGTGTGAGTATGTTTGCATGTATATGCGTGTGTGAGAGTGTGTGTGTGTGCACATGCATGTGTGTAAGTGTATGTGTGCATGTGTGTGAGAGTATGTGAGTGTGTGTGCACATGTATGTGTGTGTGTGCGTGTGAGAGAGTGTGTGTATGTCTGTGTGCACATGCGTACATGTGCTCTGGTGGGCACATGCCTGTGGACAGCTGTTGATGTTCAGGATCAGCCTCCTAGTCAGCCCAGTGCTCACTGGCACACATAGTCTCACTCCTCAGCTTGCTCTGAGGATTCCCCATCTCTGCCTCCTGAAGCTGAAAGTGCAGGCAGGTGCTGCGCCCATCCAGAATTCTCATGGATTTTGGAGATCTCGACTGTGATCTTGCTTTGCAGGCCCTTTAACCTCTGAGCCTTCCCTCCAGCCCCACAGCTTGAGTCTGAAGGGTTCTCCTTAGAGACACGTGTGGAGGTAAACTGAGGGCAGTAAGCAATGGCACCGTAGCTAACCCAGTGCTTCAGGCCTGGGGGCCAGCAGCCAGTGAGCCCAGGCCTGCTGTTGAATGTGCTTGAGCACACTCCTGGCTTCAGTGTATAAATGTGTATGCATCGAGACAGGCACATTCAGGTTTTGTGCATAGACCTGTGTGTATACAAATGCACATATCTGTCATTGAGGAGATATAAAACTGGCCTAGACTTTTTCATCTTTGTTATGCAGTTTGGTATCAGATATTTCAAAACTCAAAATGGTCCTAAGTTGACTTAGCCACAATGTGCCACAGTAGGTCAGCACACCACTCACATTCTGCTGTCCCCTGAGCTTAGCCTTGCCCTGTGATGTCCTCCGTCTCCTGGCCTCTGCTCTTGTTTGTCCCCCTTCTTTGTGCCACTTCCAGGGGTCTCCTTCCCCCAAGCACATGAGAACCCACCAGCCTTCCTCCTGTCTGGGGCCTTCACTGCTCTTCCACCTAGACACGCCTCTACCCCTCCCCCTCCTCTGTGGCTCTTCCACTTCCTGCTTACCTCCTTGTCCTATGAGGTCTTCCCAGCTCCTGGCTCTTCATGTTTCTGTCACTCTCAGGTGCAAGCCTAGCACATGTGTTCTGTGAACTGAGAGTAAACTGTTCCCCAGCAACTGGCTGGCCTCCAGATGGGACCCGGCACATGGCTGAGCTGGGAAACCACTAGGTTCCCGTTTAGTCTATTTCCTATCACTGTACACTTGCTCTTGGGACAGCCCTTAGAGGCCAGATAGATGCATTATCGCAGTGAACGCCAGCGTGCCCACCTCAGAGAGTGACCTGTGCTGGCCTTGAGCAAGGCCAGGGGGAAAGAAGTACAAGGAAAGATTTGGGCAAAGCACAACCACACATGAGGAGTGGTGTCTATGGAAGAGACTCCGATGCTGCCTCCAGCACCCTCCGCTGCGAGAGCACTTCTACCTAGGTGTGGAAGTTCCAGCGATGCCACTTGCGGTGCCAGTTGTGGGAGCTCCCTCTCCCAGCCTCTCACAGAGGGGAGCGTGAGACCCTTGTCTTTGGCCTGACTGAGCCTTGGCCAGTGTTGAATCTGTGCCAAGGGCAGGGTGGACAGCGACAGGAAGCTGTGTGGTGAGTGCACCTCAGGCTGCTGGTTCATTTTGCAGGTCTGTATGAATCGCTTGGTGCCCAGACGGCCCCTGCAACTGATGGAAGGGAGGGTGATGGAGACATGGAGCCAGGTAGGTGCTCTTCTTGTCCTTGCACCAGATGTCACCTCTTCCTCTTCCCTACTTTGCTCGAACTTTGACCAAGGATGCTCTCTCTTAAATCACTGTATGGTCAGCAAAGTCTGCTACCATAACACAGTCCTGAAGTTTATTACTGCACACTTCACCAGAGCCTCTCCTCCAAGGTTCCGGGACCCTATATTGTGGGACCTTCATGGTGCTGTGGACCCTGGGGGGTGCTCATCAGAGCCTCTGAGATGAGTTTATGGGATCTTGTCTTCTGGACCCCCATCTCCATCTCAGGAGGCCAGAGTGGACAAGAGATAGGGCTGCAGGGTACTGTGACATGAGGAAGTGAGGCTGGACTGTCTCTAGGTATAAAGCCTCTGCCAGGGTCTCCCAGTGTTGGCTCCGCAGCGTCTCACCACTATCCCCAGGCAGGTACTACATCTGTAGCTGCCTGAGTCCTGCAGTGTGGACAGTGCCTGGTGGCTGCTGTAACACCTCACAATGTAGATCCACCAGGCTCGTGAGGGGGTGGGGTGGAATTTTGCATCTAGATCTGAGTTGGAAAACCATTTCTTAAGCCCTTATCACTGAGACAAAGCTCCTAGAGGGGCCATGATCTCTCTGTTTCCCTGTCTCTCTGTCTGTCTCTCTGTCTCTCTGTCTCTGTCTCTGTCTCTGTCTCTCTCCCTCACTCCCTGCCCCCTCCCCCTCCTCACACTAGAACTTCTACGAGGGAACCCTACATCCCTACAGTGTGTCAGATTTCCATCTCTGGAAAAAAAAATACCTGACAGAAAATAAACCGAGGCAGGAAGGGCTCATTTTGCCTTCACTTGAGAGGCTTCCGCCCAAGTTGGCTGTCTCTACTGCTGTGAGCCTGTGCTCTGAGCATCGTGAACACCATGGTGGCAGGGACACATGGAGCAGCAAAGGTGCCAAGCTCAAGGCTGCAGAGATGCAGTAAAAAGTAGCAGGAAGAGGCTAAGGCAAAAGAAATCCTGCAGTGACACAGCCCCAGCTACCACTTCCTCCAACCAAGCCCCGCCTTCCACCTTCCCATCAGTTCCCACCGCTGAGGGCAGAGTCCTCAAAGTCCAGTCACATCCAAGAGCCCCACCCCTGAACATCACTTTGGTACTCTCAGGTCCAAGGAGAATAATTGAAAATGCATTTGTCACGAAAGCGCCAGGAAAAAGGAGGGCCTGAAAACCAAGAGAAGCTACTCCACGAGACAGAGCTATGAGGGCAGTGCTGGGACTGGGCACAGATAGGCCAGCACCCCGGGAGCCAGCCGTACCCACAGGCCACTGTCTCCTCCTTGTGTCAGAGATAGGAGGAACAGATCTAGGGCTAGAATATAGGTCACAGAGTCCAAACCAGCCCACCTGGTTATTGGGCGATATCAGCGAGGTCTGTGCTTCATATGAAGCATGCTTGGACAGCTGCACCCCATCATCAGAGATGCACAAATGAGGCCGTGCTCCTACCTACATGAGAACCTGGTGACCATGACATCCGGTACCCATTTTCATGTGTGCACACACCTAGCAGGAGCCAAGCAGTCAGCACAGACAGGGCCACAGGTCCCCACGCATGACTTGCAGCAGAGGAGACCCGTCGCCCCGCCCTCCCCCCTCATCCAGTGCCAGTCAGACAAGCAGCTTTGTGCAGTACAACTTAAGCCCCAAGTTCCATGGTGTGAGAAGAAAAGAAAAGAGAAAAAAAAAAAAAGAAGAAAAGAAAGAAAGAAAACCCAGATGAGAAGCACAGTTCTTTCCCTCCTGAGCCTTCAAACTTAGTTGGTGGTTTGTGATGAATTATTGATCTTAGGGGACTCTGGAATTGCTGAATCAGGGTGCAGAACCCTGCTGCTTGGCCGCCAGCATTGGGGGGTTTGAAGCTGAATTCTTGAGGCGCAGCCCCTGCTGCTGATTCAGTTTTGTTCTGCACATACCAGGTCTGTCATGAATTATCTATTTAGCTCTGCCCAGCGGACGTGACTGGACTCCTAACTTCTGGGCCAGGTCTGGAGTTCGCCTCTCAGTTGCAAGAGCATCCTGTCCTTCTCACCACCTGGGCACGGAGTGGATGGCAACAGGGTGGTGGCCATAGGCCTCAGAAAACAGGCCTGGCAGGCGTGTGCGATCCACTCCTGTGTGTGGGCACCCAGTTCCATACACAGTGGAGGCTGGACTTCTGCTCTTCAAAGCGATCAGGGCTCATGTGAATCGCAGGGAACCAGAGAGCAGCTGAGAGTGCACCAATTGATGGTTGCTGTTGGAGAACATGGGCATCGGGTCCTTGGGACCCCTCAGCTTCCCCTTTCCAGGCCTTACCCGCCCCTACCCCCACCTCCCATGTTGTGCTCTGCGCCTCCATGTTCCAACTGCTTTCACTCTCCATATAAGGTGTCAGGAGTGCCTTTTAGCTAAGGACAGGTTAGGAAGTCCCTTTAGGCCCATTACCACCATAACTGGCAGAAGTGGCTCAGTGTCAGATACTGCTATGCCAGACATCAGCAAGCAGGCTGAGGCTCCTCTTTCACCCCTCCACTCTTCCTCCTCTTTGCTATCGATCTATCCTCTATCTTTGCTTCCCCCCCCACCCATCCTTCCTTGCATACGTATATACTTCTATCCATTCATATCTCCATCCGTCTATCCCTTCATCTTTACCTTTCTCCCTCCCTCTGTCTCTCTGCTAACCTTCTAACTCTCTGCTATCCATCCATTCATATCTCTATCCTTTTCTCTGTCTCTCTACCTACCCATTAAACATGAATTAAGCCAGGAAATGCTGCCAGAGGCATGTCTGGGCCCAGAATCCTGAGCTAGAGCTTGCAGACAGGAAGCTGTCAGCAGGGATCGTCACTCATGGAGAAGAGCAGCAGAAGCCAGGAGGGCAGGAGCCCGGGACTCAGCATAGCTGAAGCCCTAGGCAGAAAGGCTGGGTCTGAGCCTTAGAGACGGGGTGGGAAGATAGGTCGGTTCCTGTGGGAGAACTGCCTTACTTGGGACTTAACTATTGCTAGGGATGTAGAGGCCAAGGACTGCTATGAAGGAGCTCAAGGGAGAATCTACTTAGGTCAGAGGCTGGAAAATATGCGTAGTCCTAGTCAGAGGGTGGACAAGAAGAGTATGTGGACTGGAGAGAGACTGGGAAAGTGTGGGGAAGACTGGAGTAGCCTGCCTCCATCAGAGTTACTTACTAGAAGGATCCGCACTTCTTGCTTTATCACAGTTGGGGGCATCCGAAGGAAGCTTCCAAATGGGGTGCAGGGCCCAGCATCTCTGATCCATGGTATGGTCTGTCTGTTGACCAACTTCCTATAAAGAGCCAGTCGGAAATTCTTTAGGACCTGAGGGCCAACTCCAGCATCTATTGGCCATCATATGGGCTTGGATGCTTGGCTGTGTTGCAGCAAAGCTTTATTTTAAACAGGTGTTGGCCTGGGCTTTCCCCAAGGATTGTCATGTGTCAGCCTCCATGATACGATGTTTAGGAATTCTGCTGGAGAAGGTGGTTGGAGGGCAAGGGGAGGCTCTCTCATGGATGCTTAGCATCAGGTCTGTGTGTCTGTCCTTGTGGAACAGCCCAGGTGAGGTAAGGTAGAACTTTTGGCTCTGGGTGTGATGACAGAGATTGTCCCAGACTGCAAGTGACCACCCATCACCTTTGTGAGTGAGTGGGTCACACTGTAGCTTGTGCGTGCATGTGGGAGATTAGAATGTGGTCAGAGTTGGCAGATGATGTTTAATCGGGACCACTCTTCCTAGGATACAGTGAAGGCTGGGCAGCCTGGAAAGATATTTGTGAGTTAGGAAGGTCCTCAGACAAGAATCACAGTAAAAATGGAAAAAGAGGGGACAGTGGTCAGAGTGAAGATCCAGGTAAGTTATAAGTAGGAAATATCCAGGATATGGGATGTTCAGGGCAGTGCCAAAGATGCGTGCACAAGGGAGCAGGGAGGGTGGGAAGTCCTCAGGAGTGGCCTGCATCAGAACCTTGCATGGTCAGCATCATAGTGATGAAGAAGGCGGCATCTCCTGCCTCAGCTTGGTCACCACAGCTCAGTCTGTCCAGCTGAGGCTTTCCTCCCACCAGCACTCCTGAGACTTTCCTCACATCCAGCCTACGGGACACTGATGCTGTCTGGGAGCCCATAGTAGTGAGTGTCTCCTTCCCTGGCTTTCTCCACAGAAGCTCCAGGATATGGATGCTCTGGAAGGTGACACGAGCTACCTGCCTCATGTCTACAGAGAAGAGGGAGAGTGTGAAGGAGCCGAAACCCTCAGCTCTCTGAGTGTCTTGGAGTAGGACCTCTCCCCTGGGTTGCTGGACCGCTTGGGTTCAAAATCTGCTCCATCTGGAGCAGTGTGCCTCACGTCAAGAGTTCCTTCATGAAAGCGTGTGATGTGCATGATTTGGGAGAATGGTCACTATTCATGGACCCCTCCTTTTGTTCTTTATTCTTAATTATTTTCTAGTCTATGTGGTTAGTGTTGCAAACTTGACAATCACGTGGGAAACACCTGGGAGACGTACCTCTGGCAAGCCGGTGGGGGATTACCTTGTTTACATTAATAGAGATAGGACGAGCTGTCCACTGTGGGCGGCACCATCCCCTGGATGGGATCCTTGACTGTGCATCTTTGTTCACCACTCTCTGCTTCCTGATCTCAGACACACATGACTGGCTGATTTAGACTCCTGTCATCTCCACTTCCCAGCATGGTAGACCGGTACCCTTGATCGGTGAGCCAGAGTAAGCCCTTCCACCTTCAGCTGTTCTGTCAGAGTGTTTTATCACAGCAGCAGGAAGGATGCTGAGACATGATCCTGGGGTGAGGATCAACTATGGATCCAAACTCAAGGTCTGGAAGAAACAAAGTGGGCTGGAAGCCCTGTGCTTTACACATTTGGCTTGTCACATTATTTTTCTGGAAAAACTCAAGTTGTTTGTGACCCAGCTCTGGTGGTGAGTGGCAATACAACCAATGGATCACCTGGCCGTTTGGCCAGCGGTAGCTAATTCTGGGAGAAAATGAAAACGGGCTCTTAAAAGATTATTTACATTTCTGTAATCGCCATTCTGTTTCATTTTAAGTGGAGAAAGCTAATAAACGGGAAAGTGTTTCCCAGAGTATTTGTAATAAGCACTTTCAGTGATTTTTAAAAAGATAACAGTCCCTTTCCATGCTTTGATTAGCTAAGCCAGCTATGTTATTTTGAGAAAAATAATTAAGCTTAAAATCGTATAAACAGAACGTGCCTTGAAAATCTAAGACGCACCATGATTCAACTTCCTCGTGTCAGTATAGTATAAAAAAATGCAGAAAACTTTGAAGAAATGTGCTCTGATTAGATTTTTGTTTAAACAAGACCATAACCTATTACTGCATTTTGTTGTTCACTTCGTGGTCATGAAAATTGTATGGCAGAGTGGGGTGGAGTGGGACAGGGTGGAAGCACTCTTTCAAAGCTTATACACAAGGACATGTGCCCTTTTTAATGTCTGAGCACTTAGCAAGTACTGACTCAACAAAGTTTGTGTACCCACACACACACACACACATCGTTCATGCACACACAGAGCAGTAAAAGAAAAAATGTTTTGAGTCTGAGTTGTTGGCTATGGTTGATAAATGGTCATCAGCTCTTTCTAGATCTCAGCCAATAGAAAATAACCACCATGGAGGAATCTGGCCCATTGTCTGCTCTTGTAAATAAAGTTTTATTGACACCCAGGCATGCTTGTGGCACCAGGCTGCTCTGGACTCTGACAGCAGAATTTCATAGCCACAGCAGACTGCAACACTGGCTTCCAGGCTCTGCTGAGGAGCCTGAGCTTAGGACCTTTCCTTAAGCATTCTTCTTGGAAACCCAAGCTTACAGCAAACACATAGTGATACCTCCATGCCCTGTGCCAGGACAAACACACCAGCAGATGCTCCTGAGAGGTTTTAAGTAAGTGACGCCGAATGGTGGCTCATCCGGCTTTCCTCTGGTCTTGGGGTACACATTTACACATTCTTGCCTTGTAAGATGCTCTCCAGCAAATTGTTTCCAAAAGTAATAAAACACTCATGAGATATTCATGAATGCATATTCAGCAATTAACAAGGAGAGCAAAGCATTACACTGTGTAGACATTTAATTAGACACGTGTTAGTACTGATATTGCCAACCTTTTTAGATATTTGTAAGACAGTTCCCTGCATCCCCCATGCCATCAGGTTATGGTCATTTTTCTAGGTCATAGACCTTGGGGTTCTGACATCCAGTGCAAAGAACAGTTGTTGGTGTCTTCATAGAAATTTCAGGAGTGGGGCACGGGAGCCCGCCCACTTCCCCATTTACATGCCCGTTGTGTACTGTCCTCTTCCTCTGCTGATGTCTGCAGGGTCTGTTCCTGGGTTTCAGCTGGCTGGTTCTTCCCACAGGTTCATGTTCAAAGCGAAGGCTGAGCAGCCGGGGCTTCAATCCTGGTACACAAAGAGAACTCTGAAATGACCAAGCCCACCCATGCCCCTTTGATGGTTCCTGTCGGAGATGCCAGCACCAAGAAGTGTCCTCGAAAATCATTTACCTCCCAGAGTATCTCTATGTTCTCCCGAAAGAGAATGGTTCTTGCTAGCGGCAACAGAGTGTAAAAATAAGACAGCTGTGGTAAATGCTTTCAGGGAAATGTACTTTTATTAAGAACCTTAGCTTCCAAATGACTGGCTAAGCCAAAGCAAGCTGCAGTCACTGATGTTAAAAAGTCATTTAATTAAATTAACCTATTTATTTTTGCACCCAGTAACCACCTGGGTTTCTGAGCTCCCCTGGCTCAGGCAAGTGCTTTGCTGGCCTTTAGACTTGCTGCATGCAGAGCACCTTGCAGCTGGAAAACTTTCATTTTCTTGTCCTGTGTGGTGGGGAGTCCTGGGGGTGGAGTGGGGTTGTCAGGAGCAGGAGTTCAAGCCAGAGGAGTGAGGGGCTATCTGAAACACAGATGAGCAATTACACAAGCAAACATGCACACACGCAAACGGAAGCTCCCACCAAACTTTATTGGCCATGGGGTTATCATTATGTCTCTGCGAGGAGTGGTGAGGTGATGGCCTTCCTCAAAGATGATCCAGCCAGCTGGCCAGGAGCCAGGGCGGCCCTGGGTGGAGGGGATTGGTGAGATCGAATCCCCTGTCTATAGCACTGTTCACAAACCTACCCAGCCACTGTCCTCTCTGCCATGAAGAAGTGACAAGTATCCCAGAGGCTTAACTCAAAATCTCTCAAGCTCTTCACCTAGAGGTTGTAGGAGGTCAGGCACCCACAAATACAGCTCAGGGAAAAAAAACCCCAAACCCTGCCATGCAAGGGCTGTCCATTCGGGCAGTGACATTTCCTGTCCTCCGGGCAGATTCGGACATGTGACTACATCCTTATCAATTTAGGTTATTTCTAGACGTTATTTCTAGGACGGAGCCAGCCTTCTATTCACCATCTTCTCTTACTCCAGGCAATGAGAGTGTGGTGGTTGGAGCTGAGATAGGCATCCCATGCACAGGAAGTTAGATGGGAGGGATTCCTTGACTCTACGGGCCCCTCTCCCTCCTTCACTTCATCCCTGCACCACTGTGAGACTCAAAAAGAAATACTCTTCACTTAAGCTATTGCTGTTTTATAAGTTCCATCACTTGGGGCCAAAACGAGTCTTAGCTGACACAAAATAGGGAAGGGAGTGGAGGGAACCAGCAGTAGCAGAACTTAAGCCTGTGGTGTTGGCTTAATGGATGTGTCCAGATGGCAGGGACTCAGATACCGAGAGCGAGCGAGCTTGTGACCCCAGCTATACAGGAACATAGCTTGCATCACATGGTCCTCGGGCCTCTTTTGAAAAGCAGCCTGTGTTCTGGACAGGAGTGCACAGGAAGCAGCATGGCACATTCCTGATGGAGGGCACATTAGTGGCTGCTTTTAGCACCATGCTAAGAGAGGGACAGGGACTTTGGCTAGTGCTGGCCAGGAGACAAACAGGAATGAAAGAGACGCAGCTGTGCTAATAGGGCTGCTATGGCCAGCTCTGCAATCTGTATCCACCAAGAGCTGGGCAATTTGGAGGTTGAAAGGGATGAAAACAGGGGCTTCTGCATCTTTCAAAGGACATCTGCCATCAGAGTGGGGCCTGCAACTCAGGACACTTAGCAGAAAACAAAGCCATCAGAGTGGTGCCTGCAACTCAGTACACTTAGCAGAAAGCCAAACCAGTGCCCCATCCCAGTGTCTGGGAACCCATGTGAGCATCCCTGTAAGCATACTTCCTCCCCAGCTGTGGCTCAGGATGCCCCGGGGGTAAGTGCCATGGTGCAGGGTGAAGAAAAACCTGTGTACAGCCCTCCTGCAGGGGAACTGGGCGTGGTGGTGGTGGTGGCCATCTTTGAGCGTCATGGCCAGGGTCAGTCATGCTGTTACCACCCTAGCTCCAGCCATCTTTGTGTCAGACCGTGCAGATCCTGCGTCTTCTACTCCATCCTCTTCTAAGGACACCTCTAAGGACTTTCCATCCTCTTTGTATTTCTTGGGAGCACCTGTATGTACCCCTCTGTCCCCCATTCTTTGCCACCTCACCACCCACAGAAGCATCCTCACTCACACAGACTGGGCTGGACTAAGGCCCAATCAGAGCCTGCAGTGAGCAGCTCATCACCCCTTTCCCACATGCCACCCTCTCTCCTGGTCCTTTGGTGGCCACTAGAATCCCGAGTTTCTAAATTTCGCTTATTTATAGAGTTATAGACGTGAGATTATTTGGGTTATGAGGTTTGGAGACAGGCTCCCTTTGATCTGCTGAATTTTAATGCCTGTCTTCTCCATGGAGACCCCAAGAGCCTTGAAGGAGGAGCTGTGAGCTGTGTGCCCGGGACCTTTCATTGCTCAGGTTTGCTCTGGTTTGCTCGGGTTTGCTGACTGAATGGGATACACAGAGCAGCAGCGCTGGCTGGCTGGCACCTGTGTCTCACAGGAAGCAGAAAAGATGGTACCGGAGAGCGCGGCCCCCAGATGGGTGGGAAGTTCACGGGCCAGGCTGGTGCAGAGCCATCCCACAGCTGGGGTGAAAGCCTAGACAGGATTCCAGGTGAGGCTCCTGGTCCAGGCATGGCTCATGTGCACAGCGTGCTTCAGGCTGAGAGGCGTGGCTGGCGAGGGGAAGACTGCACACACACGGCCAGGGTCAGTCATGCTGGTCCCACCCTAGCTCCAGGCATCTTGCTCTTGATTCCTGATTTGTTTTGTTTGTTTTTGCGCAGCTTTTATCCTCATTTGGAAAAACCAGTTTGTAATGTTACTTGTCAATCAAGACTTCAGGTACTGTGGCCTCTGTCGGGCCTGATGGTACGGTGGCGCGGACTGTCTTTGACCCAACAGCCTTAGTGAGTGTTAACATCGAGCTCATCAGAAGCCAAGTAGGTCTGACACACCCGGGACAATCCAGAAACTGTAATTAATAAACAGACAACCACGAAGGTCTGATTGCTATGAGGAGAGGAGCCAGCGTGGTTGAGTCTGATTAGTCAGGGCGGCCACTACCTGCGGCTGTAACAGACAAGTGTACACAGGGTCTCACAACCCAGAAAGCCCTCTGACAGCAGTGGGCCAGGATGTGGCCACATTGGATCCTTGTGTTCACTGTGACATGGGCAAAAATAAGGACGGCCCTTGGTCACTGGGTGGGACTACCTGCACGTCGAAGACTTGCCCTGTGGCCCCCGTCCCCACCAAAGATTGATTCTACCATTGAGTTTGCTTGGTAGAGTTAATTCAAGAGTGGATCGGGGCAATGTAGCCATCATCACACATTTCCAACTCTTGTGTTCTACAGATCAACCGCGTAGGGGAAGCACCTGGTGTAAGAGCACGAAGTGCCAGCCTTCGGGGCTGGGGCTTTATACCGGTTCATTAAAAAGAAATATACATGTCCGGGAGTGGTGACACACTCCTCTAATCCCAGTACAGAGGCAGAGACAGGTGGATTTCTGTAAGTTTGAGGTCAGCCTGGTCTACATAACAAGTTCTAGACCAGCCAGGATTTCCCAATAAGAAGCTTCTGTCTCTGTCTCTCTGTCTCTGTCTGTCTGTCTGTCTGTCTGTCTGTCTCTCTCTCTCTCTCTCTCTCTCTCTCTCTCTCTCTCTCTTTCTCTCTCTGTGTGTGTGTCTCTCTGTCTCTCTGTCTCTCTCTCTCTCACACACACACACTCAACAGATCAGAGGAGATAGCCACTTTCCCAGAAGAAGAGCCAGGTTCAATGGTTTCTCAGCCACCCTTCATCTTATTTTTTGGAGACAGTTTCTCACTGAGCACGGGCTCTGCAATCTCAGCTGGCCTAGGCAGTCACCGAGCCCAGGGATCTGCCAGTCTCCATTGCTGCCCACCTCTGCCACCGGAGACAGTGCTGGTACTACAGATATGCCATTCCGTGCCTGGCTTTTATGTGCCTGCTGGGGCCCATGTTCAGGAGCTCATGTTTGCAAAGCAAATACTTTGCACACTGAGCCAGTTCCTCCGCCCCTATATTTAGCTCAAATATGTAACAGTTGGTGGTAACTAGTGTGTGACACTTGTGACTACACATTTGATGACTTCCTCTGAGGGGACCTGAACAAAAGCTCTGCTAAGCCCAGACAGGGCACAACCACCCTACCATAGGACCAATACCATCGGAACACAGTTTGGGGGGAATGGGTGACTCATTGGGGTGACTTGCAAGAATGTGGGAAAGGGTTACTTACATCAGTGTGGGCAACTGTAGGTGAGCACACTGCTGAAGAAGAACCCCTTTTCCTCAGCAACATTACTGTGAGGGAGGAGCGTTGGCAGCCCAGATGTGAAGGTTTTGTTTAAGCTATATATGTATATTCATACACATAATTGTGTGTGCCATGGCCTATTTTTAGATAAAATAATTAATAGCGTGATTCCTTATGACTTTTCAGACATCCTTTCTGCTACTAACCCTCCTTGGGGAGGGGCTTCTACCACAGCAGGGAACGTTAGGTGGCACAGGGTCCTCAGGGTCTTGTTTGAGTTATCACAGTTTTTCTGACTTCAAGACCTTACTGGCTTTGCCATGAGGGTAGAGAGTGTTCCACAGCAGAATTCTTAAGGGGTAACCTATATACACTCAGATTTGGGAAGGAATCTATGGAGCTAGAGCAGATGAAAACCAGGACAGCGGCAGACTGTGAACCCAGGCCAGAGTCTTTGCTGGGTGCTGTCACCTTCCAGGCTGTGTGTGACTTCCTCTGCAGGTCTATAAAACCAACCGACTCTGAGTGGAGGTAGACTGTGTACCACCCCCAACCTTCTCCCAACCCCATCTATCCCACTCCCCCTCCTCCCACCCTCCCAGCCTCCCATCCTCCACTATAGACCATTGCTAGAGCTATCAGGAGCAGCGATAAGGCTAGGCTATTCCCAGGACTGCTCCGGAGGAGCCTGTGCTCTGGGGAAAAGGTCAGGAGGCGAAGGGTCACAGGGTTAGCCAGGAAAATTTTAAATTAGCCGTGGGAACAGGCGAAGCCCAGAGCAGGGAACAGAGTGCAGGAATGTTCTGGCCCTTCTCTTGACTGACATCTGTGCTGAGCCTCATAGCCGAGGCCTGGCTGACAGTGGCTAAAAATACCTGGGCTGGGCCTGGAGATCTCACACAGGAAGCTGCTATTTAGAGTGCTGTCCACAGAGCTGGTAGTAGCAGGGCCCTGGTTGGGCAGGATGCCTGAACTGTTGCCAAGTATGGCCAGCTCGGGTCGTGTCCGCAGGGCTGTCTCTGCCAGGACCTCTCCAGCAGCTGGGCTCAGATGAAACTTGGCCTGAGCTATCAGACAGGAGCTTCGGAGCTCCACTGGCTCACCAGCAGGTGTGCTGGGCAAGTTGGGAGCGGAGCACCACAAAAGTGTGGTGGCCTAGCTTTATGGAACACCTTCAGAGTCTCTGCACCACTCCAGCCCTTGCTCTCTGTCCCTACCTCATGGAGCAGGTGCAGACAGAAGAGAGTTGTCTAACACAGGGGGTGGCACTGAAGGTAGAAAGGAGGAAGCTCGGGACTCGGAACTAGGGTGGGCACTGGCTTAGCTGGTCCTGTAACTAATTCCTATGCACAAGTCAGTCAGTCCTTTACAGAGCAGAGAAGTTGCTGTTGCATGCAGCGTTTCTTTCTTTCTTTTTTTTTTTTCTTCCTTTTTAGCTTTTAATTAAATATTTAATGAAGTAAATGAAGTTAATACAAAGGAAACAGTCATGTTAAGGGAAGTTGCAGGCCTCTCCCTCTCCACAAAGATTTCTCTATGGTTATTATGATATCACACTAAGAATAAAATAAAAAGCAAAGGGGAGAAATATCTCTTTTATTCATGTCAGAAAATGCTAAGTGCTGAAATGGGCAACCTCTGAGAATCGCTGATAATTCTGAAACATGAGAGGCAGGGAGAACTCAGACAATTCAGAGAACAGAAGAAGCAAGCATGGGGGCCCTAGGCAGGCTCACGGAGAGGGTGAGGTGAGGAGAGAGGGGAGGTCATTGCATCCAAAGATCATGGCATCTTTCCTTCCTTCCTTCCTTCCTTCCTTCCTTCCTTCCTTCCTTCCTTCCCTGGCAAAGGCCACCAGCATCTTTGTGGATGGTTACGATCTACTCTAGACAGTTTAAAACAGAGCCCGTGCTTAACTGATGTCCTGTCTAACTATTACAATTAATTCGATGACCAATAAATCAGCTGCTGTATCTCAAAGAAAAAGTAGTAAACACGCAGTGTCTCTTTAGTGCCTCAATGGCCGCTTTACTGAGCGCTTAGTAAGTCCTGGGTGCTGTGCACAGAGCTGCTTGGCTCACAGCCTGTGGAGGGTGCGCATGCGTAGATCTTCACTGCCCGATCTGCTCCAGCATGTGAGATGAACAGTTGCCATTCACACAGCTGCTCAGCCAACAGACAGTGAAGCTGGGACCTGGTTCTTGGTCACCTGCCTTAGTTGACTCTCCTGGGCCTGCAGCACAGCTCTTTTCCAGGGGATTGAGTGACCCTTAGCGTGAAATATCACTCCAGGCTGGGCTCGGGCAGAGCTGGCTGGGGTCCCTCACACATCTGCCTGAACTGCTTACAGCTCACCTCCTTCTGAAACCCCTAGCAAAGGTATGCTCCTCTGAGCGACTGCCATGCCACAGGCGGCATCGGAGAAACCCCAAGAGTGCCAGTGAAGAGTCTCCCTAAAGCTCTGGCCACCTGGGTGCTACACTGACTCTTTAGAGGAACAAGGCATCCATCTGGCTTCCTACAAAATGTGACTTCAGATCACATCGCTCACTGGCCAGCATCGGTGCTGGAGAGGTGCCAAGGCTTGATGAGAGGGAGCCATTGGCAAAGTGAGAAGTGTGTGTGTGTGTGTGTGTGTGTGTGTGTGTGTGTGTGTGTGTCCACGTGCGCGCCAGAGGTCAACCTCAGGTAGCACTTCTCAGGAACCATTCACTTTATTTTTCTGAGACAAGGTCTCTCCTTGGCTTGGAGCTTCCAAGTAGACCAGGTTTGTGTCCCACTGAGTCCCAAGCATCCTCCTGTCCTCCAAGTGCTGGGGTTATGAGCGTACAATGCCATGTTGTTTTTTTTACACACCTGTCTGCATGTCTTCCTGATGTTGAAGTTGACCTGCAATTATGTCACTCCATGCTACAGGAGAGTGCTGCCACAGGAAAGTGTGTCCTGTGGTGGCTTGAATAAGAACGGCCCCTATAGACTCACGTATTTGGACACTTGGTCCCCAGTTGGTGGAACTGTTTGGGAAGAACTAGGAGGCGTAGCCTTGTTGGAGGGGGGCGTATCCCAGGCTCAGTTTCTCTCTGCCTCAGCTTGTGGTGTAAGGTGTGAGCTCTCTGCTACTGTCCCAGAATCCTCCCTGTCTGCCTGACACCGTGCTCCTTACCATGATGGTCATGGGCTCGTTCTCTGAAACTGTAAACCCCAAATAAACACCTTCTTCTACACATTGCCTTGGTCATGTTGTCTTATCGCGGCAATAGAACGGGACTAAGACAGGGCTCAATGCCATTTGCTCTCAAGCGTGTGAGATGAGGAAGTGGCAGAGCTCAGTATCTGGGTAGTGAGAGGTGTTAATCCGGCTGGTTATGGGGACAGTGCCCTGGTGACAGATGACAGGGTGGTGGCCACTGAAAGGCACATTTCTCTCCCGATAGCGATCATCACAGAAGCAGCTCTGAGACTGAGACGTGCCTGGTTTGAGGGAGCCCTTCAACACAGGTGAACTGGGAGCATGACTATTTGGAGACCCCACTGTGCCTTGGGCCCCATCTTCTTTTCTCTATGCACATGTATGTGTAGGTATGTTCATGTGTGGATGCATGTACATTTCACAGGCCAACACTGTGTGTCAGTTTTCAGGAGCAATCACCTTATTTTGTGAGACAGGGTGTCACAGCTGGCTCTGGGGGTGTCACTGACTAGGCTAGGCTGGGCAATGAGCCCCAGGAACTTTCCTCAGTGCTAGGGTTGCAGGTGTACACCCCCGTGTCTGGCTTTTTATGGGGGTGCCAGTCATTGAACACTGGTCATCCTGTGCCAACATCTTACCAGCTGAGCCCTCACCCATCCTCAGATCCTCAACCACACAGACATCTGAGATCAACGCTAAATAGAAATCTGATTTTCCTTCTATTTCCAGTGTAGGACAGAGTCGAATAATGCACACTTTAGCGACAGATTCCGGAGCTGTGTTCACGTTCCGTTTACTCAGAGAAATCCTTACTGAGCAGGGACATCGTTAACTAATAATTCAGGGTTGGTAACCTTCAATCAGCCGTGATTAAGGAACTTGTACAGCTGAGTGTCGTGAGGCTAGCACGGCATTCTGAGCACTTATGGCAAGATCTGCTTACACCATCCATCTTTCCTTTGCTACAGTGCCCTTAACTAATAATTCCAGATGGAAGGACTTCAAATCGAGCGTTGGGCTGAGGGTCGGGGTAGG